>NW_025999991.1:5548526-5692733 GCF_001458135.2 Marmota marmota marmota
TATATATATATATATATATATATATATATATATATTACATAAACATATTTGTGTATGTGTATGTGATGGGGTCATTGAATCCAGGGGCATTCTACCACTGAATGACATTCTGGTCCCTTTTTATTTTTTCTTTTGAGACAGTATCTTACTAAATTGCTTGGATTATTCTCAAACGTGTGATCTTCCTGCCTCAGCCTTCTGCATGGCTGAGGTCAGAGGCCTGGACCACGGCACTGGACTAGCCAATTTCTCTGCCTCCATCTTTGGCCTATGATAGCCAGCTGCTCTGGCTGCTAGAACTGAGCTCTTGGAACCGCCTTCTGTTTTGAGTCCTGCCTGATCCATGAGTTATTTGCTCAAATCAATTTGTCTTGAAGTTTTCTTTCAACACTTGAGGTACTTAGATGGCTTTTAACCATTTCTGGCATATTTGAAATGGAGTGATTTAATGAATTGGAATCATGCTAATTATGCTACAGGACGGCAATCCTCTCAGTTCAAATGCTTTAATAAGCATCTCTGTATGAATATGGGTATTTATATAACATATAACTACATCATTTATTTTATGTCACTCATAAATTGATATTCTCTGTCCATTCCAAGCACAGTTGCCTTGATCAGCTAAGTGATTCCAAATGATTGAATAACCTTTAAGAAGGTGAGAATTTGTCTTATAAATATAGTAAGTTGTGATCACTTTAATCATCACAAAACTTTTGTTAACAACCTTCTTCACCTGTCAGCCTTTGCAAGAGTGTTTTTTGGGGGGATCGAACATTATTTTCTTTTTTGCCAGTGTTGTGGTGCACACCTTTTGACTTGAGGGGCTGAGGGCTGAGGCAGCATTGCATATTCAAAGAGAGAAGCAGTTTAGTGAGATTCCATCTCAAAATTTAAAAAAAAAAAAGAAAGGTCAGAGAATATAGATTTTGGCTCAGTGATAGAGTACCTCTGAGTTTACAGGTGAAATAAAAGAAATGAAATGTATTATAAATTATAAAATAATGTTTTATAAAAATAAATCAGTCTATAGCATTTTTCCATTCACATAACAATCAAAACCTGTAAACTAATACTCTAATATTTCTTATATCATAATAAAAAATGTGCCTGATGATTACAAATACAAAACATAGATCAGCCTTTACTTCTGTTGAGTTTGGGAATGAGATGAGGTATTAAGTGGTCCAAACGGGTAGTAATATCATCCCTAAAATTTGAATATGATAGGGGATATGCATACTATATCCCTATCATTTATCATAGGACATCTTTACCTTCTGTCTTCACATTTAGAACACAACTTGGATCAGTTTTGAAAATCTGGGTCATGCTGTTTCTGGACACTGCACAAACACTTTACACCACTGTACCTGGCGCTGAGTTTCAGACAGAAATCCTGAGGTCTTGTGTGTGTGTTTGAGATATCCTCCAAGTCAGAGAAGATAGATTTTTCTGTAAAGAACCCGATGGTACTTTCGATTTGAAGGACAGTCTGACATCCACTCTGTGGCATAGACTTCAGAATTTCTAGATATTTTGGTATACATTTAATCAGCACGCCCCTGCAAAAGCTTATTTTCTCCTGTTAGCCCAGTTATTAGATTGTATCTTTGTATCTAACGCTTTACTCCACTTATTCATTTTTTCCTAAAACTTTTAATTAAACAATCTATTTTTGTCATATTTTTTGTCACTGTAACCAAAATACCAAATAGAACAGTTAGAGGAAGGCAGGTTTCTTGAGGTGGCTCATGGCTTCAGAGGCCTTGGTAGTGGTCAGCTGGCTCCAAGACAGAAGCACATGGCAGAAGGGCAGAGGGGAGACTTGTTTGTAGCCAGAGAGCCGAGGGAGAGAGGACAAGAGACCAGGGACAGATACAGTTCAAGGACATCTTCCAGTGACCCACCTCCTCCAGCGACACCCTCCCACCTATGGTTACCACCCAGTCGTTCATTCAGATTATTGATCCATCAGGTGGACTGATCTGTTAATGAGGTTGGAGCTCTCATAACATGATTGTTTCACCTCTGAGGATCACTGCATTGCCAACACATGAGCTCTCTGAGGGCAAGAAAGATGCAAACCAAGAAATCACCAGCTGCAGACACAGCAAGGCCCTGGGGCCAGGAGCACAGGGCAACTTCACTGATTCTCCCACTCACCTGTGGGCAGGGGAGATGTCATCGGACAAGTTTACACTGTGCTCCAGACAGCAAGTGCTACTTTAAGTAGGACCCTTGGAAAGATCATCTCTGAATTGTCTATAAGAGATGAAACTTTGGCACAAGTCCCCTGCAATGTTTCTAACTTCATCTGCTGATTGATCCTCTATTCTTATTGCATTCTGCATTCCTTTCCTTGCTGACAACTGTTACAGATTTTAAAGAGGGCATTCATTCATATTCTGCATGAATTATAAAGACTTCATGTTGTTGTAAATTATAGCAATATGGTCACATTAGTTCACTCTTGCTGATGACAGCATAAATAAGCATTTATCTTCTTATTTTATTTTCAGAAAATTGATTGAAGAAAGCATGTCTTAATGACTTATTGAAACTCTTTCTGCATATCTCACTGAGGTCTTCATATCATCTGCTTCTTGAAAATTGTTCAGCCTTTTGGGGAAAGGGTAAGTATTCTCTTTGTACTGGGAGCTGTCAGTGCAAGAATAGATACTTCAACTGTAGGCTTGAGCATAAGGGAACCAAGTCACAGCTATGTATGAAAAATGTGATAATTCCTATTATTTTTACAACATATTAATTGAGCACATGATACTTAAAAGTTGCTCTCAGCTTGTGAAAATAAAGCATTAAATGCAATACACATATGATTTATCTTTTGGTGAAGTGAAAAATCTACATTAAGCAAAACATTTACTTAATTGATATTTGATACTACAACCAAAGATATGATAACAATGCTGAATTTCAGAAGGATGTTGAATAACGTATTACAATTCTTTTAGGTTAAAATTACTATATGAAGTGTCACTTTAAATTTTTTGGGGTAGAGTTGAAACAGCTAGCCACTCAAGACAATACATCTTAGTAGAGATTTAAGAACAAATCATAATTAAGATAGAGGTGTGGAAAAACAGTCACAAAATTATCTACCTTAAAATCAGTGCCAGATACAGTGGTATGAAATGGTCAGTTTCCAGAAGCAGCCCAACCAGCCTGGCCCCAGATTTTCAAAACTGGTCTGAGTTATATTCTAAATGTGAGGACAGAAGGCAAAAGATTTCCTGTGGGGAATATTAGGATTTCAAATAGTGAAAAAGTGAAGCAAAATGTGGCAATCAGTAATGGAACAAAATATCAGGGATGGCATTACAACCCTTGTTGGACCACTTAATGCGTCATCTCAACAGAAGTAAAAGCTAATCTAAATTTGGTGTTTATCATCAGGAGGCATAATTTCATACCACGAGTGTTTGTATCCATAAGAAATGTTAGCATATTGGCTTACAGATTTTAGATTGCTGTATGAACAGAACAATAAATACTATGCAGACATTTTTGTATCTGTTCTGTTTTGAAACATTATATTTTATTATTTTTTATTATATTGATATATGCAATCTAGCACATTCCTCTCAAAGAGCTGTTTGCTATTCTAATGAATGAACTGGGCAAGAAAGATGCAAACCAAAAAAAAAAAAACCCACCAAACTGCAAATGGCTCTGTGTGCAGAGTTTCTCTCTTCACTAAGTGCATCCATTTATTACAAATGTGGCATGAACATTCCCGTGTGTGAGCATGAGGTATCCTTCACATCGGCACTGACACATTTCTGTAAAGAACTAGATAGTGTCTTAGGTTTGAAGGAGAGTTTGACATCCACTCCCTGGTATCAGCCTTAGAATTTTTGGGTATTATGTTAGGCACTTAATCAACCTTCCCAGAGAGTATCAACTTGATTTTGAAACTGCTTTGGAAAATTAGAAATCCCATAAGCAAGGTCAGAACTCTCCTAGCTTTACATGCTGGCTGACACTAGATATTGACAATATTTCTGAATTTTTGTTACCCCAGTATTCAAGGTTTCTCTGCTGGTTCTGCCTATACCTAGCCTTTTTTAGATTTACTGTATGACAGAAAGGACTTTGATTTTTGAGTGAATGAAACTGAAATATTCTCATATTCAAATATAGTACATTACTTGAATATGCACTTCACTTCAGAGGAGACAAAACATGTATAAGGTCAGTACTTTTTCAGGTATAGTTTAGAATTTTACAGCCTGTATATCTGTATTTATATCTATCTATCTATCATCTATCTATCTACACATATATATTATCATTAAAAAATATTGGGTTTATACAGGTAATTTTTAAATATATTTTTCAATTTCTCTTTATTTGCCTATAGAATATGAGAAAAATCTAGTGATAATAATGCAGAATTAGAGATGAAGTCCACATATGGCACAAATTATAAATCCTTGTGGTATGTGTGTGTGTGTGTGTGTGTGTGTCACCTTTGACTATTGGAAATACAATTATCAAAAGCTCTATAAAATTTAAAAAAAGGTAACCATAGAACAAGACTCCCAAAACAATTCCATTTCTCATTTATTTTTTTGTATTTTTCTGTTACACAAAAAGAAAATAATTACCTGAAAACACTTAGACCATTTTAATCAATTTTCTGGTTGAGTCAAAATCAAAAGTGAATACATAGATCTATGCTGAGCAAAGATCAAAATTAGTCCAAAAAAATCCAGCAATCATTCTTCTCATTACCTCCTCAAATGAAATGAAAACCCCTGTCCTTACAAGTACATGCACACAGAAGTTTATGAAAGATTTATTTATAATTGCCAAAGCATGGAAGAAATGAGTATGTCTTTTTGTAGGTGAATGGATAAGTAAACCATGTATCACAAATAATGGAATATTATTTAACACTAAAAGAACTGAGCTATCAAATCATGAAAGTATGTAGAGGAAACTTAAATGTACATGACTGTGTGAAAGAAAATACTCTGAAAAAGCTACCTTCTGTTTAATTCTAACAGATTTACACTTTGGAAAGGCAAAGCCATGAAGATGGCAGAATTTCCTGGGTTCTTTCTCAAGGTCTGGTGTGTGTGTCGGGGGGAATTCAACAGACTGAGCAGGGGAATTTTTGGACACTGGAACTACTCTGCATCATGCTAAATTGGTGGGACACATCACTATACTTTTGTCAAAACACAGAAAATGCTCACATCAAGAGTGAACCCCACCTGAAGAGATGGACCTGGCTTGATGATGTGTCATGTGGGTAAGTGAATTCTACCAGATTCACAGCTGCCTCCTGAGATGTTGACAGGGGAGAGGCTGCCTGTGTCCAAGGCTTAAATGACAACTGTGTAATTTCTGCTCGGTTTGGCTGGGAGTCTAAAATCGCCCAATCAGGGTCAGTTTTAAAAACTGAATTCACAATTATAAAAGTTTACTCAGAGGAACCAACAAGCCTGGCTCCTGAGGTTTGATTTTCATTTTCACACAACAATTAAAGCAGAGAGATATGAATATTGTGAATTATCTTTTGTCTAAACATCTGTGTCATCTGTGATTAAATACAACTTATTTCCTCTTCTCCCAACTTAATGCCACTCCCCTCTTTCCTGCTTGTACCGTTGCACACCAGCAGTCCAGTGCTGACCCAGAATGGCAAAGGCAGGTATCCTTTATTTGCTTGTGATCATAGGGAACATGTCAAAGGCCCTTATTGAAAAGAAAATTCCTTCTCTTCCAAGTTTTTTGCAAGTTCCTATTCATAAATAAGTGCTGAATTTAGTAAAATCTTTTGGGGATTCTATTGAAAAAAATCTAGATTGACTCCTTTATTCTAACGATGGTGATGGACTAATATCTGGATATTGAAAAAGCTTGCATTCCTGGACAACCTCACCCCTCTCACCATCATGAGGCATCTACTCTAAGCATGTAAAGTTGGACCGGATTTGATATCACTTGTTAAGAAATTTCCCATGATGGACATTGGTTTCTATGTTATTTTTCTTACAAGGCATTTCCAGGCTTCATAAGACAAGTTGTACTTTATTCCTTCTTGCTCTATCTTCTGAAGCAATTGGGTGCTCAGCCCAGGTCCTCCTTGTCTCTCACAGGCCTGAGGCCCTCCTTTGCGCAGCACTGAAAGTGCAGGTGGCTGGCTGCTCTCAGCTGAGTGAGTCCCTCGCCAGCAACTTTCTTAGCTTGAAAAAGCTGCCTTTCCCAAGGCGTTTCATGACTACAATGTCACAGGCATTTGAAAGGTACAGGAGTTATGCCTGCTGGGGACAACCCATGCATGCGGAGGGACATACTTTGAACATCTGAAAGGAGTAATCATGTAAAGACTACTCTTAAATCCAGCAGTCCACTTGTTATGATATTGCAAGTCTAGCATCCCCTCTGAGCTGAAGGGCAGTGAATCTGATGATTAGGTGCAGAGGTCAATTACAGCAGCAGAAAGGTCCAGAAATAGTTCAGTTCTTAACAAAGGATCTTCCTAGAATCTATAAAATGTTATCACCTTCAGTAATCCCCTATTGTTTGACTTTGAAGCAATCTACCTCTATGATCAAACCAAATTTGTACTAGGAATAGCTTTAAGGGAAAACCTTGAAAATGGATATTCGAATGGAATGTAGATTTCTGGAATTTATTAACCAATTTGATTAGATTAAATGTATTTAAAAACCTGTTTCAACTGATAAAGGTATACTAGGTACACATCTTACAGTGGTAGAACACTTACTTAAATTCCGCACCTATACATACACAAGGACATGGGATGACTAAGAAGAACATCTTTGGGCAACAAAGTATCTGCTGTCGGAGAACACCCTAATAAAATAAAGAGTGTACCCTGGCCCCCTATTGGTTCTTTGTGTAGTGGACAAAATGATGGAAAGAGACCATCCACGCACTTGTGGTCACCGAGTCAGGGTCCAGGTCAAGAACCAGCAGTTTCTTTTCTTACCCCAAGAACTGTCTCCTCCAGCTCCAAGTTGAAGATTAGGGAACCAGAGATGCAAACTGTCAGTGGGTCCATTTCCACCCAACTTTTACCCACAGTCTCAGGGCCTGTCATGTTGAAGCCAGGACATGGGCTGGGAAGGAGTGAGATCCTCACACAGAGAGGGGGACAGCCAGGAGGATTGCCTTGGAGTTGGGGATCTGGCAGCTGCAAATGCTGTCAAACCCCCTTTCTCCCAGAAGAGCCCTCTCTGTCTCTGGCTGAAGGGGTCATCACCTCCTGCCTGAAGAAGCTGCAGCTGCCCCACACAGCGGCTGCCTTCCAGGCCGAACCAGTCTTCCCCAGGGAAGTCCTCACCATGCTTTCTTGCTCCCAGACCTGCAACTGATTCGCCTCCCAGCATAAGCCAGAAGGACAGCAAGGGAAGTGTTTCCCTGTTCTGTTGATAGGACTGAGAGCAGCATTGGTGGAAGTGGCTGCCACAGCCATCAGATCAGGGTTACAGGAATGCAGTGTTGCCTTGAGTGGAACGTGTTCAAAAACAAGCTCGTCACATAGGGATTCTGGGCACAAGGCTGTAGGTGAAGGTTCTGAGAAGGGCTTCAATAGACTGTTTGTTCAGCTGACTGAAACTTGAAACTAAAACTGGTGCACTCTAAATTAAGCTATAATTCATCCTGGGGATGTCATGGAGGAAGGAGGATGAAGACCCAGGGAGATTGGAATGAGGGAGGTTCCTCATGGAAGACTCACTTACCAGGACCTGTGTGTGTCCTTCAGGGTCCCTCTAGGAGGACACAGAGAAACCCACTCTTGGAAAGGAGCCAAGAATCCCTGGAGGACTCAAGGAGGACTCTTATCTGTAGACAGGAAAAGGCAGTGGGAACTGCTGCCATCAAAGCAGGTCCTTTGAACTCTGTGGAAATGATGGTACCCAGGGCTACGCAGCAGGTGGTACCACTTTCCCACTCCTGCCAGATTGGTCTGGTAAGCTCAGTGGAACCCGTTCTGCAGCCACGGAAGCTGCTCCCTGGTTGGCTGGAGCTCCCAGGTCCTTCCGTTAGATGTGATCTCTGGGTATTGTTCTGCGTGGAGCAACCTGGTAATTACTCACCTGTTCTGCAGAATTTCACATTTCACATCCGTGGATTCCTGTCCATCCAAATGATAACTGAGGTGGTCTGTGCAGGTTTCTGCATCGCTTTTGAAATGCCAGCTTCTGTGGAACCCTAAACTCTGTGTCTCTTCCCAGGGAAGAGAACATGCTCTCTGTCTTTGGGACCACTGTCCCCAAAACAAGACCCAGAACACCACCCCAAGCACAGGCCAGGTGAGCTGCGATGCACCTCCCTTGAATCCCTTCTCTCAGGGGTCACCACCATGAGCTGAGATCACTGGGTGTCCTAAGGCAGGGGGCTCATGCAGTTTGCACAGATACCTGGTCATCCGCAGTGGGAGGCTCTGCCTAATTAGACCATAGCCACAACTGGTCCTTCCTCTCCCTGTCCTCCCCCCTACTAAGATTTTTTTAGTGCTTTCTTTACTAAGGTCACATTGTATCAAACTATCTCAACCCACCTTTCTTTAATTCTTTAGATTCTTGTCAAATATCTTAGTCTCTTAACTCCAACATCTACACCAGTTTCTGTCAACTGCTTTTAGTTTGTTTACTATATAGAAATCATTTTTTTGTTTTATTTAGTGTTTTTATTTCTTTAATCAGATGCATGTATCGGTGCTTGGGACAAATTAGAGTACCTGTATGTCCTTACCTTTCTTAGAGGAGTGTGGATTCATTTCTCAGTAGGTTTGCAGATTATCAGATGAACTGCAGCAGTTACTAAAGCAGTTCTTATCTCAGTTCCTTTGGATGTAACACATCTTTAATGGTATACACATGTATCTTTAAATACTCTGTATTTTGTAATAGCTTTGTTTCCTTTTTAATTTTTTATATTTTATGCATGATAAATAATAACATTTAATGCCTTATATAATTGTTGATAGGCACTATTTATAAATCTAATCACAGTAAAAGTTAATTTAAATCTGTATTTACTATGCTCATCTGAGTAATGATATTTTAAACGTACAAAATTAAAAATTTCCTTGGATAGAGAATTATTATTTCTAAATATTGATGTGACAAGCAGCACACTCTGTTTCTAAATATTCTATCAATTTTTAGCATTACTGCTGAGTTGAGGACATATAGAAAATGGAGAAAACCTGGGAAGGTGGACATATTTATTTCCAACCTAAACTTTGGTTCTATTTCTCATTGTCTTTTCTTTGAACTTTAATTCCTTTAATTACATTGGTTAGATTAAAGCAGGTAGGGAAACTTCCTTCTGGCTCTGTATTATATCAGTATATTCTTTTCTCCAAACTTGAGAGAAGGCATGCAAAAATAAGCCCATGTTTTCTGTAAGTCCTAAATCAGACTTTCCACGAATAGCTTGCTTCATGCTTTATGTACTCTTGTCTTCAGAGGCTTGAGGAGTAGACATAGCCCCAGGCCCTTTTATAAATATCACCCATGTGAAAATCAGGAGAATTAAGAAGCTACAGAACAGCACTACCTTGAATAGAGAGAGACGTTACTTCTTTACAATAAAAGTATTTCCTTTCTCTGTTGGCAAAACTACTGTATCTTATAACTCTGCCTCCAGCCTGCATCAGGACTGAATGGGGTTGGGGCAATCTTGAGTTCGCTCTGGCTGTTTGAATGTGTGAAGCTCTGGAAGTTCAATAACAGTCTTCAGAAAAAGCATTTAGGACGTGGTTGGAGTCCTGAATTATGAGTGCAAACTTCAGCTGTGTCTCCTTTGTTCCCTCATGTCTTCTTAGACTTAGAGGAAGATTTTTAGACTCAAGAATTTGCATAGACTAAATGAAGTTTATGGATCTATGCTGTGCAATAAGCAAAACAAGATTTATTATTACCAAACATAAACAAAGACTGTACTTATTGATTTGCATTAGAACTTCTGTGTTGTATCCATGGTAAGATTCCACAGTAGCTGAATTGATTCCTCACACAGTAGGTGATCACTGCATGCTTATTGTAGGGTTTGAGAAAATTTCATTGTTGCTACTAGAAAACAGATTCAAATTTCAATTACTAAAGAGAGTAAATGTTCTATATAAACTGATAGCTTCCTATAATTTTCTTTGAGCTGAAGTAAATTACAATAATACAGAGAAGGAGATTGAATTGGTAGTTTAAATGGATACCCAGAGGAAATAGTATTATTCTTTCAAAGTCTTTCTTGGGAAATTTAAATAAAAATAAATCCTGAGTAATATAGGTAAAGGGTTATAACTTTTTATGTCCAAGTTTTATACTAATAGATGCAAACTCATAGTGAAAAGAACCCACTTTATCTCAACCTGAAATATGAAATCATGAAATGTACTGTACCAGATTGGCTTAAGTTTTCCTTTTTGCTTTGAAATCCAACTTCTAGAATATCACTTTTCACTAGCTTATCTTTAGGTCGTGCACCTCTAAGAACCAGTAGTGGGACAATGGAAGATCTCTCCTCCTCCCTGTAACCACACTCCTAAGACTTTTTTTCTTTTTTTTTTTTGTGTGTGTGAACCATCTGAACACATGTAACACATAAAACTTCTGCTAATTTTCAGACTAACTCTGCTTCTAGTAGAGGATAAAGACTTCATCTTTGTAGCTCTCCTTTTGTGAGATTTATTTTAGATCCTTTCTCTCCTGTCTACATCCTGAACTGATTCCACTTTGCCCATAGTAGATTGTGGCAGAGCTGGCTGGGCACACATGCTGTGAAGCCTTCCTTCCCAGCCTCCCTCCTGCCTTCTGCAATTACTCGATATTGGGCCATCAGCGAACAGCTTAAACTGAGCCCCAAGCTGTTCGTCAGTGAAGTAGTACTTACATTATAAAGATGCCAAACAATAAGATAAGAATATAACGCAATTACATTCATATGCTAGACACAGTGATCACTCAAATACCATTAGCATTTACAATCATTATGACAGGAGCATGATTCTTTATAGTGATTGTGCAAAGGAAGTGAATTTTCTAATGTTAAATTATTACCTATGAGATCTCTGGACATTTTTTAAAATTGTGGAAGCCCTACATTATAAACCATTTCCATTTTATATCACAACTTAGAGGACTCAAACGCATACTTATGAAGATTTGACACAGGCATCATGTAAAAGAGAAGAAAATGATAGCTATTGTGTCTTCTTTAGTATTGAATTACCCCAAAGGCACTTTCTGAGTTGTCATAAGATAAAGATTTTAAATATGTTAAGTGCTATTTATTTTTTTTACCTCTCATAGTGCACACATTGTATAAGAGCACATATTCACTAATGACTAAAGTTTCTTTACATCAACATGTAAGTCGGCTTCATTCTTCAAATGTTTTGTATATATATATATATGTATAATACACACACACACATATAACACATTTGTGTTTTAGAGGCACTATAACATTAAACTGAAATGAGAAGTATTAGGAAATATCTGCTATCCACTATTTGCAAACAAAGCACCATATGTAATTAGTTCACACAAACATTGAATAATCTTTGACAACTGATTTTGCCAAACAAAACCGAATTTTATGTTTAGCTTGAACTTCTCCCCTGAGCTCCAGCCTAACGTATCTGGTTTCACATTCAACATCTTCACTTAGCTGCTTGTTGGGGCAGAGAAGCATGACCTTCCTCGTCTCACCAGTACCTCTGACTCTAGCGCACACTATCAGTCTTGACATCATGTCACACTCCTGTCACTTTCTCATACACCGCAGCCCCTTCAGACCATGCCTGAAAATCCCCTCATTTTCACTAAAAGCAAAAGCCCAGCTTCATGCAATGGTCCCTAAGTTCCCATAGGATCTGTGCACTCCTCCAAACATCTCTAACTCTTCCTCACCTACCCACATACTGCAGACATCCCATGCATCCTGATCTATGTAATGAGTCTTCCTTGGTTATATGATTAAAATTTCAACCCCTATGTGAAATTCTCTATTGCCTTCTGTATTTTATCTCCCTGACATCACTTAGCAACACTTGATTTAGTTTACAAATGATTTGCGTATTGTCTATCTCTCCATTAGCATGTAAATATTTTTAAAAAACAGGAAAATTTTATTTGATGGGAAAAACTGCAGCTCAAGGATTATGGGATAAATGAAGAAATACCAATCATTTGCAGAAACAGGACACAGACACATCAACTGGAAGAGAGCATCTTCTTTTGAATCCAGAAAGAAAAGGTCATTGGAGAGGTTAGCACTTTTGAGTCAGAGAGACAGAGAAGTATTTTGTACAAGAGTAAAAGTTCTTCTCTCTCTATTTCTCTGTCCATAGTTTTAGCATGGCCAGTTCTATATCAGTGTGTTAGTCAGCTTTTCATAGCTGTGAACAAAAAAAATATCTAACAAGAACAACTTAGAAGAGGACAAGTTTGTCTTGAGTTCAAAAGGGTTGAGGGGGTTCAGTTTATGGCTGGCCACCTACATTGCTCTGGGCCTCTGGGGAGGCAGCACGTCATGGTGGAACAGCACTGCAGAGGAGAGCTGTCAGCTCATGGCAGCAGGAAACAGAGACAGAGGAACCAAGGACAAGCCTGACCCCAAGGGCATGCCTGCAGTGACTTCCTTCCTCCAGCCACGCCCTACTTCCCACAGTTACCTCCCTATGATCCATTCAGATTATTAATCCATCATATGGATTAACCTACTGAATTAGTTACAGGACTCATTATCTAATCATTTCACCTGTGGACATTGCCACATTTTCTCATGAGATTTTGAGAGACAAAATATCCAAACATAACAAGCAGTGTCACATACATAGGTAAGATCAGTTTGGGAGGATAGATAGCATTTATTTTAATGGAAGAATTTTTAAATTATTAACTGTACATTGCCAGTATACAAATCAACTATGAATATTTTGGCATACGTATTCACGTGATGCTTCTTAAGGTTATCATATTGGTAGAGAATCAGGGAATCACATCAAACAGTTCCAGGGACTTTAACTGATGCATACTTAATCTCCAACTCTTCTCTCCCTCTCTCCCTCTCTCTCTCCCTCCACTCCCTCCACCTTTCTGTCTTTCTCTCTTTTTGTATGCTTGTCCAGTGCTGGGGATCCAACCCAGGGCCTCCTGCTTGCTAGGCAACTACTCTACCACTAAGTCCAATCCTCTCTTTTCTCTTGAACGGATAATTGGAAAATTGCCTCCTTCCTTCTTTTCTCCCACTTCTCTCCCTCCATTCTTTCCTATCCCCCTACTTTCCTCCCTCACTCCATTTCTTCTTTCCTTTTCTCTTTCTCCTGACTCTGGTCTAATAATACTCTTTAAAAAACTACTGATCTTTGTGAAAATTGAGTAGAAAGGATAGAACAATGCAGCCTTGATGTTCAGTGCCCATCTCTCTTCCAAGGTGTCCCAGGACTTTGGACAATGTGATGGTTTCACTGAAGGTGAGATACTCTGGCATAAGGACTAGGTTTGGATTCTCTCTCTACAACTAATCCAAGCCTAATTTAGATTGAATAAAGAAATAAGCGTGGTATTTATTCACCATGACTCAAGCAACAACCTAATCTTATGTGGAAGGATGATCTGCATGAGGCCCGACACCCATGTGACAGGAGCAGGCAGTACCATCATGTCGAGCACTCAGAGAAGGGCTTCCCAAAGAAGTCCCTGAGAACAGAGGAGAACCCATTACTGATTGGCTATCTTATTTTCACTACTTCAATGTTTGGACCAAAATATAAATATTTTAGGGTTTGCTATTATAAAGAGAACATATAACAATTGCTAATCTAGTAAGTAACTTTGGAGTATGTGTTGTGCTTATGTTTTATTTCATACCACGCTTGTTCAGGACTTTACTTTAAATCCTAAGTTAGACCCTAGAGAAAAAAAGAATATGAATTTATGTCTAAATCTTTGAAAGTCTATCCTTAAATAACATGTTAATAGTCAGTACAACTATACTGTCTAAGGTTTATGTGAGGTAACCAGAAAAACAAATAACTAAAGAGTAATCAAAGAAAGGTATAGATAGGTGTTTTGCTCAGTGTTATAGCACTTGCCTAGCATGCCTACAGTCCTAGGTTCCATCCCCATCATGACAGATGAATAAGTAAATACACATAAATACATAAATAGATAAAAAATAACAATTATTATGGGCTGGCGGAAGTTCTGCTTATCATTTGCGAAACCCTGGGTTTCATCCCTTGCACTACATAAAAAAAGCATTAGTATGATAAAATAGCACATTTTCCTTTAAGGACAACAACACCACATATAATCCACTTATAAATAAGTTTCTTTTTTTCATAACTATGAAACTCTTCAGGTCTCCACTGACTTGTTAGAAGTAAAAGAATTTTGTTTTCCTACTGAAGAGAAATAATAATGAATTTCAGAATAACATATCATAAAACTAAGGTAATAAAATTACTACATATAGTACTAATAAAGTAAAGCAATATAAACTGTGAATGGTAGGTTTACTTTCCCAAAAGAAATTATTATATCCACATGGACTTACATAAAATTTAAAACATTTTCCTTGCAGAACTGAATATATATATATATATATATATATATATATATAGAGAGAGAGAGAGAGAGAGAGAGGGAGAGAGAGATTCTCAATTTCTCAGTTATTCTCAATTCTGTCCTACTGACCTATAGGTCTTATTGTGCTAGGTCGAGAGAGAGAGAGAGAGAGAGAGAGAGATTTTTCTCTTGGATCTTCTAATATCCCACAGGATATAAGCTGTAAAAATAGACACCCTTGTCTTCTCACTGATCTTAAAGGCAGCTCGTTCATTCTTTCATCTTTGAGTATGATGTTAGCTGTGAATTCTTCATAACTATCCTTTGTCAAATTGAGGAAATTCCCTTTTATCCTTGTACTTTTATCATAAAAAGATGTTGGCTTTTGTCGGAGGTTTTTTCTGTGTTAAGTGAGGTAATTTTGCCTTGGAAGTTTCTTCCCTGATCACTCTATTAACATGGCTTAGAACATTGATTTTGGTGTGTTGAACCACTCTTGCATTCCTGCTATAAATCCCTTTTAGTTCTGTTATATAATCCGTATGCTGTTAAGGTTTGGATCTGCAGTGTCCCCCAAAGACTCACGTGCTGGAGGCTTGGTCCTCAGTGCAGCAATGTTCAGGGGCTGAGCTTTGGGGAAGTGTATATAGATCCTGAGGGTTCTGATCTCATCAGTGCATTAATGACATTATTGGGAGGTGGATGAGACTGAAGGAGGTGAGACGTCTTTGGAGACATTGAGTCACTGGAGTTGAGGCCTGCAGTGGTATATCTTGTCTCTGGTCCTATGCTGTCTCTCTGTTGGCTGGCTGGCTGCCTTGACGTGGGCAGGTTTCCTGTCCACTCACTTCTGCCGTGATGCTCAGCTCCACCTCAGGCTGAAAGTGATTGTGCTAGCTGACCATGGACTGAACCCATGAGCTAAATCAATCTTTTCTCAGGTATTCATCACAGCAACCTAATACACATGCTGGTGGATTCAGTGTTGCCAGTTGCTGAAGATTTTTGCATATATATTTATAAAAGCTATTCTTCTTTAGTTTTTATTTTTTTATTTTTGTCTGGCTTTGGCAACAGGATCATTTTGGCTTCATAGAATGAGTTACCAAATATTCTCTTCTCTTCTTCCTTTTGGAAGACTTTCAAAAGGATCAGCAAATATTTAAATGTTTGAATATGTTCATCAATTAAGCCATGTGGCCCTAGACTTTTATTATTCTTTATTACCCCTGTAAGGATACAATACTACTGTCCAGCTCATGAGTGGATCTGCATAATAAGAGGGGAATTACTCTTGCTGGGAAAGGTTCCAAGCTGTGAACGTAGTTACCAAGATCATTTATCAAGAGACACTACCTGAGGTTAGAATATACCTGGAATCATGTCTAATGGAGAACCATTAGATTGTGACATCAAAGGAGAGAGATTTAAAAATGAGGGTCAATGAAGTCTAGGAAAGAGGCAAATGGAAAGACATATGGAAGTTAACAGAGAATGTGAAGGTCTCATCCATGCTTACAATACCTCATTTTTATGAAAGAGGCATCCATGTCACAGGTTGTCCAGGTGTCTCCATTAATTTATGTCATCCAGAGCTGGCCCTAGTCCCCCCAAAGCTGTGCAAAAGGCCCATGCACAAAATGTCCCAACAGCCGCAAAGGAGGACATTCATGAAAGCAGTAGTGCATGCTCCATCAGGATAGCCCTCTAATGCTGATGCTACATACCTGGAAGAATATCAATAACATCAAGATGGGAAATGGCACCCTCTCTTTAGGATACCATCCTGCCACTAAATGGCAGGTTGACTACATCACGTTTCCACTATGGAGGGAAAATTGATTATAAAAATTGACAGTTACACTCTGAACAGAATTTGTACTGTATCCACTATTTTTAGCAGCACAATAATCAGAGAGCTCAAAGATATCAGTATACTGATATTTGGATCCTAGGACTATGTCTTCCAACAAAGAAGTCTATTTCAAGGTGAGTAAGTTTCAATGACCACAATAATTATCATATCACTGGGATGCATCAGATATGATACATAAATAAATGACTATTGAGGGGCTGCGGCTGTAGCTCAGTGTTAGAGCGCTTGCCTAGCATGCATAAGGCACTGGGTTCCATCCTCAGCACCACATAAAAATAAAGAAATAAAATAAAGGCATTCTTTCCATCTACAACTACAAAAAATTAAAAGAAAAAAAGAACTGGCTATTGACTGTGCCAGATGGATTATGCCACAGTGTTCTAATATGCTGGGCTCCGGCATGTTATAAGGAACCAGAAAGTGAATTTGGGAAGAGTAACAATGCCCCTTACCATCAATCCTACCGAAAAACCACGAGTGTGTTCTTCCCATCTCTTCACCCTAGACTTTGCTAAATTGTGGCTCTTGGCTGTTGGGTGTGAGAGTGTCTGAGAAGCTTCTCAATAAGTGTTCTGAAGTAGCTCAAGTTATGATTCCCACGTAGAAACACCGAGTCTTCATGCTGGCAGACCAGGAGGCAAAGGGAAGCATAACCACAGTGGTTTAGAAAATCAGAATGAACTTCTGTGGTACTAGGGGGCGGTCTGTAACTCGGGATACCCTGAGGCATACTCTGGGGTCCTTTGCCTGGTGATAATCACAGTATTTGTTGACCAACAGTTAGATTAGCAAATCTTAACCCTTTCCTGGGGAAAGATGTGTGTCACCTAGCAGGAAAACAATCAAGGCAGCAGAAGCAGAAGGTCAACCATGGGCGAGGAGCAACAAGAGAGGGTTATCCTTCTCCATCACTGGCCTGGTCCCAACGACCCCACAATTTCTCCTCTCTTCTCCTCTCCTCCTCTTCTCTCTTTTCCTCCCCTCCTCTCTCTCTCTCCTCTTATTCAGTTTCCACTTGTTCCTTCTGTTAGTGAGACTAGCACTGGTAGGAAGAGCTAGGGAGAGAGGGCACTTACTGTGATTTCTAAGTGGATTGGGCAGCGCAGGGTGGGGGGGTGGGAGGGATGCAGGGGAGCTTATGGGTGCCAACATTTCTTTCTTTACCTGACTGAGTCCAGCTGTGCTTTACAGACCCCGCCCTTCTGTGGGCTTCGCTCTTGAAGCCTTCCTTGTGGCTTTGATCTATTAAGATTTTGCTGGCGCACAGGACTCTGCTTTCTGGGCATTTATCGCATGGAAGGTCAGGCTGGTTCCCGTAGCTGGAGGAATCCCCTAAAGGCGCAGGGGACCTATCAGTAAATACTCAGGCCATCCATTGTCCAGAGAAGTTTTGTGATGAATTATCCACAGCTCCTCAGAGCTCTAAGGTGGAGGGAGCCCCACTGTCCTCCTGGTGCCTGCTGTGGGCCACGCGCTGTGAGGGGCCGACTGCTTCCTCCCTTTCTCCTCTATGCTCTCTCTCTCTCTGTCTCTGACCTGAATGGCCTCCCAGAGAAACATCTCACGTCCAAGTCCTTGTCCCTTGGCTTCTTTCACATTCACCCAAACTAAGTCAAAGTGTGCCCACACACTTGTCTCTCCAAGAAATTGCCACAGCTTCTCTTTTACCCGCCGGTTTTCCACAGTTTCAATGACGCACCTTCAAAGCATATTTCCAAGTAGCAGCACGTTGGAATCCTCAGGTAGAGCACTCTCCAATTTTTCACTTCAGAAAATGTAACTTAATTAAAAACCCTTTTCTTTCTTTTTTGGCTTTTTAAAATATTTGCTTTCAGGTTTTCTCTTATTTAAAACCTCTCACATAATTTATCAAAGTGTTTGGCAATAGCTGTTGAATAAATGACCCAATGTGAGTAAATGAATAAATATTTCATACATCCCTAATATGCTCCGATTCATGTAGTATTTATAAGAATATACAATGGTTATTTTTTAAAATCTTAGTCATGGCTATATAGTAACCATAACTAAGAATCTGAGGGTGAAGTTCCATGGATTCATTAAATGCTAATGTCTAAAGAAATATAAACGGGCTTATTGCATCTAAAATCCTGTTTATTGGATATAGGTAGTGTTCCTGATATTTTAGGTGAGATATAGGGCTAAAATATAAATATAATATGTGATTTTTGTATAATTATTGCCTTGTATCAATTACTTAATGAAAAATGCATTCACCAAAAATGTCCATATTTTAATCACATATTAATGATGTTCAACTTAGAATTCATTAGAATTATTTAATAACATAAAATGATCAATTCACATTCAAATACTCTTAGTTGTCTAAAAATGTCTTTTCCTAACTTTTTCTTCAAATAGGATTCAGGACGGTCACACAACTGTAGTCAATTCTTATATTGATTATCACCTGTTTTTTCCAAATCATGTCATCCTAGCAACTCTGCAAAAGCTACTGATTAATTGGAGAAATTTGGGTATTTTGACATTGCATTCCCTCACAATTTTAAATGACTGACTACTTTCTTAGAAAATCCTCTCTACTTTGTTTTCCACACTTTTATATCATCTACCTCTGTGGAACCCAATAGCTATATTAGATTAGATTCAGGATGAATTAATTTAGGCCAGAAACCCAATTTGTTGTTATTGAGTATTTTTCTTTCTAATAATTTTATTTCTAATAAGAAAGTATAATAATCTACTGAAATTTTGTTGAAGTTAAGATAATGAGTGAATTTCAGCTCACATCACTCTGGTTTTCCTTATTTTAAAATTTCTGGTGAGGGGCTGGAGTTGTGGCTCAGTGGTAAAACACTTGTCTAGCATGTGCGAGGCCCTGGGTTTGATTCTCAGCACCACATAAAAATAAAATAAAGGTATTGTGTCCAACTACAACTAAAATAAAATATTTTTAAAAATTCTGGTGAAAATTATATCTAATATTTCCATAGTATTATCAATCTTTTAATTTTTCCAAATATGATTATTAAAAATGGTGCTATTAAAAATAATGCAATCATCATTTTATGAAATAAGGATGATTTTAATGCCAAAAATGTAAAATGCATAATTTCAGAATAAAGAATAATTCTCCCAAAGACAGTTTTAACTTTTATCCACAGGTGGGCACAGATATTGATATGGAAAAATGCATGCACACATCTACATGAACACACACCCATGTGCACACACACGCTGCATCCGGTTATTTTTTTCTTTGATTTTTCTGAGGTCAGATAACTTTATCTTTTCCTGGCATCTGAAGATGGACTTTAGTTGAGAACCACTGCCCCCCATCAAACGGGACCCACAGAAGAATGATATTCACTAGGTTATATTGTTTTATTGTGTGTATGTACAAATATGTAACAACAAATCCCACCACTGTGTACAACTATAATGCACTAGACAAGCATGGCGGGGAAGGACAGAAAATTAAACTCTGTACCAAATGTGTGAATGCAAAGGTATTCCTAGATAAAGTTATAGTCCATAAGTACTGGGAATGTGGTGAGTTGTAAGGGTTCTATGTTTGGGATTGGGGTGTCTGATAGCTTCATGACTGTGGCATGCTTGTTGGCTAAGGAAGTTTCTGTGCAAATGCACAGAATGCCTAGCTGCTAGGAAATGCCTGGCTGCTGTAGCAATGCCCTACATGAGGAGGCTCTGTATTAGAGCTGTGCCTCAACCTTGATCTCAGGCACACAGCTCCTGGAAATAAAGAAACTCATTTGTTAAGACAACCACAATGTTTCACCAAGCTCTACTGCACCTGAACTTGTCACATAATAGTAACTTTAAAAAATGGACTTTTTTGAGAGCTACACAGAGCTCCTTACGTTGCACATTGCAATTATAGTATGTAACTGAGGAATAAACTGCATAATGTCGCTAACTCTGTAACCTGCCTAATGACACAATGGAAAATAATGGACTACTGATGCCAGTGACCTAAGGTAACATATTGTATAAATAAAGCCGGCAGCTTGGACAAAGGACATTCGCCCATTCTGCCCTTCTGCCTCTGCAATCCTGTCTCTGTGTCTCCTTTTGTTTTCCTTACAGTAAGTTTTCAATATTCTTATTCCTGTGAAATGATTTAGTTGGAAATATTCTCTATAGAAATCTTTCCCTGAATAAGGATGCAGCTATCTGAATACAATATATAAAAACAGACATGGTAAATGCTTGATTATTTTACTCATTTATGAGTTTTCAAATAATCAGTTGATGTTTTAATAACTTTTAAAATAAGTGAACAAGTTCATAATACACTATGGGACTATTACTACCAAAGCATCGTAATCTGTGGTAAACACACATCTGACCTCAGTGAATCCAGGTTCCTCCGTTCCTTTGTGCTTGAAATCACCATCAAAGGAATACAGGAGTCTCTTTGGATGGATGTGACCTATTAATCTGTGTTGCATTCCCTAGTCTTCTGCTGTATAAGATGTTCCAAGATCTTTTTGTTAATTGTAGTAGGAGACCTTGAAGCAGCTATTTCTCTAAGGAGCAGTAGTTCCTTTAATGGGGAGCAATACTGAGAGACCATAGTGGGAGTTCAGGGAGGACATTGCTAGTTGTGCCATTAGCTTTTAAATATGCTGAGTGAATAGGACAGAGCCATGAATATTTTATGAGTTCACAATTCCAATCTGAAATGTTTAACTCTTTATGATGATAGGCTTTGTATAGTTTCCTTGATTTCCTATGAGTATCTTTTTCCATTTACATAGCAAATCTTGGTGCTGTTATTATTAAAATAACTAATTCTTTGTTTTATGTTATTATATGTAATAATATTTTCAAAGTATAAATCTATTGAATGCATTTGAGAATTTAAGAAATCCTTTCAAATATTTCCCTTTTTTGGGAGGGAGTTTATTGCTATTTTATTGAATTATAGGAGTTTCTACAAGGAACTTTTGGGAATTCCAGTGGCTATATAAAAGATGCTAGGAATTAATAATCATCTAGGAAATGTGAATCAAAACCACAGATTTTACCTTACACCTGTTACAGTGGCTACTATGAAAAAAAAAGATAACGAGTTGACAAGATTATGGAGAAATTGTAATCCACATAAACTCTTGAGAATGATGAAGAGTGGTGTGGCTATTATGGATAATAATATATATGATCCTTGAGAATCTTAAAATAAAATTGCCATATGATCCAGCATTCACACTACTTACTGGGGGTTTCAATTCCAGAATTCTGAAGACATACCTATATCCTCATGTTCATTGCAGCATCATTTAAGATAGCAAAGATTTGTAAATACCCTACATAGCCATCATCACAAGAGTGGATAAAGAGGGTGGGACATATAAGTACAATGGAATATTATTTATCCTTTAAAATGATAATCCTCTATTAGCAACATTTGTAGACCAACAAGACAATATTCTAGGAGATTTAAGTCAACCACAGAAGGGCAAATGCTGCACTATTCCTCTTACATATGTGGAATATCAAATGTATCGAAGTACAACAAAATGGTTATTAGGGCCTGGGAAGTTGTTGTTTAATAGTCATAAACTTACCCTGCCACTGGATGAACAAGTTCCAGATCCACTCTATTTATTATAGTTTCTATTGTTCACAGTAAGTTATTGTGCAATCAAAGAATTAAGAGAATTAAATCAAATTAATTTAATCAAAGAATTAAGCTCATATTAAGTGTTCTCACCAAAACATACAAACAAACAAACAAAAAAACCCCAAAAGGTCCCAAGTAAACTTTTGGAGGTGAATATGGTGATGATAACATGAATATACACATATATTTGAATATGCATTAGTTAAGTGCAGTTATTTTTGTATCATTTATACTTCACTAAAGCTTGGAATATAATAAAGTTTGAGATTTTCAATGATTCTTTATATCTTTAGAATTCTAGAGGGAATTGCAATGAAAACACCATGTTATAATTTCCCTTGAATAAATTATGTTCTCTGTACCCTTATGTACCAATTTAATACAAAGTTAGATTAATGACTTTTTTAGTTTTATTTTAAGCAAAAGGGTATTGATTGATTTTGGAACAATGCCTAGCATTAAACATTATGTTATAGAACTGAAATTATACTAAATAAGAAACATTTATTAGATTTTTACCTACTAAAATATGCTGGGATGAAACTGATTTCAAAGATAATGGTCACATGGAGTGGAAGATGTCATTCCATTTTGTACCGCAGGTGTTAGTTAACCAATGTAATTAAAAATACATTGAACTCTCTCTACCCCCTCTACTGACCTTCATTTCTCCCCCTTGTATTATTTTTCCCTTTCCCCTCATTTCCTCTTGTATGTTCTTTTGTATAACCCTGAGGGTCTCCTTCCATTTCCATGCAATTTCCCTTTTCTCTCCCTTTCCCTCCCACCTCTCATCTCTGTTTAATGTTAATCTTCTTCTCATGCTCTTCGTCCCTACTCTGTTCTTAGTTACTCTCCTTATATCAAAGAAGACATTTGGCATTTGTTTTTTAGGGATTGGCTAGCTTCAACAAGAGGAAATGAGGGGAAAGGGAAAAATAATACAAGGGGGAGAAATGAAGGACAGTAGAGGGGGTAGAGAGNAACCAACAATAAAAAAATACATTGAAAGAACAGAAACTGGAAGAAAAATGTAAACAGTCCATTTAGAGTATGAAGTGATTGGTACACCAATATTATGCATAAGATATATACCAATACATGTAAGATACATATATATGCTTGTTACCTTTGCTATTTTATTGGGGATGCTATTTGTTGAGGTATATTTCAAATTGCACAGTGAGAGCTATGGATACTACTAAAGTGCACCTATGATGCCAGTGCCCCTTGAATACAGAAACTTGCCATTTGGGGTGTAAATGGTGCAATAATGTCACAGACTTCTGGGAGTAGAGAAATCAATCAATATGTTGGTTCCATAGCAGAGGCACCCTGGGATTCCTCTGACAAGTGGTGCAATCTCCCATTTTCTCTCTTGTTCCTCTACAACTCTATTCAAACTTTTCAATAGAAAGCCTGGCCAAATGCCACAGAAGGAGGAAGAGAAAAAGTAAGAAAAAAAAGTAGAAGTCAAATGTTAGAAAATAAAAGTAACAATGAATGTGAACTCCCTGACCTTAAATAAAAGGGAAAAAATGTACAAAGTGTGGTGCTGAACAAAGCCTTGCTAGAATAAAGGAAGCTTGGCTCACTGCCTGTGAGGTCGCTTAACAGATCAGATTTAACTGCCAGTACTTTCTTTGTACATTCTGCATTTCACTGCAATCCTAGGTCCATAATCAGCTTTCCCAAGCATCTGATGGTGTTCAAATCAACTAGATACAACCAGGAATATTCTGGTAGTCTAAATCACACATTGTACTGGAACATTTTGGGAAGAAAACGATCAGGTTTTCCAAAGAAATCATAAGGGATTACAACTTTCAAAATATTACAATATAATAAGAAGAAAACTCTTTATTCTCTAAAATTAAATTATTCTTTTTTAGCCTTCTTCATTTAATATTATGTTCTTTATTTTGAAATTTTGAAGTATCTTCCAAATTTAGTGAATTGTGTAAAAATACTTAATTTCAGAAAAATTTCATATCAGCATTATATTAAAATGTGTATTCTTATTATGACAATTATTTATTTGGAAAAAATAGAATGTGAGTTCCATTTATGTTAAGGAATATGGAATTGGATTTTTTTTTTTGAGATGAGTTCATAGCAAGAAAAGCATAGATCTCAAGTGTGAAATTCAGTTCTTTTTCCTTATTACTCTACCAGGCCTCTCCCTTGAAGCTGTGTTTGACAGCCTTTGCTCATCTGGGTAGGAGCCCGTAGTCATTCCATGACCAGAACACATTGTTGTGATTGGTTCCACCATATGTTAATTTTGCCTGTTTATGAACTTGATGTAGGTGGGAATTTAGTCAGTATTACATGAAATTCATCCCCATTACTATGTCAGGATAATCTTCTAAGGAATTATCAATAGCACCACAAACTTCTGGTCTTTATAGAAAGTGTTTTGAATCTGGATTTCCATACATTCCATTGAACAATTTGGTAAGCATTGACACATGAAAATACCTGAGAAACAGTCACCAAAGCCAAGCTATAAGCATATCCAGCACCCTCATGCTGTCCCATGGTGTGACTTATCCCTACCATCCCTAGGAAGCCACTGATCTACTTCCGGCAGAGCTGTGGGCCAATGTGCTTCTATTATTTTACATAGAGGAATCATCTGGACATCTGTAAGTTTTGTATGTTGTCTTCTGTCAGTATAATTGCATTAAGATTAACTCTTGATGTTTGATTTAGTCTCAATTTTTTTTTTACTTTTTATTATTGAGAAGTATTCCAATATGTTCATGCACTACACACACACACACACACACACACACACACACATTCATTCACCTACTAATGCACATTGGAGTTGTTTCAGTTTTTTGACAATTGCAAATAAAACTCTCTGGACATCTATATACACATTTTTGCATGGACAAATGCAATAAATTTTCTTGACTAAACATGGAGGAGTAGAAGGGCTAAGGTGTTAATTAATTAATGATAAACTTTCCGTCTCTTTTCCAAGTAGCTTTAATTTACACATTTGTAATTAATAATGTGATAATACTAACCAATGGACTTTTTATCATTTGTACAATGCCTTGTCTAAGAGTTCTACTTAAATACTTTGCTATCTGTAACTAGATTGACTTCATTTTTTTTTTTAAATTATGAGAGTTCTTTTCATAGTTTGGATACACATATTTGTCAGAAGTGTGCTTCTTTCTTTCAGTGAGCCACCTTTTTATTTATCAGAAGTGTCCTTTGCAAAGAAGAATGATTTAATTTTTAAGAATTCCAATTTTTTAACATGGTACCTACCTTTATTTGCCTATATAAGGAATCTTTGACAGTCCCGTGCACTTTCTGTCACCAATATTCTATTTTCTTAAAGTGTCTATTTGGATTTCATGAAATGGGCAACTTTCTATTGTTTTGTTTATTTTCTGATTATTGAGTATCCTTAGTTTTTCAGGTATTCTGACTGACTGTTATTTTGGTGGGTTTTCATCACTGTGACCCAGACAGACAATAACCCTTTAAAAGGAGGAAAGAGCCATCTGGCCCTGCAGTGGCAGGGGTTTTAGACCATGGTCTGATGACTGCGTGGGTTTAGGTCTCACTGCAGCAGAACGTGGCGGCAGGAGGCTGTGGCAGAGGCAAGCAGCTGGCTCATGGCACCAGGAAGCCGACAAAAGGAAAAAAAGGACAGAGATGAGTTCTATCCCCAGGAGCTCACGCCAGAGACCGTCAGCCTCCATTGTCCACCTGTGTACATTTTCCACCACCTCCCACTAGTCCTGTTTATTATCAACCCATCAAGTGGGCTGACCCATTGATGAGGTCAGAGCCCTTCAAGGTCCAATCAATTTCCGAGACTCCCATCCTCCAACATTGCTGCGTTGGACACCAAACCTTCAACGCATGGACCGACAGGGGGCGCTCCAGAACAGAACGTCATTGTTTTCTGAATCTCTGACAACATCTTGGATTGTGGGCATGATTGCATAAACCTGCTTTTCTTTATTTTTTTAATTTTTCTCTCTTTTTTTTTCAACACTTTCTTCAGGCAGTAAGCTGTGACAATGATAGGATAAACCTTGTTGGTCTCCTGTAACATGTCTTTGCTAATTGACACTCACCTCTTAGAAGAACCCATTCACTTCCCTTTTTAGTTCCCCTCCCAGGATCATCGAGTAACTAGTGCCAACCTGAACACAAATGTGACAAATCCACCATCAGATGGAATAGCAACTGAAAACTGTCCCCTCTGCCGGTCCATCTGTTGCAGGGGGCAGTATGAAGCTCTATAAATAGCTTTCCTTAGGTGCTTACTCTGTCTTGAACTCATACTACACAAAGAGAACTGCCTTATATCCTTAGAGTAGAATTACTTTTGCATTTATTTCATTTTTTTCTACTATGTACCCTTTTAGGATTTTTGTTTGTACCTTGTTGAAAAAAAAAATCTGGAAATAGCTGTTACGACTCAGGAAAATCCTGTGGTTTCTCAGGATGTAAGTTGCAAAGTCCATCATATTTGGGATCTTCCTTATTTGTTTCCCCTCTTTCATTGCCACTTCTGGGGCCCAAACAAATATCAGCAACAGGACAGAGAAAGATGTGAGGCTTTCAGAATATCTTGGCTCAGCCATACTTTCTGCATTATGTCTCGGTATTAAAGACCTAGACACGTAGCCCTGTCAGAGCCTGTAGATGATTGAACCCGAAGGATGGTTTCAAGTTAATTGAAAAGTATAGCACCTGGGTTGACAGAGCAGCAGTTTATTATGCACAAACTCAACTGTTGAATGAATTAAGAATTTTCAGAAAATGGTTCATTCTCTTCCATTCAAAACAAATGAGTAAAAGCCAATACCAAAAACTTCTTTACTAATTTAGGCAGAAATCTCTGGTTAGGATTAATAAAATGCCTTGTCTTCTGTACACAGAAGAAACACACACACACACACACACACAGGACTTTATTACTTTAATAGTAGACACAATTTTGAGTTGGGACTCAAAAGTCTCAAACTCTGAAAGAGTAAGTAATACTTCCATTAGTTGTCAGTTGGACATTACGCATAACACAAAATTTAAACAAATGCCCATTTATGATCACAAAGCTTCTTTGGCATTCAGCCATAGCCCAGACAGGTTGTCTGCTCCTGATTGTCTCCAGGGCTGCAATCAAATCATCCTCATTCACTAGAGCCCAGGGTCTCTAGTGAAGGCACTGCTAAAAGTGAATCCAGATTGCATGTGTGGGTTTGGGTGGAGTTCCTTTCTGAAGGGCTGTTGGGCAGAAAGCCATATTTCCCCTCTGACTATGGAGCAAGGCATTGAAGTTTCTTGAGATGTGGAGCTCCTGCACATGGTAGCTCTCCTCCTGCGCAGGAGGGGAGGCGTGTGCTAGCAGGAAGCCTAAGTCCCTGCAACTGGTTCCCAGGAGCTGATGCCATCAGCACTGCCTCACTCCATGGTGAAAAGAATCTGCGCAGTTCAAGTTCATTTACAGAAGTAGGACTCTGATCCACACCATGCACATACTTCCCCAGAAAATCAATCAACCTCCCTTCTCACCACACACACACACACACACACACACACACAATCAAGGTAAGTATTTGAGGTGACACATGTGTTACTTACCTGATATAGCCATTTCACAATGCATACGAGGGTCAAAACATCATGCCATATACTTTTATATATATACATATACATATATATATATAATAGTTATATACTATGATTCAGTTTTCTATAATCATAATTATACATATATAATTATATATATGATTGTTATTATATATATATAATTGTAAAAGTACAGGAAGCCAATCTGTAGTCCAACCTCTAAGAAACAAGACTGGTGTCTCTGCTGACAATCTTGGAAACTGAAAGTCATTTCTGTATTGATCAGCCCCTCATGGCCGGGACTAGATTACTAGCTGACAGATTCTCTCATGTTTCAACTTGTGACCGACCAGGGACAGCTGATTCCACACCCCCAGCCAATCTCGCACACTGCAGCACTTCTTGTCACCAGGCTACAGCCCCCCATGCCAGTGCACCTCACCAGGGAAGCCGGGGCCTCCCCTTTCCACTGTGGAGCACTCGCAGTGCCTGCCTGCTTCTGAGCCTCTGCCAAAACAGAGGGGATGCTGGCTGACGCCCTGCTGAAGCAAGCTCAGAGTGAACCGTCACCACTTTTCTGTGTGGTTTATGTCCACACCCCATGCAAGGGGAGGAGAAATCACACAGCTGGGGACACGAGGATATGGGACTCAGGGGACCATCTTAGATGTCCAAGCACTACAGGACCAAGGCCGGTTTTCTAACCACTCACTCCGACACAGTTTTTCTTTGCTTCCAGGCATTCTAGTCTGAGGCGATCATTCAATTCTATATCTAGAGTTCAGAAATGTGATGCTGGCTATTTCATTTGTTATGCTCCTTGAGGCCAACGAATTCCTGATGCAGGAAAGAGTTGGAACAGTGCTACCACTCTATAAGCTTCAATTCCCGTGTGTATTTTACTCCGAGTCCCCAAACCCATCAAATGTGTGCTTTCACCACATGTCTCCTAAAAGTGAGAACTGTTTTCTGTTCATCTCTTGTTCAACTAAAGATGGCTTCCAAAGTTACAGGGTCTGGTCCTTTAGGGTCTCCTCAAATTTTTCATTCATATCAAACTTAGACTCTGACTTAGAAATTACATCAATGAAATTTAAACATATTGTTAAGTTCCAATAAATGCAAGATAATTAGCTATGAAAAGAAGTAGCCCTCAAAATAGAAAACTGAATCAGAGTTTGAATCACCAACCATCTGGGGTCACCCTTACCTGCATGGGTAGCATCCCTATCCACTGAGAGGCTCCTTTTCTATCTTTATATCCTCACAGCAATTACTTATGCCTTCCTAGCAAATGGCCACACGATGCCTCTACTACAAGGGCATGGTCATCTTGACCAGGGAACAAGTGCTCTGGAAGGAAGGGACACGCTGCCATTCAGCCAATGCACTCTGCAGGGGCCTCAGAGAATCCAGTGCTGAGAAGAGAGGACTGTGTGGAGGACAGGCAGCACTTAAGCCCCGTAGGCAGAATGCTCTCAGGAAGAATGCGTGAGAGACTAGGTTAACTAAGAGAGGCGGTCACCACGTCCAGGAGACCATCTGAGAAGTGTGTGTGTGGGGCTCGGAAGAAGCCATAGCAGCAGTGGTGGGGTCTCCAGGGAACTAGCCAGGCTGTATCCACAGGAGCCTGTCCTCCCAAACACAGTGGAGACCTGGCAGCAGAGCAGTGGTCTGTATGGTCCGCCTTTCCCTGGGCATCCTGGCAGGACACCTGGCCCACTCAGAGTCCTCTGAGCCCCGCTTCTCCCTTGAAATCTGTAGTGGCCTCACCACATGGCCAAGGTGGAACAAGGAGGAGCCAAGGAAACAAAGGCTCAAGAACCCAGTGCCCAGCGAGCCCAGCGTCCTTACTGCTTTCCTTGTTCATTGGTGCAGACTAGGGACCAGAAAGCTGGCCTGCTTGTCCCTGTTGCTGCTGGTCTGCGGGAGCCCTTTGCTAAGTGGCCTTTCTTCTTCCTAAGAAAGGTGAAACTGTCGGTGGAATCTAACTACTTAAGTTTGGTGGGTCTAACTTCAGCATGCACTGAAGAGGGCATATTAGAATAAATAATACCAGGAAAGAGATACTGCATAAAACACATCTTTCCCAAAGTATCTCTACTTAATATTATTATGTACATAAGTGTCCCACTATATCATTTTTAATTAGCTAAATTAATCTCATTTTATGGAAGAAACACAATTTAACCATATTGTCGGCTATAAGTTGATATTAATTTACTGTAATAGTGTGCTTTATAATAAAAATCTTGGATTAATATTTTATACACACACTGTTTCCTTTTGAAAAAGTAGGTTTATTGGTTAAAAGTTATTCAAGTTTTTGAGAGGAAGTTGTGTATTAGCAGCAGTTCATTACTCTAGAATGTTTATGTCAATTTATACTCCCAATATATTCCTATTTAGTTACTTGCTGATTATTAACAGATACTATTATTTTGTCATTTTTACTTTTTGATTTTTTATATTTTGTTAATTTTCATGTGCATTCATCATTTCTTGGTTATTAATTAGGCTGGACTTTTTGTTTTTGGTGTTGTGGTTTTGAACATTTCTTTATAAATGATGACGCCTTCTCCTCGTATTCACATTTTCCTGTTGGAGATCTTTTGACTTTTCTAATTAGCCCTTTAAGAAATCTTTTTAAAATTGTTCAAGAATATTTTAAACTTTTGCTTGCCTCTAAGCATTCTTTTATTGCTTCTGATTACTTCTACATTTTTCATATTCCAATTTGAATAGTTTTCAGCAACATCAATTTGTGCATGTCAATGGTTCATGCGGTGATCTATCAGACTCACCTCTTGTGTGAGGCCACTGGCTCTTCTTCCAGGTAGGAGGAGGAGCTCACAACTTCCATCCTGCCTTCCATTTGCAAATTACGGCAGATTTATTTCATCTATTAGCTCATGCACTGATTTTTCTATTTGTTATGAACTCAATATGGAAAGGAAGGCATTATTTATTTTACGGGATCTCAGAATCCAAACACGTATGTCCATATTTTCTCAGATTTGGACGAAATTTCTAACTATTCAAACAACTCTCAAATGTAAAACCCTGGAGGGGTACACTTCTGCTGGCATGGTTTCATCTCAATGACAGAAATCAATTAGGAGATCTTGGAAAAGGATTACTCAGAAAAGGTGACACACGCATAAGGTGAAATCTAGGGACACTCTATTCCCTTGGTAATTCAGTTTTGCAAAACAAAAGCCGGCATATAAGAGGTGAGGTAAGAAGTTAGCATAATGAGCCAATAGCAGATTCACTTAGTTTGTATACTCCTGTCTGTAGACTCTCCCAGTTACATTTTCTGCTAATTTTCTTTTATAATGAGAATATACATTTGTTCTCTCATGTAACATACCAATGCCATTCTTAATGTAGAAGTATAAAAAATTTGTGTTGCAAACTTTTTCTCAGATTGGTCTAATTTATGAAAAGTACAAAAATGACATACTACAACTCACAGGAATTAATATTAGCTCCATCTCAAAAGTTTATAACAAAAAATAATAAAGAACCTTAATTTACTATCCGTTTTTATTTGCATGTGTGAAAAGTGAATAGAATTGTCCACAATAATATCATAAATTGTAGCCTTGGGGATTTTTGTGTTCACGTATTGGATTGGGAACACATCTAGCAAGAGCTGAGATAGAACAGACAACAGCATGTCGGGTTTGGATGGGTCCTTGGTGTTCATGAACCTCAGCGTGTCCCTGGTTTACAATGACCTTGCTCTCTATCCACAGGTCTCCCGGGGCTTGGCTTCTGCCCAGCTGTGGCTGTGCTCACCTCCAGCTGGGGGGAGCAGCTCAGGCTTCCCCAATGTCCTCATGTTCCTTGGTCCAGGGACTCTTCCAGGTCATGTTCTCAGAGCATTAGGAGAACTGCAAGAGTGAAAGCAAAGGGGCACATGTTGAAGTTCACTCTCATCTTCATGTTCTGGGTCTTCCTGGTACTTTGGTCAGAGAACATCACAGCTGAGTTTTGTTTTTGTCACCTACTCTAAGTGTATGTGACAAGAAAGCAAAGAATTGGGAACAATAATATTATCTACCAATGTAGAATCTGGAATGTTAGGAATCTAAGTGAATGCTTTATAGAATATTTTATTTTTTTTTTAAAAAAAAGATCAAATATTCTTAATAAATTTTATTGGATTAGAAAATGATAGTAGTTGAACCAGACAGGACCCACTCAATATCTGGTTCCCAAATTCACTTTCACTTCTTCTATATATTAACTAAGTAGACCTTTACTCATAGTTAAAGACATATGTTTCTTCCTTAAACTTCAATACACTTAGAATCTATCACATATTACTTTCTGACATTTCTTAGGCATTTTGCAAACTTTGAATGCTATATTTTGCATTTTTTTCTAAAGCTTATATAAAATATTTTAAAGTATTATTTTGTTTTTCTTTAGGATTCCTTAGCATTCTCCATTTTATCTAAAAGTCTCCATTTTGCAAGAATCTGAGAGGAACATATAAATTATCCCCTGAAAAATGCTTAACATTTCCCTATGGTAAATACAAAATTTGTCCATTCAGCACACAGATTCTTAAGAAACTATATGTAAGTTTGGCTTTGTTTGTCTCCTAACATGAAATGATAAGTAATGACTTCCACTTCTTCACATTATGGACACTATGTAGTGTTAGTAATCTTCGAAAATAGGGTCAGAGCCTCGGAATTCAAACTCCAGCTCCATGGCTTACTGCATTGCTTAGATGCCAAGACATCTCTGTCCCACACAATCATATAATGAGAATGCTAATGTTTACTTCAAACTGCTTTTGTGGAGATTTTATGAGATTTCTTATGCAAATAGCTGGAATGGAAACACACTTAATTGGTCATTTTAATATTAAATCAAAATTGTCTTTGACATTTAGGAGTAACATGAAAGCTGAAATTTAAAATTACCTGCTGATGTAATTATATATTTATGTAGTGATTGTTTCACTTGTCTTTTTTGCCAAATATTATAAGTCCCATATGCAAGTCAGTGCTGATCTCAGTAAGAAAGAGAGCCCTTCACATAGTGTGAAAACACTGCATTCAATGTGAACACACATGATTATAAAAATTGAGAAACAAGCAAAACCCAATCAAGAATGTCTATGTCAAATCTTCATTCAGTGACATATGTTTATAAAATAATATGCAAGATGAACAAAAATAATAAATGGGGATACAGGAATTTTTAGTGTACTTTAAGTCTTCATGGAAGTCAGTTACCTTTTTGTAACAAAAGTAAAAATAAATTATGTTTTAGAGAAAAAAAACTGACTATTGGAATAAAGGTATTTAAGTCATGTAATTTAGGGAAAAATCAAAATAAAGCAAATACATGAAAGGCTATCTGTAATGAATAACAAATGATAATAATTTGTAAGCATCTGTCCAGGCAGTTCACTATGCCCGTATATCAAGAGCACAAGTTAACATAAGTAACTGAATACAGCCTATGTTTGCTTCACGACCTTCCATTCACAATTTTTATTTTCTTCAATTTTAAAAATTGTATTGGTGATTTACAATCATACATCGTAGTGGCATTCCTTGTTACACATCTGTCCGTGGATACACATAATGTGGTTGATTTCATTTCCAGTACCTCCCTCCACCCCGTCTTCTGCCTTACTTCCTTCTATTTTTCTCAGAATCTCCCCATTTCCCCCTGTTTTTTTCTCTCCAGCTTCCACATGTGAGACCCTAGACTTTCTGCGTCTGGTTTACTTCACTTATGTTAAGTGCATTCCAGTTGCACCCTTTTCCCTGCTCAAAAGGAGTGATGGAGAACCATGTTTTCCCAGTGTCCTCTGCACATGGCACAACTATCCTCTGCAGTATGTCCCTACCTCTCCTCCTCCATCAGGCCCAGAGCAGTCACCTCCTGCCACAGACCTTCCTGAGCAGCAGTAGCCGCACACTATGCCCAAACTCTCTGTGGACTTGTACATACATGTTGCTCTTCACACTTTACTGCAGGATCCTTAAATGTAGCTTAATGTGACAATGACCAAAAGTGAGCTGTGGCCACAGAGTCATTTGTTTCCTCACGAGTATAAAACTGAACTCTCAGGAGATGAAGCATGTTCATCAACTTGCATCTACACTTTGCTCTTGATATGTCCTTAACCTATGTAATTATGGTTCATTACTTGACGATTCACATTATAGAAATTCTTTGAGGCAAGCAAAACATGATGCCTTCTGCTGTGTTTTATTATTCCAAATCACCTAGTGATGAGTATGCTCCAAAATGAATACTTAACCATTTTTAATTGTGTGACTTTCTGTTAGAGTCTGTAAACAAGTCAGGATGGCGCCTGGCATTTTGCCAGAAGGAGTGGTTTGTGAAGTAACGCCAGTGAGCCATTAAGTGTGGAGATTCCTTATCCGTTGACTGCTGTATCTAGTTTATGTTAATTAAGATAAGCTGTGTGGAATGTATATATACCCCTCCTGTCCTACAATAAACGGCTCCCACTCCTGCTGTATCAACGTACACAAGTTGTTCGTCACCCCCCAGTTATTTTGCTGCAGCGGGACTGCGGCAACTTTCACTGAGATTCACCTAAATTTAAGAAATTGTGCTTACAGTATTCCACCATACAAACAAAATATATCCTGTTATACAATTATTTTATCCCTCTGTACATTTTCTTCTGATCATGTATGTTGTACTTGCTTTGCTAAGTATTTTTATTGGCATTGCATTGATGGAGAAAGAATTTTCTCTCTGACCTGTCTTCAGCACCCTCTGAGAAAGTGGCCATGCATGCCTTCTGCACTCAGGTCCCAGTTCCATGGTGCTGGAAAGGGTCCTCCATTCACATTATTGTCACACGTTTTTTTGTGGATACTCCTTTTGGAATCAATAAAAGTTTTCTTATATGTATTATGTTGACTAACTAGTTAGCTTTATAAAATAACTTTATTTAATGTTCTACTTCTGAACTTTTCTACCTTGCCAAGATAAATTGTATCTAGTTGTATTATTCATGTGATGTTTTATTTGACTGTAAGCGTTAATATTTTATTTACAACATTGTATCAATATTTATATACAAAATATTATCTTTGTGCCATCCTTGGCAAGCTTAGCACTGCTTTATAAATACTCCCAGACGGTATCATTTCCCTGGGTGCCATGGAGCTGTGTAAACAGTATGGGGGTCAGCTATTTGACTTCAAGTACAAGAATTCACCCATAAACTCATCTGGATATAGACAGTTTTGGGGTACAAGCTGTTTGAGAAAGTTCTACTCATTTCATAAATCTTGATTTGTTTATATTGTTTGTATATATCCAGTCAATTTTTTTCTAACATCATATCTTTTACCTTGCATATTTATTAGAGAGCTAATATGTGACTATCCTATTTTGGCTAAAAATGTATTCATTTTGCTTTTATAAATCAATAATTTCTGAGCACAAATCAGATGATAGTAATTGTTGAATATTAAAGATTCAATCCAAGAAAAAAACAAGGTCTTTGCCTTATTGCAATTTATTCTCTACAAAAATCAGGAAAGGTGGAAACAAGTGAATACATAAAAAATGAAGGCCCAGAGGGTGATGGATAATAAATGTAGGGTGCTCCGTGAGAAGAGTGGTCAGTACATATTCTGCAGTGTCATTGTAGTCCAGCCAATCACTAAGAGCAGGTAAAGAGCAGGACAAGGGACATATGGGCAATATCCCCTATGAGGAAAGAAGACTCGTGTCATTAGTAAGTAGGAAAAAACTATTCCATTTGTAAACAAATAATTCTGGGTGGCTTGAGAGTCCCCAACACAGGGCCTCTGTCATTTGACCACCCTCTCCAATTGAACCTCTAAGCTTTCTTCAAAATTTCCATAGTCACTCGTTTTAGAGAAATTATCATCCATTATTGCTCTTCTGCCCAAAGTTTGTAATTCAACAACTCAACCCACACCACCCTCCTTCCCTGAGCCATAGATACCCCCACCGCAGCACGGGGAACCTTGCTGGTTATGTGTGGGAAACCATTCACTATCTCTTTCTGCGCAACATTTTTTTTACATTTCTTGCAAGTAAACAGCGTGTCTCCTTACTTACAGTTTTACCACTGGCAGCCCCTCCTGGGCAGAGTGAATCACTTTTCTGGTGACAAGTCCATGGCTTAACCTCATGCCACCAATGCCACACTGCTGTTCTGAAACTCTTGTCTCCAGAACCCCGATCATCTAGCTCATGCCTGCAATACCAGCACCCTCAGTGGCAAGAATTCATAAAGACCATTCATTGAAACTTTGTGTAAAATACAAATCTTAAGATCTCATACTTTCTTCCTGCTTATAAATAACATATATGTGTTGGGGATTTTAAAGGTAGGGTCACTGGAAACCTGGTCATAAATATTTTTTGAACCACTTCCCGTCTCTTTCTAGACTGAATTTTTCCATGGGGTCATCTCCATTTTTTTTTTATTCTTTCTCCTGTATTACTGTATTTGACATAAATATAAAAGTTTATGTATGTGTATGTGCATTTAATGAAACATAGTACTAAAGAGAAAACTAAGCTACCATTTCACTTTAGCAGCATGAACTAAGACCCATTCAGAACACACTGAGCCATGTTCCTTTATATTGTTCTTGGAACTTAAGGCAAATGTTACACCTCCTAATAAGCAATAATTTATTAATAAAGCCAAAACAATTTTGCCATCATAGGTGGCTAAATTAATGAGTTGCACAGATAGTTATTAAGCGTGAACCCATTTTTCCACTTCTAATGAAATAGAAGGAGCAATTGAAATCTAAAGCACTCTCACTGAGTAAGTGCACTGCTTTATAAACTTCCAACACAAATTATGAAAAACAAAAAAAAAAGAAAAAGGGGAGGCAGGTGGGGAGGACTCCTCAGTTATCCGTGCATACCAACACCGCTCGCGCTCCCTGTGCTCAGTGGAGCTGGGGATTGTTTTCTTGCCTGCCTGGAAGGAGAAGACAGTCTCAGAAGCCTCCAGGGAGCAGACGTTCAGACTGACAGCAGACGGAGGCCGCCAACTCCTGTAACCATGGATGTCGTCAGTGCCAGAAAATGTAACCAAGAGTTATTTCTGACTAATTCCTTTCCTAGAGAGACTCTTTTATTAATTATCTTTTCTCTGTCTTGCAATGAAGTACAAGTGTTTAAAGATGGCCTTGAGAAGTGTTTGCAGTTAATTAAGTAGACTTTACTCCTGAGTGGCTTTTTCTTTTTTCCTACCTGCTCAAGGCAAGATGTTGTTATAAAAGAACCACAAGTGAGCAACCACGTCTCAAATTCGAAATCAATGGTGTCTGTCATCCTCTTTTGTGTATGAAAAAGGACAGATTTTAGGAAAGCAGAATTAACAATAAATTAATACATTTGTATTTTGAGGAATTTTTAAATATTGGTACCTAAAGTAAGTTAGTATTTATGAAATAGATAGAAATCAACTTTTAAAAGTAGAATGATATTTACCATAAAACCTGTAAAAGCCATCTTATTTGCTAACCTTTTTTTTTTTTAATCTAGATAGAGTCTATTAACATCTATGCCCATGAGAGGACACACTTACTGTGTTTTTTCTTCCACGTTTGATTCTATGGGAAAATACTATGATACGGAGCAAAGCATGTTTTGTATAACACACATTTGTTAGCTTGATGCTCAACTCTCCATCGTGTGGCTACTTTCTATCCAAATGAAATTGAAATCAGATGGCTCAATATTATTCAGTCCTTCTCACTCACCGGAAGCTTCTTTCACATTTTCCAAGACTTGCTCATTTTTCTGTACATTTTACTGTGTGTATAGACATAGAAACCATGAATTTGATGGAGACAGGAGCAACATTCCTCAGGTCGTCAGTCAAGGCGAGGAGCACCCTCCTGTGTGACTCAGTGCCACGCACTTGGGTGCAGAGCTCCTTTACGAATCCACCACACAGAAGCAGAGGCTTTGCTATGACATTTGGAAGATTGCCATCCAGGGTTCATGCGGATTAATTTACTCCAGAGCTGGAGCGAGCTACAAGGACAGGCTTTGGCTAGGGAGTGGGTGGGAAGGAGACAGCAGAGAGCCAACACAGACAGTCTGATTGATGGATTTGGAGAGTGGTTGCTGATAATTATTTTCTCACTGCTGGATGACAGCATGGATAGAAGATAAGGGGAGGTGTGGGCTGCAGGAATGGGTTAGAGAAGAAGAAAAAATTCTGAAGCATGGGACTCATTTTGTGGCATATTTTTTCTATACTTACAAGACAACCAAGTATGTCCGCTAGAAATTTACATTGCCCATCTGCTTGGGCTTGTGGGGTTCGTTTGTTTTGTTTTTGGAGTTTCTCCTTCTGAAAAAAACCTCAGCTTGCACCTGCTGAGGCAGGAGGAGATGAGCCTTTAGAGTGACGTGGTCTCTAAGTGCTCCTCACTACTGTGAAGCTACTAGAATTTTTGTCTGTCCCCTGAAACGTCCTGTCTAGATGTTGGGTGACGTGTCAGCACCAAAAGTAGGCAGTGCACACAGTAGCTCCCTGCCAGCTCCCCACAGTAGCCTGCTCAGCTCATTCTAAGCCTCTGTCATCCAATCCACAGGCTCTGATAGCTCATTTTAAAATCTGAAACCTCATTTAGACCAACACAGTACTTGGAATTATAGTCACACTATCCTGATTTACCTGATGGAAGAAATTCATAGCTTACCATGAGCCTCTGGGTCATTCAGGGGTCAAGTGATCTGCCCAGGATCTCAAAGGTAGGAAGCAAATATTCCATCAGGTATGAATTCAGGTTTGGTAAAATTAGTGGCTCAGGACAGCTCTATGTTTTGCGCTTTCCCATCATGAGACATCCCGGAGGAGGCAGCCATGGCTGGCACTGTGGCACTGCGGGTGTGGTGCCCGGGGCTGTGTGCTGAGGGCCTGGGGAAGGCAGCCTCCCCTGGTGAGGGAGGCACTGGGCTGTGCCTGCCACCCAGTTGGCAGCGAGGTCTCAGTCAGCCTTTGTCTTTGAGTCTGGTTTCCCAATGGCCCTGAGTGGCAGTGACTTACTCTTGCACACCCCTTACCGCCACCCTCAAGGGCAGGGAAAACGTCTTTAGGGCTGTTCTTGCTGCTGTACTTTGTTTCAGTATTTAAGCTGGTGCTTTTCTGGTCCTCGTAATAGGGGAGTTCAGTAAGGAAAAGGAGGACATTGGGGACATGATGGCCTCTGAAACTGAATCCTAGGTTTTTGTCATCTTGGAGACTTTGCTTCTTTCCAATGTGAAGCTGAAGAGTAGGCAAACCCACTCGAATTTAAAGTTTGGAAGATATTTCTTATCGAATTGATGCCGCGTTTAACTTTGTACTTTCTCACCACCATTTAGCTTTGCACAATTCCCAAATTTATCTCTAAGCTGATTTGCGTTTCTCAGTCATTTGATAAACCTGCTGAAAATCACCCTTCCTCTGCATATCAAGATCTTAATATCAATTAAATTTGAAAAATGAAATAAATTAAAATGAACTCAAAACACTAAAGTCATTGCAAGTCACCTCCACAACCCCAAAGCTGTCTAAGCTGCAATCAAATAACCCCTTGTCCTCTCTCTTGTGTTCAGAAGCCTGAAGGGGAGAGTCTCCTTTTGTTCTTCACTTAGGCACATGAGATTCCTCAGGATGATCACAAGCCCTTCTCTCACATCCTCATGGTTGCATTCCATCACACACTCAGAAATTCCTGGTTCACTTGAAGTCTTCACCTCTAGCCTTCATGGGTCCATATCAGATCTCATCTCCTCCTGAACAACTTCATTCAGGTGCTTCATGGATTCACAGGGCCCATCTCTGAAGTCCTGTGCTTCCTTAGTTCTCACACATATATTTTTTCAAATGAGTATTTGAGGTCCCTCCTCATCCACCATCACCTTAATCCAGTCCAAGTGCATCTGAGCAGTCATGGTAACTGGGGCTGTGGTAGCTCTGGAAAGGCTCAGGATAGCTGTGTTCCTGGCAAGCCAGCCCTAATCTCTGCATCTCAGATGCTGCTGACTTCTAGAGCCTCTAACATGCAAACATAACACATGATCAGATGTATGCACACATGTGCATGCACACACGTGACCAGGGTGCTCAAGAATTAGTGAAGCCCTCTGTGATATTGGCTGCCTTCAGGGCACTCAGTGCTATCCAAATTTTGTCTCCTGACCAAGCCCCATGTTCCCTGAGCTGAACCGAGGACAGTCACTCTGCTCCACTGGGGAGCCCACTCTCCCAAGGCCCTCTGTGGCTGTTCCCCTGGCAGCCAGACCAAGCTGATGAAGAGAGAAGGCATGTGCTTTGAGAGGCCTTTCTAGTTCTTTGGGGGAGCTCTGGTCTGACCCATGCGCTCCTTCTTTCCTAGACAGAAAGGATGTCTCAGAAGACTAATGGTAACCTGTGCTTTATTCTTTGATTCTTTTGTTCTTACAGCTGGAAATTACCTAAATAGAAGATAAGAAGTAAGGCTTTACAATACACCCACAGGGTGAGCCCTTCTATGATGATCAATGACATTTTCACCTATTGCATAATAAGGTACCATACATAGACTCCACAAAATGCCTTGCTCCATAGGGCTATGAGTGGACATTAATGCTAGCATATTTGACAATACATGACATTTTGTTTTAGGACATGTTGACTCTTTGTTGGCTTTTCATTGCTTCATTAAGTGTCCAAGTATAAGCACTGAAACTTGACTCCTTGTGGCATGGGTGCATCCCCATGGTGCAAGAAAAGGTTTCAAATGAGGAAGAATTCTGTTGTCTTTCTCCAGTATCAGTTATTATATGTTTACTTAAATCTTTGAAAATCGCTTTTTGTAGTTTGACTCTACTTACTTGTTTGCCATATAACATAACTTTGAACTGGTCTTCACATTAAAATTTCTCATCCAGGGCTGAGGTTGTGGCTCAGCAGTAGAGCACTTGCCTAGCATGTGCATAGCCCGGGTTCAATCCTCAGCACCACATAAAAATAAATAAATAAAATAAAGATATTGTGTTCAGAATGATGCTAGCCTGAGGCTTAGCATAGATAGCTTTTACAATATTGAGGTATGTTCCTGTTATCCCTAGTNAAAAACAGCATGGTACTGGTACCAAAACAGGTGGGTGGACCAATGGTACAGAATAGAGGACACAGAGACCAATCCACAAAGCTACAACTATCTTATATTTGATAAAGGGGCTAAAAGCATGCAATGGAGGAAGGATAGCATCTTCAACAAACGGTGCTGGGAAAACTGGAAATCCATATGCAACAAAATGAAACTGAACCCCTTTCTCTCGCCATGCACAAAAGTTAATTCAAAATGGATCAAGGAGCTTGATATCAAATCAGAGACATGCCATCTGATAGAAGAAAAAGTTGGCTACGATCTACATACTGTGGGGTCGGGCTCCAAATTACTCAATAGGACACCCATAGCACAAGAGTTAATAACTAGAATCAACAAATGGGACTTACTCAAACTAAAAAGTTTTTTCTCAGAAAGAGAAACAATAAGAGAGGTAAATAGGGAGCCTACATCCTGGGAACAAATTTTTACTCCTCACACTTCAGATAGAGCCCTAATATCCAGAGTATACAAAGAACTCAAAAAATTAGACAATAAGATAACAAATAACCCAATCAACAAATGGGCCAAGGACCTGAACAGACACTTCTCAGAGGAGGACATACAATCAATCAACAAGTACATGAAAAAATGCTCACCATCGCTAGCAGTCAGAGAAATGCAAATCAAAACCACCCTAAGATACCATCTCACTCCAGTAAGATTGTCAGCCATTATAAAGTCAAACAACAACAAGTGCTGGCTAGGATGTGGGGAAAAGGGTACACTTGTACATTGCTGGTGGGACTGCAAATTGGTGCAGCCAATTTGGAAAGCAGTATGGAGATTTCTTGAAAAGCTGGGAATGGAACCACCATTTGACCCAGCTATTCCCCTTCTTGGTCTATTCCCTAAAGACCTAAAAAGAGCATACTACAGGGACACTGCTACATCGATGTTCATAGCAGCACAATTCACAATAGCAAGACTGTGGAACCAACCTAGATGCCCTTCAATAGATGAATGGATAAAAAAATGTGGCATTTATACACAATGGAGTATTACTCTGCATTAAAAAATGACAAAATCATGGAATTTGCATGGAAATGGATGGCATTAGAGCAGATTATGCTAAGTGAAGCTAGCCAATCCCTAAAAAACAAATGCCAGATGTCTTCTTTGATATAAGGTGAGCAACTAAGAACAGAGTAGGGACGAAGAGCATGAGAAGAAGATTAACATTAAATAGGGATGAGAGGTGGGAGGGAAAGGGAGAGAGAAGGGTAATTGCATGGAAATGGAAGGAGAACCTCGTTGTTATATAAAATTACATATAAGAGGAAGTGAGGGGAAAGGGGAAAAAAAACAAGGGGGAGAAATGAATTACAGTAGATGGGGGTAGAGAGAGAAGATGGGAGGGGAAGGGAGGGGAAGGGGGATAGTAGAGGATAGGAAAGGCAGCAGAATACAACAGACACTAGTATGGCAATATGTAAAACAGTGGATGTGTAACCGATGTGATTCTGCAATCTGTATATGGGGTAAAAATGGGAGTTCACAACCCACTTGAATCAAATGTGTGAAATATGATATGTCAAGAACTATGTAATGTTTTGAACAACCAACAATAAAAATTAAAATAAATAAATAAATAAATAAAGATATTGTGTTCAACTACAACTAAAAAATAAATATTTTTAAAAGTTCCTCATCCAAATAGACCTATATGTATTACATAAGAAGACTTTGGCTTAAATTGCTTTTCTCCCACTAAAGAATATTGAAGTTTAGGTTCAAATTTTTCAACAGAAGGGCAGGAATTATGACATATTCTTGACAAAGTTGTGAAAATTACATGAAAAAAATGTGTTTGAAGATTAATATCACCAAAAAAGGAGCATGGCTAGATAACAATATTCCTGAGAAGAACTTAAATGAAAATGATCAGTTATTGAATATTAAAACCTGTGAAAAAGCAAGGAAATTTGAAAAAAACAGAGAATACACACAGGACATGCTATTCTTGATTCCTAGCTTCCCACCTGACCTACCAGCCTATTTTCAGAAATTACCCTTGAAACTGGCTCTTTTGTTACAGTATGAACTAAATCAGTTGTTGAAAGTTAATGAGATTTATGATAAAGGGGAAAAAAACAGATGCATATATGTTATTTTTGATATATTAGAATATCTGGGCAAAATATCATTTTAAAAGTTTAATAGAGTTTATAATTGACAGAAAGAGATTTTTTTAAAGGGGAAGGGACTGAAATAAATACGTATTTTTAAAAAAAACTGAAGTATCCTTTTATAAAATTAAATGTATGTTCTGTTCTGCTTAGTACTATATAGTTATTTCTGATTTTATAAATTTCAAAGATAATTTTTTATTAAAAATAATAACTCTCAATATATGGTGATATATAAAGGAGGGCTTGGGGGAGATGGATACAAAATTACAGATAGGAAGAAAGAATGTGCTGTGATGTACTTCATGATAGGGTGATGACAGCAGACAATAATTATTATACATGTCAACATGGCTAGAGAGAGGACTTTTAAGGTCATCACTACAAAGCAACGATGAGAGTTTAAAGGGGGAAATTTTAATTACTTCAATTTAATCATTACACAATGTATGCAAGTATCAAAATATCACACTGTCCCCATGCATACGTGCCATCAATATATGTCAATTGCAAATAAAGTAAAACTTTTTAATGTATTATACCCTCCATCCCTCACCCTTCCCAACAGTGTTTTCTTTCCAACAGCCTCAAACTGCAAGCTTCTTTTTGGCTCACTAGTGCAGATCTCTGCTGAATGAAACCACTAGGTTAAGCAGGCAGAGCAGATGCTATAGGCAAAACACAAATTATTCTTTCTTTCACCTTTTAAAATATATTTGTTAGGCAATCTATTACATCTGAATAAAACATGAGCAAACACCCTGAGTTTTTAAATTTTTGTTGACTAGAAAACAATAGAGTGACAACAGCTGACAATAATTGTTACAAATTTCAACATGACTAGAGAGAGGATTCATTTCAATGAGAAAAGACTTGTTTCACTAATTTACAGTTTAGCCAAACTGTATCTCAATTCTTCCTGTTTCACTCACATTTAGGCTCTTTTCCCCTTTTAGCGCTGTGCCCTGCCATTGGAAAGGGCCTCTTTCAGCCTCTTTGAGGGTCAGTACATGAAAGGGAAAGGAAGCACAGGTGAATGTGTTTGGCTTCCTTTTTTGCATCTTGAAGGATGGTCAGGTGACCTAAGGCGAGGAGCCCCAAGTCCTTAACACTAGGGTGAGCGGCACATCTGAGAGCACGCGGATCTCTAGAAGGTGAGTTCACATAAACTTCAGAGTCTGCAGGTAGAACAGCTGTTTTGCTGTAGGTTTCTAGCATAACAAAAATAAATGTGTTTCCTTTTTCTTTGCTGATTTAAAAGTTTTATTTGGTTACTCCGTTATGACTGCTAGTAGTCATATCCTCATTTGGACTTTCTCAAATCAGGTAATAGCTGTATGTGGCGTTCATTTGAACATGGGAATCAAGAAATGGCCCAGGAACCCCATGAGCACAGGTGGACTGCATTCCTCACATGGCTGCACCTCCTAATTTTGTTACCTATCAGCATCCAAATTTATATAAAACCACGCTCCAGCGGGAGGGAGGAGGTGTTTATTCTTCCTGATTCCTTCCATTCTGTCTTTCACAGGAGGCTGGAGCCGACCCTGAGTTCTGCAGTTGTGATTACTCACAGATATATCCCTTATTCCACAACAAAACAGGGCAGAGCCTTGAGCAGATTCCTGACTGCTAATATCTGTGATCTCTAAGAAACATTTTGGATATTTGTTTCCTTTTAAAAATTGTCAACCTGTTACACTCTGAAGTGGGAAAGAATCATCAGAAACGTGTCTCCTGCAAACATCTTGCTGTACTTCATGTTTCCACCAAGAAATGTATTGTGAGAAATAAGAATGAAACTTCCCAGCCCTGAGGGATGGAAACTTCTAATGATATTGCCTTCTCGATTCAGGTCCTACTGTCCTTTGCTCTGCACCTAAAGCCACCTGTGTCTTACACACACAGAACTGGGCTGGTGGACACCCTCCTGTCAAAGTCCAGGGTCTGTAGAACCCTTGCTGTAGATATGAAGTAACTGCTCTTAATCCACACTTCTTCCTAACACTATTAATAACTCTTGGTGGTGAAGCTTGGTGGATTGAAGGACCGTCCTCCAGTGAGGAGAGCATTGGACATTCTTCTGTTCTTCACAGCAAAATGGCTAAGAAAAGGAGCAGAGGGGCCAGGAAGGTGGCACATTTTCACTGTCCAGTGCTTTCCAGAATGCAGACTGCAGTGCTGGCTGGATGACTGCCAGGTGCCCATCACTGGACTCATTTGAACAGTTGTTCTGAGTGTATAAGTGACGTTTTTCTCTGGGTTGAGGGTCCCTAGTAAAGACATGCAGACAAGCCCAACATTTCAGTCACTGTCACTGCTAAGAAAAGTCTCTAATGGAGCCTTTATAAAAGATTAATTTTTTTTAAAAAAAAAGAATCTCTGAAAACAAAGTCTCTGTGGATCTCAGGACGTCAGGAGCCAATTTGTACTGTGGGGTTTTGCAGATTATAGGGAACTCCGTGGAGTATCAACACATGTACAGGATACACTGGAAACAGCAAGAGTGTTTTGGAAAATACTCACACAAAATCATCTTTGAAAATAATAGTCTCAGGCAGCCCAGAAATTTCATAGTTTGCTCTTCAAGATTCCCATATCTTTTGTCAGCAGTTACTTTCTACCTCAGCAACTCCATGTCTTTGACTCAAATAAACATCCTTACATTATTGTTGTCAAACTCCAAGTAAAAAACTTTATTTTTTAAATTTTGCTTTTGGTTTTGTTTGGTTTAATTTTAGGTGTTCAGTTAATATAATTATGAAATCTTTAGGCTTTATTTTTCTAAAGCAAAAAAAAATTAGCTTAACATGTGTAATGTTATAAGATTAAATTTATCTTGGTTAATCTGAGGATCTTAAAGAAATATATATATGTACATATATAAATAATAATGATATAAATGATGGATATAGTGAATTGATAATATATCATGTAAAATATTTAAAATATATTCTCCTATTATAATAACACATAAAAGACATATTATATATGTGTATATATATATATATATATATATATATGTATATATACACACACACACATATATATATGTTTATATATACACACTTTTTTAACATTCATGGATATTTATCAAGTTATTATAGCAGGATGCTAAATTAAAACCTATACCCATAAAGTGTTAATGATTTCAAATAAAGTATTTGAAAATATCTAACCTGATGTGATTTGAAGCTGACACACTTGGGCTGATGATTTATTGTCTATTTTGTTTTATAGAATAAGTCTTTGGATTATACAATACTTGTATTTGTTTTATTAAAAAAGTCTATTAGTTCTTGCATATTATATAATAAATCAATAGAATAAGTCTAAGTTGACTTTCATCTCTATTTTACAATGTGACAAAACATGTGTTATTAATATATCAAACTATCTTTAAATGACAAAGGGTAGCTATATTCTAAATTTGGCTATGCCACTATCTTATGATTATATCCTTTATCTTATGATTACCCCAAGGCAATAGGAAAAGTCTTCTATGAGAAATGGCTGCAAAAAAAAAAAATACAGACCAAAATATCTTACCACCATAAAACTGGATAGAGTACACCAAACTAATGGATATGCATCAAAGTAACCCAGATGTGTACAGCACATTTTGGTCAGTGATGGAGCACTTACTTAATGGTGGTCCCCAAAGCTGATACTGCCTAATGATATTATAGTCTTAATTTCTGTAAGTACATTCTCTTAAGTTTTCATGGAGATAGAGTCATTTAATGATGGCTTTCTCTGATTGGATTTCAATCATTAAAGTGGCACATGACTATATCAATAAAAATGAATGGTTTCAATTCTATAACACAGATCTTGGAAATATTAGTTTTAAAAAATGAAATGTAAAAACAATGGTATATGATATAAATAATACTATAAACATGGATATACAGTATCACTATTGTTTTCTGAATTTAATTATTTAAAATAATACTGAAAAGTGGTATCACAGTCCAAGAACTATGAGATTATTCTGCATGCTGATTTTTCAACAAAAAATTTAAATTCAATCTTAGTAACAGGGAAATTCTAAACACAGGGAGCAGTTCTTACATATGTATCATGTATCAACAAGTCAGCAATTGCAGTTTTTGATGTATTTAAAAATACTTAATGAAAGTTTTGTGATGTCCCTTCTCTCCTGAATTAAACAAATGTCATAATAGATCATAGAGTCTGTCAACCAATAAAGTTTCAAAAGAAGCACAACTATATATGACAAGTTTTCTAGGAAAATCTATCAACACCTTTTGAAGCAAAGAGTAGATTCATATTGAACACTTAAAACTATATTAATGTTGCTAAGAGATGGACAAAAAACACAATGAAAATAAGAAGTGTGAACATATGTAAAAGAAGAAATGTGAAGTGTTCCTCTGAATGATACTCTATTAAATTGGAAAACAGACGAAACATCTTTATTTTCCCCCACATTTTTAAGTGGTGCATTGTAGTTGTACATAATGGTAGGATTTGTTTACATATTGGCACATGTACACAATATAACAGTACAGTTTGGCCAATACCCTTTCCCAGCACCACCCTCCTCCCTCCCCATTATTCCACTTCCTCTCTTCCACGCATCTCACTTTACTCTTCATGTGATTACCCCACTTATCTTTTTGTTTGGTACAATGTGCCAAACAAATTATTTATATTCAAATGTCTGTGAAGCAGTGTTGACTGTGTTATTAAAACATATCTTCATTGACATACTCAGTTTGACTTATTCCACCTAACACAAGGGTCTCAATTTCTGTTCATTTTCCTACAAATGACATACTTTCATTTTTTTCTTATGGCTGTATAAAACTCCAGTGTTTATAAATGTCATTTTTTATCCATTCATCCATTTATGAACACCTAGAATGTTTCTATAGTTTGGCTATTGTGAATTGTGCTGCTATAAACATGGATATGCATGTATCACTATAGTTTCCTGAATTTAATTCTTTAAAATAATACTGAAAAGTGGTATCACTAGGTTATATGGTGGTTCCTTGCCTCTAGTCTTTTGAGAAACCTCCATATTCATTTCCATAGTGATTGTACCAATTTACCATCCCACCAATAGTGTAAAAGTGTTCCTTTTTCTCCATATCCTCTCCAGCATTTCCTATGTTTTTATTCTTGAGGAATGCCATTCAGACTGGTCTAAGATAAAATCTCAATAGTTTTGATTGGTATTTCCATAAATGCTAATGATGTTGAACATTTTTTTATATTTTCTGGCTATTTGTATTTTTTTCTTTTGAAAAGTGTCTGTTTAATTCATTTGGCCATTTATTAATTGAATTATTTGAAGTATATGGTTTTTGTTTGTTTGTTTGTTTATTGATTGATTGATTGATTGATTGATGCTGGGGATTGAACTCAAGTGCCTTCAACCACTGAGCCACATACCCAGCCCTGTTTTGTATTTTATTTAGAGACAGGGTCTCCTTGAGTGTCTTAGTGCCTTGCTTTAACAGAGGCTGGCTTTGAACTCATGATCCTCCTTTCTCAGCCTCCTGAGCCACTGGAAGGTGTATGGTTTTAACCTTTTGGTTTCACATATATTTTCTAAATACAAATTTGTCTTTCAGAAGAGTAGCTAGCAAAGATATTCTCTCATTCTGTAGCTTCTCTGTTCACATTCCTAATTGTTTCCTTTGTTGTGCAGAAGCTTTTTAATTTGATGCCAACATGTTTATTAGTTCTTGGCATTATTTCCTGAAGTTTTAGGTTTTGCTGCCTGGGCCTATATTTTGAAGTGTTGACCCTCTATTTTCTTTTAGGACTTGCCTAGTTTCTGATCTAATTCCTAGGTCTTTGGTGCATTTTGTGTTGATTTTGTACAGGGTGAAAGATAAGGATCTAGTCCCATTCTTCCACATATGGATAACTAGTTTTCCTGACAATATTTGTTACAAAGCCTGCTTTTTTTTTCTATGTATGTTTTTGTCACCTTTTTCAATGATCAGATGACTGTAAGTGTGGGTTTGTCTCTGTGTCTTCTATTCTGTACCATTGATCTGTGTGTCTATTTTTATACCAGTACCAGGCAGCAAAACATCTTTTTGTGAAGAAAATCAATGAGGGCCAAGATTTTAAGAAATAGGTAATTATAGACTAGAAAGGAAAATAGAATGGATGTAAAAACATTAGAAGTCATGGAACTAATAAAAATGTGCATGTAATTATGTGAACACACCTAAACGACATTGAAAGTCACAAAGGGTGATCAGTGGGTACTAGGTTATAATTAGAAGGAATAAGAAGTTCTGTGGTGCCATTGCAGATGAAGGAGACTGTACATAACAAAGATGTGTTACAGATTTCCAAAGGCCAAAGTGTAAGGTTTTGAAAGATTTCACCTGTAGCTATGGTATATACATGTTTGAGAGGATAAATGTTTGACCTGATTTAAATATTTTATTCTACTATATCCAATAAACTGCATGTATTGAAACATACACAGTACTCCATAAATATTTTTAAAAATTGCTTTAATGTATCATTAAAAAAACGAAAAAAATCTTGGCTAAAATCAGGTCAATGACAGATTTTATTTGAATAAAAAAGTTCCCAAATGCAAATATAAAGACCAAGTGATTAAACAGATATAAGACCTAGGTATGAAATTTTAATTTCAGAGAACAGGTATAGGAAAATTAATTTTCCTAAAGAAGAAAATATGATGTGTTAAGTGGAAACGTATCTAAAATACAGAAATTCCCTTTAATCGTTGGAGATCCAAGTGTGCAGCTGACAACAGTGTACAATGTGCCAAACAAAATTATTTATATTTAATTGTCTGTGAAGCAGTGTTGACTCTGTTATTAAAATTTGACCATAAGGAAAAAATTCTGCTGGTTTGAAAGAGAACTCTTGTGTCAGCTTCATAGACTGAACTTGGCCGGTTCACTCCCTCCTGAATATCACAACTGCTAGAAGACAGTTCAGTACTACTAGCTGAAGTAATTTTATGGGGAGAAATATATAGTCCACGAATTCTAAATGTGACAAATTTTTTCTGGAAAACAATTGCTATATGTAATAATCTAAGGGCAAATGCACAATTGATTATCTATTATATCCAATAAGGTCAAAATTTGGATTACACCAGAGTTCTGTGATTACCAGCCACATACATACAATTTGCTGCTGATTGTATATAACAAGACTTCTCAAACTTGGTATTTGCAAATAGATGTAGATTTTTTTTTTCTTTCTGAGTCTACACATGCCTGACTCATTAAATGACAGCATGTCATTGTGTGGGTAGATCTGGGGGTCATACTTGAGACCACATCTCCCTACACCACCCTGAATCCATTGACATGTCTTTATTACTCTGTGTCTGAGACACATACCACACCCACCATGTCCTTCCTATTACATCCTCTGTGCAAGTCCCTGCTGCTTTTGGAAACGACTGGCCCCAATTCTTCTCCTGGACACCATTATAATACATTGGGCATAATAATCAATTTAAAAAACACAAATTTGGTATTTGAATTGAATTATTTCGTGCCTTACAAAATTTCCATCTCATCATGGGAGGAAGGAGGACACCCAACTTCTTATCAGGGTTTATAAAGAATGGCAGTATTGGGATCCTTTCAACTGTCCAACTCCTTCCCACTTAATCTCCCCCATCCCACTATCCTAGACCTACCCTGCCCCCTTCTCTTCCCCCAAACTCTTCTCTGTCCAGCATCAAGTCATGTGATTGCCTCATGTGAATCAAACAAAGGCATTCCCCTGTTTAAGTGCTTTGGAAGGATTCACTTGCTCTGAGTACAAAATGCAATTCTGTTACAAGTGCCTATAATCAGGGTACCCACACAATTTAGTACCCTAAGGAGAGCAACTGAAAACTAAAGGAAATGTGGTTGACAATTAATCCAGAATAACAGGAATAAAACTGAATTGTCCAAAGCGTTCTGGGTAGATGCATTCCTGCCCTGCAAATTAATTTTTAATTTGTAATTTGGTCCCTATCTTGCATTCCCATATGGAGTATCTTTGAGAGGATCACAAAACACTCATTGAATTAATTTCCATATGTATAATGTCCAATCTACTCATTTTATTTAAATAAGTCCCTTTTCGCCTCAGATATACTTACATTATTGGAATGTTTAAAATTCCAAGATTCTAAAAGCAATCCATATTCTATTGTATTTGTGATTGTGGAGGTATAGTTCTGATTATTTCTTTAATATCCTAAAATAAGTTTATGGACCCATGAAGAGTCGTCAGGGTAGTTTCTTCTTGCAAACACGAAAGCAAAGCAAATTCTGCTTATCTGACAAATAGAAGCAGAAACATTTACAGATAATTTTCCTTAGAACAGCATTTGATGTGGAGAGTGAGTCTGGAATTATTTAGGGACAAGTTTATGAAAACACCTCTATCAGGACCACTGGAAATAGCATGTGAATTTTTTTAAATAACATAGCATAAAAGCATATTTGAGCAGTTATTTTCTGTAAACTATTTTCAAGGTGAAGTATTAGAAATTCCACTATGTAAAATGAAGAATATGTTTATAAAGTATTGTTTTCCATATTTTTTTTTTCTGAAAAATTGTAAATTTTCTTTCATCTCCATGAACTTTGCTAGCTTGGCCCCATTTGTTTTCTGTGTTAACTGAGTTGAAACAATCTCACTTCTTCCAAAACAAAAATAAACTTCAACAACGAGAAAAAAAAAGTTTATGTCATTTTACTGGAGTTTTGAAAGCACTTGTTTATGTAAAATGGGAAGCTTTGCAGTGGGTAACAATTATCTTCCAAAGTGGATAAAAAACTACTGCATATAAATATATTGCAGCTTAAAATTACATCTCCTGAAAGCTGGTAGAAGGAAGAAGTAAAACTAAGGAAACAAATAAGGCAATATTACATCCTGCTGCAGTCCCCTCCGTGGGCCACATGATAGCTCTTCATGAATAAAGATGGAGTAAACCACATTTGTAGCATAATAAGAAAAGGTAATTAGTGTCATCTATTCACCACTGTTAGAATTTGACTAGAGCAATTTGATTACGTTTATCACATTTTAAACTTTGAGTAAGTTTTTCAGTTCTGTAATCCAGTTAGTGGTGAAGTGTGGAGAATATAAGTCAGCTTCCCAGTATGATTGATGAGCACAAACTCAGAGGGATAGGGCTGCAAAAAATAAAAGGGAAAGGAAAGAAAAAAGAAGGAAATTGTAATATAGATACTGCCTATTGGTTTCAAAGTAAATCTCATCTAAATCATTTTGAATCTGCAGAAAGACTTATATAAAACCAACAGTATTTCTTTCCAAACAAATACAAAATACAAAAAAAAATGTGTGCATGATGGAATGTCTCTGTACATCTATGGAGAAGAAAGGGAATTAATATTTAGGGAAAATACATTATTATACTTGCTATAAAAACAAATTTATTTCTTGTTTTTAATTTAGAACCAACTAGGATAATGTGATTTATTTAATAGTAAGAATTTCGTTGAAACAGGCAAAGCCAAGAGTCTCATCTTGGTAGTGTTTTGGACACTGATTACCAAGCAAAAGCACAGCTTCAGTTTCACAGATTAACATTTTCTAGCTAAAGATGGTATTAACTTAAATGATTCGATTAACTTAAGTTTGATCTCCTCCACAACTGACATAATTGTCAACATACCCTTCAGAAATATTTTGAGAACGACTTATGAGTTATACATAAAGCTTGTTCTGGATTTGCTGGCTACTCAGGGTGCCCATGGGAATTCAGACAAAAGAATCAGAAATACTTGAGATGGGAAATATTTGGAGTCAAAAGAATACTGAGAAGAACCGAAAATCCAAGCTGAGATAAAGAATTAACAAGAGAATAAGAAAGGGAGGTGAAGAGAGCACTGATCCAAAGAGCATCCCCAGATCAGAACCCGAGACTGGAAGATGAAGATGATTGTGTGTGTGAATGTGCCAACACAGTCTTGAGGGTGCACCAGAATTTAAATAATGACTCTAGATCCAAGACTTATTTCAAGAAAAAACACATGATGAGGAAATTTTTTTTTATGAAAAAAGGCAAGGCAAGCCATGGCAGACAGGACAATAAAGCCCAGAGAGCCTTCCATTTTGAGAAGGACATATTAAATAAATATTAGAAGGAATCAGTGGTACGGATATGTGAGAGAAGAGCATTCCAGACAAGAGGAATAGCTGAAGCACAGACACTGGGGAGTCCCTCTGCCCTTCCAGTCGATCCAGGCCTGCCCATCGGTAATTAAGTTTCTGATTTCTATCCCATAGGCCGTTATCATAGATTAATTCTATTTCCTGTTATTTCATACACATTGAATAATTCAGTGTACTTTCTTTGGGCTAGCTATTGCATTGCTCTAAATAATGCAATCATGACTCATTCAAGTTGTTTAGTTCTTTTGGTTCTCTTATTTTTTATTTGTTCTAGTTAGTTACACGTGATAGTAGAATGCACTTGGACACATCATACATACCTGGAGTATAACTTCTCATTCTTCTGGTTGTATATGATGTGGCATCACACTGGCCATGTAATATACATGTACACTGGGTGATAATATCTGATTCGTTCTGCTATCCTTCCTACCCCAAGTTTTCCTCCCCTCCCTTCACCCCTCTCTACCTAATCCAAAGTAATTCAATTCTTCCCTAGGGCCCTGCCCTACCCTTATTGTGAATTAGTATCTGCATATCAGAGAAAACATTCTGCCTTTGGTATTTTGGGATTGGCTTATTTCACTTATCATGATATTCTGTTCAGTTCTTTTTTGATGATGAATGATATTTAATTGAAAACACAAACAGCTAATTTTGTTTTCTCAAGTTAAAGTATATATGGAAGAAGCACAAAGCTGAAATAAAGAACAGAATGCTCCTACAAGGATTTTAAAAGGCTGAAACATAAACATTTTGTGGACATAATGTTTTCATGACTCATATATACAGTGGCCCAACTGCTGGATCACAAGGTAGACACATGGTTAATTTTATAGTAAAATGTTGACTGGTTTTCAAGAGAAGTGGAGGCATGATTTTTATACTTCCACAGATAGCTTATGAGCTTAAGTAGCTCCACATTCCTGCCAATACTTGATGCTGTTGGGATTTTTGTATGTACACATTTTAAATTAATAAGCTTGAGTCTTAGAGCAGTTTTAGTTTCACAGTACAATTGAGTAAATTTCCCACATTATCCCACACATATACACCATCTCAACCACCCTCCACATCTTGAAACAAGGTGATACATCAACTATAACCAATCTGTAGGACACATCTTTATCTTTCAGTTTGAACTTGGTATTAAGGTTCACTGTGGTTGCATATTCTACAGGTTTTGACATAACATATGTCCAGTTTTACATAAGAGTTTTTTATGTAAAAAAATCCTTAAAAATCCTCTTAGCCTTGCTTCTTGTATCTCATTCCATCCCAACCCTTGGGAACTGTGTCCATAATTTTGCCATTTTAAGAGAGTCATGTGTTTGGAGTCATTCAGTAGATGGACCTTTCCAGATGGGCTTCTTTCACTTAGTAACATGCATTTGTGTCTTCCTTACGTTTCATAGGTTGACAGATCATTTCTTCTTATAATTAGCACTTCACTCTATGGGTGTGCCAGAGTTCACTTTTCCATTCACATTTTGAAGAATACCTTTGATGTTTCTAAATTGGGAGAATTGTGAAGAAAGATGCTGTAAACGCAGGCACATGGTATTTTGTCGACATAAAGTTTTATTTCCTTTGAGTCTAGAGCAGTGTGTGCTTGTTGTGTAGTATGAGTGTGGTCTGCTTCCTAAGAAGGTGACAAACTTATCCAAAGGGGTTGCACTGTTTTGCATTCCCAGGATCAGTGAGAGCCCTGTTGTCCCATGTTCTTGCTGGCATTGGTGTGTCGTGTTTGAGATGTGGGCCCGTCTCATAAGTGTGTAATGATACCTCATTGTCATTTTGTAATTAATTCAAATTAATTCCAATTCCTTGCTGAAACTTGGTTGGAAAAGCATTTCATATTCTTACTGGTGCTTGCCATCTGTATGTCTACATTGGTGGGGATTCTATTCCAATCCAACTGGGTCATTCATGTCCTCATTTTGAGTCAAGAGTTCTCTGCATGTTCTGTGTCACAGTCCTTCATTAAAGGTCTTTTACATAGTCATTCTCCCAGGCTGTGTCTTGCCATATCATTCTTTTAACTTTCTTCCACAGAGTTGTTTTTTTTTTTTTTTTTTTTTTTTTAATTTTAACAAGATCAATAGTATCACCTGATTCTTTCATGGAGAATGCTCTCTGTGTTACATTTAAAAAGATATCACCATACTCAAGGTCTCTAATTTCTGCCTGTTATAGAAATCTTGTAGTGTTTCATTTTATATTTAGGTGATTATCTTATTTGAGCCAATTTTTTAAGCGGGGCAAGGTTTGTGACTAGATTTACTTTTTCCTTGTAAATATCCAGTTGTTCTAGCACCATTTTTGTAAAGACTGTCTTTTTTGAAAACACACACACACACACACACAGAGAGAGAGCTGACCATACGCATGAGGGATATTTGGTGTCTCTATTATGTTCTACTGATTTATTTGTACATTGTCAATACCATACTATTTTGATTACTATGGCTTCATAGAAGTTTTGAAGTTGAGTGATACCAACCCTCCCGTCTGGGTCTGGCTCTTTCATAGTAAAATGAGTATTTTGAGTCTTTTTTATATCTATGCGAACATCAAAAGCATTTTCTCAGTATTCACAAAAGAGCACATGGCATTTGATGAGGTTTCATTGAACCTGGAAATCAAGTTGAGAGAAATTAGTTTCTTAACAGTTTTGGTCTTCCTACTCACAAACTTGGATGACCTTTGTTTATGTATTCATTCATTGGTATATTTTATCAGAATTGAATAGTTTTCCTCAGAGATAGCTTATACATATACATACAAATTTATAACTATTTCAATTTTGTATATGCTAATGTTAATGACTATGTTTTTTATTATGAGAATATAGAAAAACAATGCACTTTTGAGTATTAATCTTTCTATAAATGTTGTGACTTTTCTATAATTGTTTAGCAGTTGCAGGAGTATCTCTTTTGCTGATTCTTTTGGATTTTCTACATAGATATTGAGATCATCTGAGAACAAAGACAGTCTCTTTCTTTCCACTATGTATACCATTTACCTTTCCTTTTTTTGTTGCATTAGCTAGGACTTCTACGGCAGTGTTGAAAAGCATGGCTCATAAAGGGCGTCATTGTCTTCCTCCTAATCTTTCAAAAAAACTCTGAGTCATTCATCATGTGTAATGTTAGTTATAAAATTCTTATAGATACTCTGTTACAAATGGAAATTGTTTCCCTATCTTCCTAATTCACATTTTCATGAATGAATGTTAGATTTTGTCTAATTTTTGACTGCATATATTTGTATGAATAAGCCTTGAATAAGTCTTGCCTATGTGCAATAGGTCCCATTTGTTTATCATGTATAATTAAACATTACTGAGTTAAATTTGCTAATATTTATTGATAAATTCTGCATTTATGTCCATAAGATATGATTTGTAGTTTTCTTTTAATGAATTTGGTTTTGGTATTACAATACTATGGTTTTTTTTTAGAATGAATTGGGAAGTAGCCATTCTGTTTCTTTTGAAGGTAAATGTAGAGAACCGATAAAATATTGCCCTTAAGTGTGTGGTAAAATTCACCAATGAACTTTCTGCTTGGTATTTTCTGTTTTGGAAAATTATTGATTTGATTTTTTTAATAGATATTTGCAATTCATTTCATTTATTTATTTCTTGTGTGATTTTTAACAGATAATTGGTCAATTTCATCTAGATTTGTGAATATTGGACTTAGAATGGCTCAGAATATTCCTTTTTTACCCTTTTCATATCCATGGGATCAGTACTGACTTCTTTTCTTTGTGATATTAGTAATCTGTGTTCTTTCTCTTTTTCTCTTAGTCTTGCTAGAGGCTTATCAATTTTATATTTTTTTCAGAGAACTATCTTCAGTATTGTTGATTTTGCCTGTTGATTTCTTGTTTTAAGTTTCTTTGATCTCTCCTCTAATATTTTATTATTTCTTTTTTCTTTCTTTGGATTTAATTTGCTCTTTTTTTAGTGGTTTTAATTTTCACTTGGCATGAAGAAATATTTTCTTGTGATTTTAATCTTTTCTTGATAACTAATGATGTTTGATCTTCCCGTAATGAGATTGTTGCTCATCCATATATCCTTATTTGCAGTGTCTGCTTATATCTTGTTGTCACTCAGTAGGAAGTTGTTTGTCTTTACGTTATTGATTTGTGGATCACTTGTAATTTAGTTGCAGTTCTTATATTCATGGTGAATATTTTCTTAGAATTTCTAGGTGGTTATTTATTTTCCTTTTTGTGCATATCAGTGAATGAAGAGATTAAATTTTCAGTAATTCACATTGTCAGTTATTTCCTTTATGATCATTCTTTGTGATAACTAAATAAGTATTTTAATGCCTGAAAATCACAAGACCTTACATTTTTCGGTTTCTTAGAGATATAATACTTGAGGTTTCAATAAATGTCCATTATCGATATTAATTTTTGTGTAAAAAAAAAGTCAAGTTAAGCTAGAGGTTCACCTTTTCTGTATCCCTGTCTAGTTTATCAATGCCAGTTTCTCATTGCTTGTCTTCCCTTTTAAAGGCTAATTAGCTTATATATTTGGAAGAAGTACCATAAAATGCCACAATTCCACTTCTTGGTCCCTGTTGGTGAGACATTAGCAGTGTCATCTTCTGTCTCTAAGAAGGTGCATTCTCATGAGCTGCCACAGAGAAGCCCTGCAACTTTAGGGACTAGAACACGTGGTCCAGCCAAGCACATCCACCTGCCATTCCTGGCCAGGCACTAGTTCTGTGGCTGAAACATTTGCTGCCTGCAAATCCAGCCACAAGCTAGATACCATCCTGTGACTTTTTTGTGATCATGTTGTTGGGCAAGAGAAATCCTCACTTAGTCCCTGGCCAAATTGCTGGACCACATAGTAGTGATTTGGAATAAAATGTTTTTGTTGATAAATTTTAAACCACTAATATTCAAGGTGATGCATAACTGAAATGGAATTTGATGCCTGGAATTTTAGTGCTGGTCTGAGTAGCTTTTTGATTGATGAACAGACAGGAAAGGACTCCCAGGTGACTCTTGTAAGGAGGTGCTATGGAGAGCTGCAGTGATGGCAGCATCTTATGCACTAACAGGACAGTGAGAAAGACTGCATGCTACATGACGTGGGGAATAGAGAGAACACTCACTGTATTCGTGGTCCTGGCCGGGGAGCACCTGGAGAGCACCTGGAGAGCACCAGGGGACTCCAGCTGACTGCCTGGAGAAAGTAAGACCAGAAAAGGCTCCAGATGTGACAAGCTGCCAGGAGCAGCTCACTCCCCTGAGGCTGGAGGTGCTGTCATTGAGATGGCTCTTCTGCAAGTCCCCTGAATCCCTGCTTCTATCAGCAAAGATATCCCTCATGGAAAATCCTTCTCAGGAGCATCTTTACAGGAGTGATGTAAAAGACAAGTTGAAACTATTTATTCCCCAAATTGTTTATGTCACATTTTCAATGAAATCCAACCGTTTTCAGTGAAATCCAACCCTACAGTGCATACCCTGCAGGTTGTGTTAGCAAATGAATAGTAAAATTTAGCTTTTTTGTGGCAGATATTTTTAATTAGCAACACTAGAAAATTACAGGTGGTAACTGCACTCTGCAGGGATCTGATATTGCTGACTAAATGAAAAGCACTCTGGATAGTTACTATTCAAGGGGGAAAAAGTTCATAAAAATTAACACGCAGAGAAGAGATCCAGTCAGAGCTGCTCCATCTCTGTTAACAATTTTCTAATCAGAAATATTATTTCTCCTTTAATATTCTTTTGATTTTAAAGCATTTTCTATTTTCAGAAAACTTGCAGGTAAAATACACATAATTGCTTTGTATTTTCATGTGACTTGCTAACGTGATAACTCTTATCACAGAAGAACTCTAGTATGCTTTCTAAAGACAATCTTCTATACAAAAAGAGATCAAATTTTGTTTTAATTAATATCAACCAAAAATTAACATATGTTACATGGAACCCAAATTTGTTTCACACATTTACCCCCAAATATCATTTTTTTATGTTCAGGATGTAATCTAGGGTTTCCATAATAATTCTTCATGACTTAAGCTAAATACCAGGAAAGTAATGATGGGATCGACTCACTCCATGCTATCAGGAGGCACATGCTATGGCCCTATCCCAGGAGGCTGGGATTTGTCTTTCACCTTGGACAGAGGCTGTCAGATTTTCCTAGTGGAAAGGATTCATTAACCATATATTTAAAAGCATGAAATTGTTCTGATCCTAATCAAACTTTCACTCACCAGTTTCCATACTGTTGATGATTCCTGTTCAATCCTTGACTCCCAGGTTGTTTGTTAAATTGTGATTTTCTAACTCCATCATGATTTCATATTTACTGGTGTTTACTCTGCCATAAGGTAAAGGTTTCCTTTATCTAGCATTTATTTATTAATTCATTTTCCTTTATGTCACTATAGACTTGTAGATTTCTATTCTTTACAAATGATTTAGAAGTAATTGGTACAAGTTTGTTTTCTATTTTGATGTTGGATTTGTGCCAGGTGTGACCCCACAGGGCCCTGTGGACTGGGCTCTGTGTCTTTGGGAAGTGTCCCCAGTGCTTTACTTTCTGGCACAAGACATCATAGATGTCCTTGATATTTTTCCAACCCAAGCTTAGGGAAAAATCATTTCTACAAATATATGCTTATACAGAAACACACACATGCACATACACACACACGGTATATGTGTATGCCTGCACACATAATTTTTTGGTAAAGAACAGTATTCATAGACCAATATTTGTGTATTATTTATGACCAGGTCCTCATCATTTCTAGCAACTCTCAGCAAATTTTACTAAGAAACTTAAACACAAGTACATATACATCTAAACCCATGCATGCATTCAGAACTGTGTGATTTTCCACAAGCATAGATGGAGGTATAACCCACATCTAGTTTAATACCTGAGAGCAGTAGCCCCTCCTCTTCAATTCCCACTCTGCAGGGTCATCTTGCCTTTGCCCTTTCGTATTTGCTACCCATTCCTCAGCCAGTAAGAAAAGCAGAACATCTAACTCTCCCTCTCTGAGTCCAAGTCAACCTCCAGTTGTGGGGGACAGGAGTGCTCAGGGGAAGAGACAAGGCAGAAAGTGGCTGAATCTGGGAAGAGGACAGATATGAAATGAAGTCCTGAAGGTTTGGAAGAGCTGATGGGCTACTCACATGCCGTGTTCTTGAAACCCCCAGTATTCTCAGTGCCGTACCTAGCTGCAGGTGTGACACAAAACGACATGCTTCATCCCTCTGGGGTTGGTTTCCTCACCTGTGCATGGAGCAATGTGAACTGAGAGGCCACCTGAGGTCTTGTTTTGTTATAAGAAGATGAAATTGAAAACCTGGACTTCATTGCATCCACACCAGGGTATAGACGTGAAATAAAACACCTGAGGCCATCTACTTTAATCACGTAAATATTTCATTTTCAACACTGGTGACCCTAATTTGACTGATTTTCTCCCAGAGGTGAAAAGCAGGAAACATTTTAACTGAAGCTAAGGTTTAAATTTTAAATTTGAACTGGACTAGTCTGAATTTTGATCGCATGATATTATACTTTCTTCTGAAATATAATCAAGGTGAGATTTTCAAAAAGAAGATAGCAAGCTGGTAAGGAGGCTATCTGGGCACTGGTCAGCCTCTGTGTTCCTGATGTGTGGTCGTCTCCTCCATCTGACCAGCTGAGCGTCCCTGCACAAAACAGAGACCACAGTCCATGATATGAATTTGACCCTTGAAAGCAGACCCATACCTAACGCTCAGGAAGCCTGTCCCAAGTCCTTCCTGACCTCATATGCTCATATACAAAGTAGAAGCTGCATCTGACTGTAAATAATCTGCCGTTAGTTTACCAACTCTGAAATGTTAGTATTAAAGGAACGTTTAGCTGTGTGATCAAATCACCAAAGACCTCCCTTACGAAGCATTTCTAGTTTACATACAAAGATTATAATAAAATAAATGCACTTAAACTTTAAACATAATAAATCCTGCTCCAGCAAGAACTGCAACTGTGTTGATGACAGAGAAGTGAGGGGCAGTGAAAGTCCAGTAAGAGGGGTGTGCAAAGCCAACCCTGGTGAGGACATGTAAGAAGATCAAGTGAGTGAAGGCGAGTTCTCTGCACGCCCTGTACCCATCTGCTACCAACCCCGTCTTTCTCCTTGCCCACCACAAGGGTCCATGTATTCTTTTCATTCATTCCCACCATACCTGCTCAGGCCATTTAGAAAATAGCTCTGTGGGGGGCTTCCACCCTCCTACTCTGATGCTTGAAGAGAGACAATTGCTGGCTCTGGCACCTGTGGGTGTGACATCGGATTGCACTGCATTGGTGGGAACATGTCAGCTCTGTGCAGCTGACAGTAGCAGCAAATCCTGCTGCTGCCAGGGAAGTAAATCCCTGGAGATAAGAGAAGCCACGTCAAAGGCCCCTCTCAGCCTTTACAACACAGTAGTCGTGCAAGCACTGGGACTGGGCAGACACAGTGTGCTTTTACAGGAAGCCGCAAGCAATGGCCTGATTTTAAAGTAAACATGTCCTCTGTTTATGAGATGGGTTGGACTTATCCCAAAGGATTGAAATATCTCTATTCAAAAAGAGTAAGTATGATGTGGTTTTCCTGGTCATGTCACATCTAATCGAAAATTGTAAACTATTCTACCCTTACTGGATTGCTGATTTTTTAGGAAAATTAATTTATAGCAGTGCAAACTAAAATAACCTAGCCATATTTCAAAAAATATTCATGGCAATATGTAATCTAATTGTATATACATTTCAGGAGAAAAAATAATGATTTTTTGTTTGTTTGGGTCCAGGGATTGAATACAGGAGTGCTTAACCACTGAATTACATTTCTAGCCCTTTTTTATATTTTATTTAGAGATGGTCTCTCTGAGTTTCTTAGGGCCTAAGTTGCTGAGGCTGGCTTTGAACTCCTGATCCTACTCCCAAGCAGCTGGGATTATAGGCATTTCCCACCATACCCAGCACAAATGTGATTTTTATTGTGTTTTCACTATGTTACTACACTTGCTTTGCATTTATAATACCCACTGTATATTTATTGAGCACTTAGGAGATGCTAATTGTCTACAGAGATATCAAGATATTTAATATGAAGTTTCTTTCCTTAAATGACATAAAATCAGTTAAGTGATATTAGTTTGGTGTTTGAATGATTCATTGTGAATTTAATAAAACAAAAGAACTGAGTATAATTTTTATAAACATTCTGATGACTCGCTGCACATACAGAAATGTGAATATAACATACTTCAGTTCCTGTATCAACTCGTGAGTAGCAGGCTAGAGGAAGAACTGAACTCACTTCCAACAAGAGAAAAGCTGACGAACTACGAATTTAAATGGTTTCTTGAGCCCCTCAGAAGGTTGATGTCTCAGGACAAATCAGGAGCCCACATTCTGGAGGAAGACAGGGACCTGAAAGGAAGCGGAGGCTTTGGTTATGTGGGGCAGATGCTGGCAGATGTCAATTGTGTTGAGTTGATGTCTGTACACTGTGGCTGTGTTGAAGTCCCAAGCCCCAGTGCCTCAGAAGTTTAACATGTTGGGCCACAGTCACCACAGATATCATGAGTCAGGAAGAGGTCCTGCTGGAGCCGGGTAGACCTCTAGTACCACATGACTAGTGTCCTTGTGTTTTAAAAAAGTAATTTGGACAGATGTGAGCACACAGAGGACCACAGCATGTGAGGACCTCACTGCCAACAGGCCAGAAGACAGGTTCCCAGCTGACACCAGGAGCTGGGAGACAGGGCAGAGCAGAGCTTACTCAAATCCTCAGAAGAACCAGCCCTCTGGGACCTTGACGTCAGACTTTGTCCTACAGAGTGTGAGAGGAGGCACCTCTACAGTGTTAGTCACCCAGCCTCACACCGCGTGTCTGAAGAGCCCAGCAGGGTTGGTGTACTTAGGCCCTTTGGAGGCGATGTCAAAGGGGAGCCTGGGAACTGACGGAGTCCTTACCACATGGCCCTCAAGACTGTGGCACGAGGTTGATGGCTGAGACAGAAGCTCAGGCATTCCTTGCCCTTTTGCTCCTTTGTTCTTCTGCCACAGAGGACACAGCATGTCCTTCCTTTAACCAATTGTGTTCCTCCCTGTGAAGGCGCCACCAAGGGAAGATGTCACTGAGGAGCAGGCCTCCCTGGACAGAAACTCACACAGGCTTACTAAGGCTCTAGGGTGGCCAGAAAGAAGCTAGGTGTCTCCAGCAGATGGCTGCTTGCTGAGAGAGGGCCTGTGAGGGGGTGAAAGCCCCGGAGCCACAGGCAGAGTGGCTACCTTCGACTACCTCGAAGGGTTTTCCACCTGAATGTGAAGAGGACCTCAGGGTGAAGGGTGGAAGTGTCCTTTGAATGCTCTGTAACTGAGTGGTTTACAAAGGCATTCTGAAAGAAGGAACTCTAAAAGGCTTTGAAGAAGAAACAACTCCAGAGAAGAGTGTTGTCAGAAAGGGCTCTGGAGAGAGCACTGCAGAAAGGCACTGTGAGAGCAGGTCCTTCTAGACAGTCCTCTGGAGAAGGGCGCTCAGGAAGGCTCTCATGAGCAGGCAGGTCTAGAAAGGTACTCTAGAGGAGGGTTCTAGACAATGTCCAACTTCCCAGCTCACAAGGCCACAGTGGGAGAGCTTAAAGAGACAGGTTCTCTCTGAAGAGTAGCACCCAGGGTGATGAAGTAAAAGGAGGGACCAAGTAGGGAACAAGATAAATTGTCTGAACAAACTGGGCTGACAATGAATCACTGAAAGACTTGGACATTCAGCCCTGGTGGCAGACGAGGAAGAACTTTAGAATCCACAAACTTCATTGCTAGCAGAACTTCTGATTAGATTAACACAAGTCCAGTAAAAGTCTGCCTAAGAAAGCTGTGTTTGTTTCGAATCACAAAATATACTTACTTCAATACCTGGTGTCTTTGAAATATTTCTGGCTTTCTTCCAAAAATTATGCAGCACACCAAAAGGCAAAAACGTCTGAAGAGAGAAAGCAACTATCAGCACCAGGCCCCAGTAGGATAAAGACATTAGAACTGTCAGATAGGAATTTAAAGCAACTATGGTTAAAATGTTGAAAGGCCTCATATAAACGTAGTAATCAAAAAAGATCAGGAAACTAATTTCAGCAGGGACAAAGAAACTTTAATAAAGCATCAAACGGAAATGCTAGAAATTAAAAAAAGAAAAACTGAGCAAAAAAGATGAAGTATGCCTTTGAGGTGCCCATTAATCAATTTGGCAACCAAAGAAACATCCAGGGAATTTAAAAGCAAGTCAATATTTATTTTCCAAATTGAAATTGAGAGAGAGAGAGAGAGAGAGAGAGAGAGAGAGAAAAGAAGAAGAAAGAAGTCAGGAAAAGAAATTTAAGAAATGAGGGACTATACAATTTGTCTAACATATGAACAATCATGTCACAGAAGAGGAAAAGAGACAAAAAAATTTTGAAGAAATCATTGTCTAGATTATTCAAAATTTTAAAACAAAGGCACCACATATCCCAGGAGCCCAGAGGAAACAAAGCAGAACAAACAACAAAGACAAATTGTGCTTGCACAGAAGAGCATAGGCACAGGGGTGCACTGCCCAGGGTGCTGAGAGTCATGTGACCTCACAGGACGTCAGTTTGGTAGACCCCATACAACTAACTGGCTAATTAGGTGAACATCACTGGGGAGACGTGGTAACATCTGCACTCCTGAGCTGATTGGTGAAAAGGGCACTTTACTTCTACAGCATTCATCGTCAAACCCCCTAACTCCAGTGTGACCACAAAAAAAACATCAGACAAACCCAGACTGATGGGCCACTTAAAATGTCACCAGCTACTCTGTCCCAAAAAGCATCAATGTCAACAAAGTTCAGAGAAGATGAGGAAATACCAGGAAACTGGTCCATATTGGAGGAGACGAAGAAGACATATAGATACAAAAAGGACAACCTGCCATGATGTGGGTTTCAGGATTGGATCTTGAGACAGAGAAAGACCTTTAGGAGAGACACAAGATAATCAGAATAAAATCATTTTTGTACTATTATACTGACGCTAATTGCTTACTTTTGATAAGTGCACCTGCCTATGTGAGATGTCACATGAACAGAAGCTGGGTGATGCATCAATGAGGGCTCACTGAACTGTCTTCGCAACCTCTTTGTAAATATAAAATTGCATCACATCAAAAAATGTTGAACTTATAAAATTTCAAGTGATTAAAAAACATGCATTTCAACAGAGAATGCATTTTCTATTCATTGTTTTTTAAAATAGTATAATTTCTATTGAGAAGAGTGAACTAAATCATTCCTATAGAAATTTTGAAAAAAAAGACCAAAGTGTATTAGCCAAAATTGAATGGGAGAATCATGATATTGTGTAAAAGAATTTTTATGAAAGGTAACATTGGTTTGATACATACTGCAGGGGCAAGGTAGACAACATAGAATAAAAAAATGTTTCTATGTAAAAAGTCTTAGTATATATACACCAAAGGAAGTGAGTTAGTCTTGTGTTTGGGCATGAGAAGAAAATTGAAAAATACTAATGTACAGAGCTAATAAATTGATATTTTGTTCAAAATCATAACATTCTTCCTCTATACAAATGTCTTAAATTCTGCATAATCAAACCACGAACTACCCTGCTTAGAATTTTCTAAGCCATAGTAAGAAATTATGTTACTCTGATAACAAATCAAAGAAAACTTAGTGGATTTTTTTCCAGATAAAACCAACAAATTCTTTCCTCCAATGTATTACTCTCCTTTCTGGGATCTAATGTGCAATTTTGAGAGAGCAGAGATAAAATAATGTCATTTAAATCTTCAAGAATTTGATTGGCATCAAGCTATCTTCCTTCTTCATTGAAGAAAAGATACTCAGGCTTTTGCTTTTTAGTTAAAATGAGTAATTTTTCACTCATATTTTTAAAACTACACACACTTTCCCCCTATCTTCCAGTAACTCCTAATTGATCCAGTGTCTACTTTTGCTGTTATATTTTTCAGAATGGTTATGTGTTCCCTCTAAATAAATCTCTTAAAAATTCTTCTAGTAAATTTCTAAATAGATTGTACTGACATATTTATCAGCGAATATTGCTCCTTTTAAAAATGCCCTCAAAATCAAAAACATGACCAACTTTGAAACTTGGTAAGGAAATAGTTTGTTTCAGTGTAATTGTTCTATTTTCCTTAGGGTTTCCTTAAGGCCATATCTTAATTGGGGTCTCCTAAAGATGCTGAATTTGCAGCTCTCAAAAATAAAGTGCATTTGAACAAGGAATTTTTTAAAAAAAGAACAAAAAAATCCCTAAAACCCCTGAGTATGAAATCTCTCTTGACACCTAATAATCAATACACTTCAGATTCAGGCCATTTTGTAGAAATATAATGGTCTCCATGAAGATATGATGCCATAGTTTGAGGTTGCAGATACGACTGGAAACAGGATTCTCAGATTAGAAAACACACTCAAAGCTTCAGGTGAAGGCTGACCTGTCTCCACCATGTGAGTTCTGCACCCCCATATTCATGCCTGACAGGTACAAAATCCTGACTTCTATCTGGGCATCTCAAGTAAATTGGCTTAGCTCACACTGATTCCCAGATTTACAGAGGTCTTGACAGCAAAACTGAAATCTTCAAGATTATACACATATTAAATATCACATTTAATTGTTATACTTTGTTGCAGAATTTATTAAATAACTCTTCTACCCACCCTCCTTAGCTCAATGTCTTCACCCTTTTCTTTACCCTCTCCCTGATTAAGGAAGAATAAGTAACAGAAAGAAAAAAAAATTATTAAGAAGGGTGTCTGACAAAAATTATGTCAGCTGACTCAGGACCATTTTTCAGCACTTATGTAGATTGCTTCAGGAAGATGCTCCCATGTTTGCACCATGTGACTGTGTGTATCTGTCCAATCGTCTATCCCCTGAAGTCAGGCAGGAAGAAGCTCAGATCAAATAGCACTCACAATCTTCTAGGTCTAAAGTCATCAGAAAGGAGTTAGAAGGAGACAAACCCTCAACTCCTAGACCAAATAGGAAGTATGAAGGGGCACCTTCCATCATTTACCCTGATATATTGGTCTACCCACACAGTGCCTATACATGGACCCATGTGGCGTGGTGTTGGGGCTGGACATCACAAAGAGATTTCAGAACTACATGATGTGAGATGTCTCAGACCACTCAATGCTTATTGAATTCCCCACAAACCCGGGCTCATCAAAGATTTATACCTCCCCAATGAAGGGATTGAAAAAAGACAGACACAAATATAAAAAAAAGTGGGGTGGAGTCAGCGGACCAGCCAAACCTCCTGATGGGAGAAAACCGGCCAGGAGCAGGCTCCGCAATTTTATTATATAGGTTTAAACATCAAGAGGACTTACCATGAGAAAGCATCTTCAAGATTAACAAAACGAAGTTGTGGGTGAAACTGCTCAATTAAAGCTTGTCTGCGCTCACAATACTCTATGTCCAGGCAGCTGGCCTTTGAACTCAAGGCCATGCACCAATACACTCTGTGAGCTTCACAGAATCCCCTGTGAACAGGGCACCACCATCAACTAAGCGATCTTGACTGGCGCCTTTCCAAGAGAGTTCTCAAAAGGGCACCACCTCGGCCTTGGGACAGTTCAAAGAAACCTGAAATACATTTGCCGCTCCTGACAGTGAGCTTTGGCATCTTGAGATAAGGCCGAGTCATGGAGTATTAGAGATGTGCACCTCCAGTCCGTGTCTCTCCTGGCCCTAGTTCACTTGCCTCATTGCTTTAAAACAATAAAATGCCCAAGTCACCAAGTCTCTGCTAAGAATTTGATTCTGGAGTTCAGTAGGTAAAGTGTCCTAAGATTCCCCAGGTCTCATCACTGTCCTGTCCTTCTTCCAGGGACAGTGCCATTCTCAAAGAAGACCATCACACTCATATGCAGCACTTAGCTCAATAAATTGGAAAGATGATCATATGGATTGAGGATTCAGGACCACTCAAGGTCTTGACTTTTAAAACTGATGAATGTGTTTATTTCAGTCTGTTTCTCAGACTCAGCAACAATGGATGTTCCGGGGAGTGAGTGGGGAAAAATCATGTTCCCTTGTTTATTAACTGAGGGAGGTGAAATCCTCTCTCCCTTCACTTCCTAGCTCACGTATTTGTTAGATTTTTACCTTTGAAACAAATAGGTTTTAGTAGGTCCACTGTGGTATGGACCATGATTTTATTTTCAAACACTGCTTGAAGAAATTTGACAAAAATAACTTACCAGGAATTGTTTCTCTTATTTGTTTTTAAATGCCCATTGGTTTTGGATAGAGTTTGATTCTGGCTAAGTAATATTTAAATTCACAATTAGTAATGCTCTTGGAAACTTAGTTTTACCACCACCCAGAGTAAAAAAAAAAAAAAAAAAAAAAAAAGCTAATCTGCTGTCCTGCCTCCATGGAGATATCAAAAGACAAAATGATATTATATTTTAAATGCCTCACAAGATGTGTGAAAGATTTTAAAATACTCAAGAGGCGTTGAATATATTTCCTTCAATAAAGGTAAAAGAAAGATAAATATTGTTCTTCAAACTAACACCATTAATTTGTTAATATAAAGCTGAACTTGCATGAAAAAATGCCATTTTCAGTGTTCACAAGAATAAAAAAAATAGTAAAGATGAAAAGAATGTTATCAGAGTTTCTAGACAGGTTAGAATGCAATTTTGGCCATTAAGGATGGACATGGCTGAATTAGTGCCACTCCTTACTCTGTGGTGCCTTTTCCAGCTGCATCCCTGCAGGGTCAGGACAGAAGCCTTGTTGCTCAGGACCAGACACTCGGCACAGTCACACCTGGGCTTGTGCAGGACTGCGGTGAGTTTCTGCCAACACCTGCCTGGATGTGCATCCGGGCCCCAGTCCTCTCCACTCTGCTGTACTGTGCAGACACAATCGCGGGTTTGTACAGGAAAGAGGCAGCTCAGGCTGCTTCGGAGTAAAGCCCTCAAGTTGCTATCTCTAGAACTCATGTGGCCTCCCTGTGGAGGGAGCAGTCTTTCCCTTTTGGAAAAAAAAAAAAATCATGCTTCTAAAAACATTCTATCAGTCCTACCATCACATCGCTTCTCGGCCTTTTGGCTAAGATCAAGTGCAGTCCTACCATCAGCTTATTTGATTTTTCAAAGCAGAGACATATGTGCTAATTAGTGACATAAAATCCCATGATACTATGGTCTTATCAGAAACCCTTTTAATTGTTTATGGAATCTTCTTTATTGTGAAATATTTAAATGATAAAAATGAATTTATTTTTGCATTTTCCCATCTAGAAAATTCAAAGATATAAAGAATTTACTGATAAATATTCTACAAACCCAGTATGTTGTCTTTCATTGCAACCTACCATTGGAGATAAATCAAGGGATTTCATTATGAGAAATAGTCTATCTGGAATAACAGAAATGAAATAAGCGTGCCATGTTTCATGTTACTCCATATTTGTCAATTCAGTTCTTTTGGACAATCACTAATTCAAGATTGTTGGTGATTCATTCATTTTTCCCATCACAATGATGAGCAATGCAAAAAAAAAATTTTATTAATTCTTATTATTCATGAGCACAAGATGTCTCATTCCAAGTATTTAGTATTTAGGTCTTATTTAATTTAATTTATTTTTTTAATATTTATTTTTTAGTTTTAGGTGGACCCAATATCTTGATTTTATTTTTTAATTTTTTATTAGTTGCTCAAAACATTACAATGATCTTGACATATCATATATCATACATTTGATTCAAATAGGGTATGAATTCTTATTTTTCCCAAGTGTACAGATTGCAGGATCACATTGGTTATACAGTCAGTTTTATACATACTGCCATACTAGTGTCTGTTGTATTTGGCTGCCCTTCCTATTCCCTTCCTATCCCCCCTCTCCTCCCCTCCCCTCCCATCACCTCTCTCTACCCCATCTACTGTAACTCATTTCTCTCTCTCTTTCTTTTTACCCTTCCCCCTCACATCCTCTTATATGTAATTTTGTATAACAATGAGGGTCTCCTTAGTAAAGTGTCTACTTTTAACCAAAACCACAAATGATCTGGATGGCACTCTTCTTATAAATTGCAGCTATAATTTTAAATAATCAGTGCTAAATTTGGAATAATAATTCAGAAAATGAAGTATTATTTGAAAACATGAATGAACTTCACCCTCCAAAAAGTACAAGCGCTGTTGGCTCCATACAGCAGTGAATCCTGTTGCCTGCTCCCGCTGACACAGAATACGGATGAAATATTGGTTTTGATTTGCTTTCTCTTGCTCCTGGCACCTAGAGCTCCCTGTATGATATGAGTTAGTGACTGCTTTCAGTATTTTGTGGTGAGTTATTAGTACGTATATGCATTAGTTCTATATTAGCATATTTGCAGGAGAATGTAAAAGGAGTAAGCCACTCATTAAAAGACTTGAAGGATTATTATGCAAATTATGGGGCTGGGAGTATTAAACAGAGCAATGAAAATACTAATATATAATATCCTCAAGTGGTGATTAATATAAAGAGGAAGCATCTAGGCTTGCATTTTATTTCCACCAATGTGTTAGGTAAGTCTGTCATTGAGAAAATTAGATATCACTTGTCATATTTTTAATTAGTTTAATATCAAAGACTCACATCTATAATTATATATGTATATTTAAAAAATACATTTTACATCTTGTCTTCTTCCATTATTAATTACTTGATGCTAGGGTACATTTTAAAATCAGTCTCCTTATTTATATAACAATAAGGAATGATTGACTCTCCTTAGTTCTCCTGGGTTTAATCCTATGTCTTTACCAGCAAAAGGTACTTTTCCCACCCTCACATGGCTATAATCTGAACATTTTGAAAAAAAATGCAAAATGTAACTGGTGTTATATCTGCTTATATTGAAGTAGTCAGTGAGTCAAGATGCATTGAATATCTACTTTGCGTCAGTGATTGTTTTAGTCAGGTTTCTGTGTTGCTGCTACCTAAAGACCTGACAAAACACAATTTAAATAAGGAAAAGTTGATTTGGGACTCATGGTTTCAGAGGCCTCAGTCCTTAGACGGTCAATTCTATTGTTCTATGCCCATGATGAGGCAGGACATCATCACAGAAGCATGTGGTGCAGGAAAGCATCTCAGGACTTGGCACCAGGAAGAAGAGAGAGAGAGAGAGCATTCCATTCACCAGAAAGGAAATATATATCCCAAAGGCATGTCACCAATGACCCTCTTCCTCTAGCTACACACTACCACTCAGTTAATCCTTATCAGGGGATTAATTCAATGACTAGGTTAAGGCTCTCATAACCCAATCATTTCACCTCTAAACTTTCTTTCATTGTCTCACACATCAGCTTTTATAATCCCTAACAGTGGTACATCAATCAATCAATAAAGACCCACCCTGAAGCTCTCTTACATTTTAACAGAAGCAGGAGACAATAGTCAATAACTATAATATAAATATAAATCATACATTTTGCTAGAATATGATTAATGTTTTATGAAAAAGTAAAGGTAGATGAAGGAGAGGAAGATTGGACTGCATGGCTGGGCTGGTCGCAATGTTCAGTAGAAAGAGAGGGAAGTTCTTGTTGAGAAGAAGTTAGTTAAACAAAATACTAAAACACACATTTTTGATGTATTAATAAGTTACCTTAAATTATTGGAAAAAGATATAATTTTAACATACACTTTCATATTATGGAATGGTAGACATAGGTAATTTTTTTACTTGAAAAATACACATTTTTTAATTTTTAAACTGTAATATAATTATATAAAGTAAATGCACAAGAATTATGTTCAAAGCTTCACAAAAATTGTACACTCAGAGGGTGGTCCCACCAGACATTAACATTGCTTGGAAGAGCTTCAATTCTAACACTATCCTTTTTTCCTTCAAGGCCAATCTTCTAGAAACTTAGATAACCCTTTTTCCTCCATTGTCAGCAAGTCCTAAGGGGACACATTCTATGTCCAACCTGATGACTTGGGGTATCTGAGGGAGCCCAGTATGTCATGCTACAAAGGAACTTGTTAGCATAACTTTAACAAGGTTTGGTATTAGTCCAGAAATTTGTTAGTGTTTTTTCTTTCTTTTTTCTTTCAATGGACGCGCCTTCAATACAGAAGTTGGGGAGGTTTGCCTTGTAATGTTCCTACTTGACCTCACCTTCAGCTCTGTTCCACATCATTTCTAAGCAGAGACATTTCTGTAGCCTTTTGTCTGTCTGTACAGTTGCCCCTTGTGGCTGAGCAGATATCCGACTTCAATTAGTATTTGTTGCAGACTTGTTCCTTCTTGATATCCTTTCAAAAGTGACAAACTTTTCTATTACTACCTAATGGATTAAAACATAAAAAATGGAAATGTTTCTCCACTGCTGGAATTGATCTACCAAGAAAACTTGCTTAATAGTCAGAAATAAATAATTCTGTATTCAGTGAGAATGACTGTAGTTACTGGACTCCTGAACTGAGACTATCTTCATGACTAACACAGGCCCCTTGAATTCAACAATGTTTTTCTCCCATTCTCTAATTTTTAAAACCACCTACACACTTGGTACTTCTTAATTACTGGCTCTTATTTGCATCATTCCATTCATCCAATCTACCAATGAGAAGTCTGTCTTGTTTTGTTTCAGGAATCTCACAGTTGGAGGACTCTTCCATAAAAGTAGTCTCTACTTTATCCAACATTATTTTCTGCCACCTTAATTCACAATCACAAAATCAATTTTGATATTATCACCTGATTTCTCTGAGTATCTTTTGTTAGTTCCTAACCTTCTTTAATATTTAATTCATTTTTCTATACTTTATTGATATGTTGATCATGAAGAAAGTGGCGGAATTGGTTCTAGGTGGGACAGAGAGAGTCTTTCAAGGAATTCAATATAACTGAATGAAGGAAGGGATGTATCTCATTCCTGAAGGTGCACTAAAAGATTTAACACTGTCAGAATATCAATTCTTCTCAAATAAATATATCCATTTAGTGCTATGCAAAAACAAAACAAAAACAACAAAAACAAGATTTTTTTGATAGAGATTTATAAGAGAATTACAAAATCCATATGGATAGAACCTACAAAATCCAAAACAATTGAAAAATTAAATATAAAAACCAAGTCGAAAAGTTCAAATGATTTTAAGACTACAAACAAGCAGTAATTATCAGGATCATGTGGTATTGAATTAATGTTAGTTAATAGATTAATTAAGCAAAATAGTGTTTCTGCACACAAACTCACAGGGATAATAAACTTTTTAAAGTATTTTAGTGACTAAAAATAATGTATTAAACAAGGATTGCTGAAAACAGTAGACTTTCATATGCATAAAATACATTTTGATCCATGCATTGTACCAGCATGAATTTACTTATAAAAGATTATATACGAAATATAAAATTCAAAACAACAATACTTTAAAAAGGAAATCTACAACCTTCAGTTAGATAAATATGCCTTAGATATTACACTGAAAGCATGGTTATTCATGGAAAATAGATAGAAAATTTGATACCATCAAAACTAAAAACTTCGGCTCTTCAAAAGATAAAGAAAAGACCCAACAGAGACTGGAAGAAAAATGTGCAAGACTTATCTATGATAAAAGACTTGACTCCATAGTCTGTAAAAAAAAATCAATAATGAAAAAGAATTCAATTATAAAACAGGCAAGAGATGCGAACAGGTATGTACCAAATATAAAAGGATGACAAGTAAATGAATACATGTCTTAACATCATTAATAAATACAGTAATGAAATTAAAACTGCAATGAGACATCACTAACTCCTCATTAGAACAGCTAAAATAGAAAAAACAGACCACACAGAACAATGGCAAGGATAGAGAGCAAATTCATGTACCATTAGTGAGAATGTAAAATGTCCTTGAGAACAACCACTTTGGAAAAGAATTTGCATATTTCTGAAAAGAGCTAAACATATAAATACCATGAATCAGTCACCCACTCTTGTGGACCTAAGAATAACAAAATCACATGGCATACAAAGACATGCACGTAAATGTCAATGTGGCTTGCCTGTAAAATTCTGGAAATAGCATAATTCACTAACAAAACATGAGTAGAGAAACAGGTTGTGATACTCCAGGGAGCGGCACTTAAAATTAGTGATGAGTACCTTGCAGTCACACAAGAGTCCATCTCAGAGTGACTAAGTTCCCTAATGGAGGAAAGACAAAAGTGAGCTGTGTGATTCCTTTAAATAAAACTTTTAACATGGAAAATAATTGGTGGTGACATTCAACAGAGGGAAGCACTACACACAGGGCCTGAGAAGTCACTTAGGGTAATAAATATTTCCATCCTTTGACAATGGTGATGCTTTCATTTCTGTTTGTGTGTGTGTGTGTGTGTGTGTGCATGCACGCACTCACGTGCATGAAATGTCAATTCTACTTTGGTACAGTTGTTTGCAAATTAAAATGAATAAGAACTCATGAAAAACAACTTTTGCCTGAGTGTTATGTTTTTCACCAAAACTTTTAATTTTAATTTGAGAGCGGTCTTCTTGAAGGATTCATATGAACGGACTTCTCCAATACATTCTACTTAATTTTCACAGAAACAATAATATTCTAGCATTTATAGTTAATAAGCTTATAAAAGCTTCAGTTCAGTTTTAAAATGCCAATAACAAAGTCTGCTGACAAAACCCAGTTTTTTTTAAAAAAATGCAGCTTAAACCTCAGAAAAGAGGTTATTCAACTAATAGGCTCCAGAATAGGTAGGCATGCTAGAAAGTCCTCTGTGTGTTCTGAGAAACCAGGCATTGTTGGGCATCAGTAAGCATGTTTCACATGTAAGCCAAAGATGGATCCTCAGAAAATGTGGATAGAATACAATTTAGAAATGTCCCATTATATTATGGTTTACTGTCTCTTTAAATATTGACAACACTAGCATTAAAGCATTGAATTAACTCTTATGATGCAGCACTTGCTTCTGCCTCTCATTAATCATTTTCACCTTTTGATTTTTATCCTGAAACCCAATTCATCACAGTGGTCTAGTGCTCAGAGAAAATGCCAGGTTGTCTTAGACACACCTGCCTTTCTTAGTTATAATTTGTAGCACATATCCGGTCAATGAAAGAAAAATTCTGTATTGTCACACTTAGAAATGGAACTAAGGGCAGTAGGGCTGCCCATGTTTAACATGAAATCCAAGTCCTAAAGAAGAATCATGAACACTGAAATAAGTTTATGAAGGAAAAATCGCTTCCTCTGTCACTTCAGTCCTTAAGGATATAGCTGTGTTTTGCACAATATTTGGATTAATGACTAATAATCTCAATGAATAAGCCATGTTGAAAAGAAGCCAAAAAGGAAAGAGAAAAAATTCTCAATGTCTTTGAATTGAGATGCATATTTCAATGCTTCTCTACCATTTCCAATCCTCCAGTAGAAGAGTTGCTGGCGGAACCTTGTGCTAAAGAAAATCTGCCAAATACCATCATTGAAGTTAGCTGGCGTCACCCTTGGGATTCCTCTCTTGGAGGCTCTGTTCATTATCTTCTAAACTGTAAAGCTCTCATTTCCAGGGTTTCTTTTGAGTACTGACATAAAAAAGAGACAATCATAATTTGTAAGAGTGTCAGTGAAAAATATTTTCCCCCTCCTGAAAAGTGTCATCCTGAAAGGCAGAAGAGATTACAGTGTGGGTCTCCTCTGGTCCTCTCTAGGGCCTCAGAATATATGGGGTGGCTTATCAGTTGCTTTCAAATAAAAGGAAATATTTTGAAACTAGGTTCAAGAAACCTATTTTATCATTATGAGCCGGGATTGCCTATTGATATATAACAAAAGAAAAGATTCGAGATGTGAAAGAATTATTTTGTTCTCATTTCATTACTCGTTCCTGTGGCCTGAATTATCTCTGAGAAAAATGCTGAGTCCACAAGAAACTGTTAACTGTTCCTAATAAAAACTGGGGACTGCAATGCAGTCCAACATGGCCCTGAGAAAACCTTGGAACCAGGAAAGAGAAGAGCCGGCTTGCCATTGCCATGTTTGATCTGGTCTCCTGTAACTTCCAATTAGGGCACAGAATGGGCAATCAAGGGGAAAGTTGGTTTGGGCCTTCAGAGCAGGGGGATGCAGACTTTGAAGTCACTCAAAGTTCAAGTTGTCAAGCTCCTTTTTTTCTAGATCATTTATTTAATTGTCTGTAAATGTTACTTTTTTAGTCTGATGTCTTTTTTTAGCTGCAAAAATGGGGATTATAGGCTCATTGGAAAGTAATCTCACCTAGGGTTGACAGAATGACTCTAAGTTGAATCTAGTAAGGATTAGGAAAAAATAAATGCTACTAATATGATTAACATCATTGCTAAATTTTACTTTAGACCCAGAAGAGGTTATCAAAATATTCCCCTTAAAATTTCAATTGAATAATTTTTAAAATGTTAAAATTGTTGAAGCAATAAAACTACCATATGAGCTGATGCAATTTAGCTTTACTGTGGCAAAGTTCTGAAGTTAATGTCAATGCAAATAAAATTGAGTGCTTTCTTGTAAGGAAATAATGTCTCTGTGGAAATGTGAACACAATTATCCAGAATCAGTACATTAAAATATTCTTTGGATCATCTCTCTTTATTACTTCTAATAAAAGATTTTAGTGCAGAAAAGCTTTAGATCATAGAAAAATCACAGGGATGCTGAAGTTATTTCTCTACCATGGGGACACCTGTTTAGCTTTATCATTGCTTTGTTCTCCACTTCTGTCACTATTGGCTCAGATACTGAAGAGTGGTTTCTCAATGTTTGGTGCTGGAAAGGAATTCCCAGTTTATCTCCATAGTACTTGAAAATGGAGACTTTGTTAAACATCTCTGGTTTTGACAGGATCATTAACTGAGAATATTTCACATTACTAAGGAATGAGAGAGAATTATCATTCAAAGCCACTATAAGCTACCATGAAATCATTGAAAGCATCAGACATACAAAATGAGCCAACATGTAGAAACAGCTTGAAAGGGTAAATCACCCCCAATCCAGTCATCCTCTCTGAAAGCACTCATCCTTTTTTCTGAGGGATTCTAGAATAGACATAGACACATTAAAGTCACTTAGGGTTTCAATATCCCTCTATACTATCCTAAACTAAGATTAACTACAAATGTAAATAAAATTTGGCCAGGGGCAATGAGAGAAGGCGCTATTGCTCAATGAACCCTGCTTACCTGCTTTTAAGTAACACAAGTTGGGGTCCATAGAAACCCTGGAGACCAGCACTGGTGTGGCTCTGGGAGGGGTACATGCTGGGTGGGACACCAGTGCAAGAGGATCTCTAGGCATTTGTTTCAAGCTTTTTGTCCCTTAACCTTTAAGAAAACATGGAATGTATGAGAGTGCAGTCTGGGTCCTGCTGATCAGCTCTTGGCCCTCTCTCTGTTCCACACCAGAAAAGTACATGCCACCCAATATGAGTGACATTTTTCAAACTTTTCAATTTTACTCTCATCTGAGTTCTTGTTTTTATTTCATTTTATCTCATTCTCCCTTAGAATTATCTCATGTTATGCTTATTTATATTTATTAATTAGTTTAGTATAGAATTTTTTCTGATTTTTATATATACCAAGACACAGAAGACATAATTCCAAATGTATAGCCCTAAATGTTGAAATCCTTAAACATCAAAATCCCTAAAGGTAAAATCTGAAAAGATCAAAATTCTGAAAACATTCTTCTAGGAAAGCCATAAAGTAATTCCCTAAAAATATTTATTTGCATTTAAAAGGGGTTTTATTTGAGAAACAGGAAATCCCACTCATCTTATAGGCTGCTTTACACAATAAAATTGGCATTAATAACATGCAATCTGCAAACAGACACTCAGGTGTACTAAGGGTACATGTCTGAAACTGTTATGGGAAGGTAAAATATATTAATAAAAATTAACACACTCAGCAATTTAGTGATACCTTGTCTCAAAATAAAAACTCAAAAGGCAGGGTATGTACTCGGTGGTAGAGAGTTTCTGGGTTCAATCCCCAGTAAAGAAAAAAGGAAGTAAGGAAGGGAGGGGGGGAACGGAGAAGAGGAGAGAGAGAGAGAGAGAGAGAGAGAGAGAGAGAAAATAAAAGATAAAAAAGTGAAATTGTGTAAACGCATATCACTGCAGTTGGAAATTGTGCACTCAAGGCTTGGTAGCTGTGCTTTATGAAATACTGTGAGGAGCAATCTGGATCTTCAGATAAGACAGAAAGCCATGGTGGATGATTCCCTGCCAGAGATGCATTGAGATCTCAAGAAGATCTTGAAAGAACTGGTATATCAAGAAATCTTATTTTTCACAAATATAGATAAAGCAAAAGGACATTTCTTTATTGAGAAAGTTTCAGTATTTTATGAATATGCACAATGCTTATAGAAAAGTCAGTGCATTACTACAGAACTACAGTAACAAAAACAACATGGTATTCACACAAAAACAGACATGAAGACCAATGGAACAGAATAGAAGACACAGAGACACACCCACTAACATACAGTTAACCTCATACTAGACAAAGTTGCCATGAATATACATTGGAGAAAAGATAGCCACTTCAATAAATGGTGCTGGGAAAACTGGAAAACCAGATGTAGTAGAATGAAATTACTCCCCCATTTCACACCCTGCACAAAACTCAACTCAAAGTGTATCAAGGACTAAGCAGTAATCCAGAGACCTGTGCTTACCAGAAGAAAAAGCCCAACTCTCCATCATGTCAGCTTAGGAGCTGACTTCCTGGATAAGACTCCCAAAGTGCAAGAAGTGCAATCAAGAATCAGTAAATGGGATAGTATCACATTAAAAGACTTCTTCACAGCAAAGGAAACAATTAAGAACATGAAGCAATACTCTACAGAATGGGAGAAAAATCTTTGTTACCTGCACCTCATATAGAGCATTAAACTCCAGGATATATAAATAACTCAAAAAATGAATACCAACCCCCCAAATAACCCAATTAATAAATGAACAAAACAACTGAACAACTGCCTCAAAGAAGAAGGAATACAAATTGACCAAAAATTTACCAGAAAATATTAAACATCTCTAGCAATTAGAGAAATGCAAATTAAAACTACACTGAGATTCCATCTCATTCTAGTCAGAATGGCAATTATAAAAAAAATACAAGAAACAATAAATGTTAGTGAGAATGTACAGAAAGAGGTTCGCTCATACATTGCTGGTGGGGCTAAAAAATGGTGAAACCCGTCTGGAAAGCTGTATGTCAATTCCTTGGAAAAATTGAAATAGAACCACCATTTGACCCAGTTATCCTACTCCTCAGTTTATACACAAAGGACTTTAAATCAGCATACTACAGTGACACAGCGACATCAATGTTTATAGCTTTTCAATTACAGCAGCCAAGCTATGGAAACAACCTATATGCCCTTCAACAAATTAATGGATAAAGAAAATGTGGTAATAAAATATTTCTCAGCCATAAAGAAAAATGAAATTATGGCATTTGCCAGTAAATGGATGGAACTAGAGACTATCGTGCTAAGTGAAATAGGCCAGGTCCCCCAAAACAGAAGGCTGAAAGTTCTCTCTAATATGTGGGTAAAACCACAACAAGGGAGGTTGGAAAGGCGAAGAATAGAAGTAAATTGTATTAGACAAAGCGGGATGATGAGAACAAACCAGGGAGGAGAATAGGAAGTCCAGTAGAATCAACAGGACATTACCTTCTAACCTTTTTCTTTTGAATACACAACCAGGGTAACTTTGCATCATGCACAACCACAAGAATAGGATCCTAATTAGAACGTCACACTCCATGTATGTAGATACACCAAAATGTATTCCATGTCATGTATAACTAAAAGGAACAAATTTTTTAAAAATGAAAAAAGTCAGTGTTATGATAATACAATTTTATGGAGTCAAATTTGCAAAAATTGCATAAACAAATTAAAATTCTCTAAAAGTTTTTACCTGATTTACAACTCCAGTGTTGGAAAGTATGTGATGATGAAACACAGAGCATAAGGAATTCCAAAATTAATGTTAACAATTTAAGATGATTGAAAATATTTTAAAGGAAAAAATACATTTTTAAAAAATTTGGTCAAAGGACAAGTGAATTGCAATTTACACTATGAACCACTGCACTGAGCTGACCATGTTTTAAAATGATTAACTCTATTTTAAATTCCTGCATCATGAGAAACAAATTATTTTTTCCCCCTTTCAAGGAACACCTCTTCTCAGAAAATACATTCACATTCACTTTCTACATGGAGAAGCTCAACTTGAAATTCTTCTGTCATTCAATATACACCAACCCAAGCATCCACTACTAAATTTTCCCATCTTCCATGCCATGTTACCATGTTGTTTTGGGTAGATGGACATTCATTCTGCTGGCACTAATAAACAGAACCTATTTGATGTAAAAAATCCTGGTGATCAAACACCAAAGTCTCTATGTCTTCTTACCTTGCAGTGCATCTTATTATTTCTGAGCACTCAGTAACTTCACTGGGTTCTTCAGAGAAAGGTTACTTTGATTCACTACAAGCTCTGGATTTCCACCAGCAAGAAGGGAGGTGAATGCAGAGTCCTATTGTATTTTAAGTTGGATTTCCCCATTGCCATATTGCAGGAGCATTGCTGCTCCAGGACTTGGCTTTCATCTTGTGGACAGCTTATTTTCCCATGACAACGGTTGTTTTGTAGATTTCAGAATTCCTACATTTAAGATTTTGATCTTTCAGGATTATAATTTCTGGAATTCAGATTTTAAGGATTTTGATTTTTCTGGATTGTTACATTCATAATTATGGTACTCAGATGGTTTCTTTTGAGCTACCAAGATGTACAGGTGACAGGGCCTGTGAATTCCAGTTACTACCTCATCCTATCTATTAATTATAATGTTTTATCACAGATTTTGAAAAATAGGTGCAATAAACTGGGGGGATTTGGGTACCTAAGACTTGTTATGCTAAATATTAGAGAAACAAATTTCCATAAATGGAAATGGAGCAGTATAATCAATATCTTTTTTGATTTGTCTGTAATCCACAGGAAGATATTTTTGAAAAAACACTTCTCAGCCAGTGGTAAAAGCCATGGCACAACCCCCCCAAGTCTTTGCATTTTCTCTGGGATTACTGATGTCTGCTTTGGCTTCAAAATATTTCATTTGTCTTACATGTCACAGCAGAGTTCAGAAAGGAAAAAAAAAATCTTATGACAAAGAATGGTACAGTTAAAGAGATATATGCAGAGACAGATGGAACTTAAGGTCTTATGCAGATTGAAAGAAGAGGTATTCATGGAACCCACTGGACCACTTATAAATCCTCCACAGCACTCAAGTGAGTCAAGATCATTTAAGTCAACAATAAGTTTTAAAGACTTAAAGTGCAAAACTCAAAAAGCATCTAGATCATACTGGCATAAAATTAGAATATTGATAACACAGACCAATAAAAATGTGACAATTGGCACAGACAGGGAAAGAGGGTTCCAGGTGGAGCCTGAATAGAATTCTGTGTTCTCATCAGATCCTACAGGAGGAATCCTTGCACCTTTAAATGATAACCTCCAAGCAACAGCATCATGTAGCTGGATATTCCTTAATAAAAATATGCATTATATGCAATAAAGTACCTTCTCTTTTTCAAGTATCCTTAAAAAGCAACCTATGGTAATGGTTGATTATCAGATTTGTAACATTTAGGTCCCACTGGCAGCAATGGTGACTATGAACCCCACAGAATGAAACATCCCTTTAGAGAAAGACTCGCCATATTCTTCCCTGTACAGTCACATATGGGTGATTACACTTCATACCCATAGCTCAGACATGGATCTTGCTCTAATTATGATTTCTTACTATTTTAAGTATACTGTGTTTAATAAAATGTGGATATGAGGCCGAAGTAATATACTCTGTACTTCTAATGGTAATGACATTTATAAGATAGGATAAGCAGGAAAGAATATCCTATGTAATAGTGATTTTAAATAGTAAGGGATATGAATTAATCATGTTTTTCCACAATGCCAACATTATTGTATGGCTAATACCTTACTTCACAACAGAATGTATGTCTGCAAAATGACTAATTTAAAAAAAATCATTTTAAAGTTTAATAAATTTTAGAACATAATAAAATATTCCCTATAGTATAGAATATTTTAAAGATATTCCTATATTTTGGTTTAAGTTTCAACTCATAAGAAGGTGAAAGAAATATATCAAGAAATCCCTATGTCTCAAGTAGTTAATGATCATATTTTTTATTTTTGTGATACTAGGGATTGAACTTTGGTTTGCTTTAACACTGGGCCATCCCTGGTCCTTCATTTTTTATTTTTTTGTTTAATTTTAAGGTACGGTCTAACTAAGTTGTCCAGGCTGGTCTCAAACTTGAGATCCTCCTGCCGTAACCTCTTTAGTCACTAGGATGAGAGGCATGCACCACCAGACTGGGCAATCAGTTCATGATTCTGACACAAGCTAAGGTTTAATAGAAATTCCAGATGCATACTCTTTAACCATATGAAGTATAGTTAATACATTTATTCCTTAATGTATTTATTTTAGAGGGTAGTCATGAATTTTTCCAAATGTTTAGAGTTGTCAGAAGGAAACACACTTCTTAAAAAGGTTTATTTCTCAAGCCATTGTTTTTCAAGAGAATTCAATGTCAATTTGGAGGAAGAAAATATAGCTATAAATATGGAAAAGCATATAAAGTAGCACTCAAAAGCAATATGAACTATATTAAGCACAAAATATTACCAATTTTATTCTTTTGAATATATTTCCAAATATGATTTGTTCAAAGATTATTTTCTTGTTGAAATCTAATTTCTATTTAGACAGAGAAAAAGCTCTTATGGGAATTACAATACAGCACAATTGCTTCAAATTATACCAGCTCATATATTAGTATTTTGTAAGGAAAAAAATCAATGGCAGTAACCAACTCTTTGCAAGAATTTCACTAAAATTTGCCTCTATGGTCTGATATTTTCTTTTCCTGAAGTTAAAGGAAAAGAAAACTTGCAATTTGTTTAGGCTGCTTGACCAACTACCAGCTTCAATTAAAATTCATAGCTGGATAGTCTCATCTTGCAAAAAAGGGTATCGAAATATAGTATTAATTACCTGCTATACACCAGTAGCTAAAATCATCAGAATCACTGATGACTTAATAGTTTGCACAGTTATATCATAGTATTATTATCTTTCATGCACATGCTCATTTTGGCAAAATCCACATAAAACATTTTGTTTATTTATTTGATGGTTTAAATAAATAATAATGAGAAACATATTTGTTCAATGTTTATTTTTTCAGGTGATCTCAGATACCATAGATTTTATTGTCTAAGGTGAGAATTTATTTATTCATTCATTTATTCAAAAACACATATTGGGCTCTTGTACTGTATCAGTATGTGATATCACCATGCTCAATTACACAGAGCAGTTAAAATGATGGCTTTGTCCTCTTTAATTGTAAAAAGTGCCATCAGAAAGAACAACCCACAGGCAATCCTATAACTAAACATAAAATGGAAATGGAACATGATACCACAGAAAGCTATGCTTTCCCCAAATGAAACATCATTTCCTCCTTGAGATGAACTCTGCCTTGCAGAGAAATCGAGAGCCATTTATAAACTTATGAACTAAAATTACCAGCACTCAGGAATTGATGGGATATGGGAAGATCAGGGAAAATGCCTATGTGACAGAATGGGCAATGGTGATGTCACAAGAGAGAAGACCCTTGGCCCAACCGGGTTGTGGATCATAACATCCATGCTCCCGCGGGCATGCTGAACCTCAGCTGGGGAAAAACAAGATTTGGAACCCAGCAGGTAGGTGTTGGTGGGAGATGCAAAGGTGTGCACCTGTCCAGAGGCAGTGAATGCACTATCAATCACCTGTGTGCCTGCTTGGAGCAATAGCACAGAGCCCCAGAGTGGCCCTCAGGGAGATCCATACCTACACTTTGAATGAGGCCTGCTACCGTTTTACATGGTTCCTCTCCCAAACAAAATGAGAATTCATCAATTAACTAAAACTACATTAAATATATAAGAAAAAATCAAATGTATCAAAATCAAAAGTTTCCATCTTTCAACATTTCCTTAAGTTTAATTTTTTAAAAATATAAATAGAAAGAGGGTTGTAGTTAATGTGAGAATAAGCTATTCCACAATTAATTTAGAAGTATATTAACAATGAGAACAGGTTTTATGTATGTGTAGGTTTAAAATCAGGTCACTGAAGGCAGGTTAGTTGAAAAGATAGTGGTCCATCTGAGTAGGTGATAAAATATATGAAAAATGGGAAAAAGTAAATGAACTGCAGGGGATTCACTAGAATAGTGTCATTTCAGTGCTTACAAATTTGTTTTATTTTAAACTAAGGACATAATTTGTTCACTATTAACAAAAATATTATAGATTGAATAAGATAATTAGAAATTCTAAACTATTAAAAATTAGTAAAACACTTTGTGCAGTAGTCAATAGAAGAATTATGGCCCAAAAATAAGAATAGAACAGCTAAATCATTATTTTTATGCACACCAGCTTTCAATGATGACATGTGAGCCAAAGCCCTTACCATAATTATAGACTAATTGAATTTATAAGTCCAATGTATTCAAATCAAAATTAATTATTTGTTATAAGACATATTTTATAAATGCACCTCATTGTTAGAATACTCCAAGGAACAATTTTCCTGGAGGTATATGGGAGATCACCTACATATTAATATAGCTCAAAATTGGCTGTATAAAAGTCAGGGCTATTCAAATAAAGATACCCATTCTGATTAGTGTCTGGCCAAGGTCAAATCATGTTTTTTGTAGCTATTTGATGAGCAAAATAATACAAAATATTTTAGAAAATATGGGTAATGATAATTACAAATCAGTAAAATACCACTTTAAAAATCAGCCAAAAATGATCCAAAAAACATTGCATTAAGTTTAGTTATGACACTTTGCTTAATAAAAAATTTCTCCCTTATAATTAAACTCATTTTATCTCAATCATTCAAGATCATTTTGGGCAATGAAACATAACATTAATAAACATATTTACTAATATAAAACCACAGTTTTTTTTTTTAAAGTGTATCTAAGGATCACTTAGTAGTCAGGCAATGAATCCAAATGGCATAACTGAGGTGAAACCTTCTGTATCAAGGCCACTATATTTTAAATAAAATATGCAAACATCCAACTAGGAATTCATTACCTGAAACCAGTATTATAAACATTCTTGCCTCTCCACTCACACGTGAAATGTTTCAAATTTTATATTTGCAAATACTATGTAACCTTAATGAACATTTTCACCAAATTAAAACTAATCTGTCTTCTATACCTTTTTTGTTAGCTGACGTCTAAATCCGTATGTGTTTACCATATACAACATGGTGTTTTAAGGAGCACATGCACTGTGAAAGATTAAATCTAGTTAGTCAACAGATGTGTCACCTCACAAAGGTATCATTTTTGTGGTGAAGAACATTTAACATCCACATTCCTTTGGACTTCTTAAGAATGTGAAAAAAAAATTAGACTTCTAAAAATGATTGTAGTTTTTCTATACACATAGGTTCACAATCAGTTTAGTGAAAGCAGATTTGTTAAAGAAATGAGACCAACTTGAGTCATGGACTCCAGTCATCATGCTGCAGAACAGAATTGTCACCATGTGTCCCTTAAAGGACATCTCCCTGTGTCTCTCTCCCCAACCTTGCCTCCTCTGATAGTCCCCATCCATTCTCTACTCCAGTGAGATCAATTTCTTATATATAAATGTGAGTGCGATAGCGGGGGGTACTTGCCTTTCAGTGTCTGGCTTTTATCACTTGAGTTCCATCCACCTGGTCACAAAAGATAGGATTTTGTTATTTTCTGTGGCTGATTGGTGCTCCATTGTGTATCTATACATTTTCTCCCATAATATTTTGAATGACAAGATCTTGAATGATTACTTTGGTAGCAAACGTGTTCTCTATCAACAATCTTTCACTAAGTGACCAGTGACCCTAGTTTACATTGAGCATGTCTATGTTGCATTTATTCAGTTCCTTTTTAAGTTCTTTAGCACATTAAGTTGTAATATTGTTCTAAACATCTATGCATACCACTCATATTGATTGTGAAGTGTTTGAAAACAAGCCTTTCATGTTTTCTGCATTGAGGGGTGTAAATCAGGGCCCTGACCACTATGCTCTGACCCCATTGCCATTTTGACTTCAAGGTCCCCCTCTGCACAGGCTGCTCTCAGCCTGTGATAGAGCACATCAGAATGCCAAAGCAAACACTTCCTGGGAGGGAGAAGATGCCTCTGACAAGGAACTTTGATTCAGGTGTGCACCATTGGCCTTGCCAATACTTTGTTAGACCTGCACAGCTATCTATTACCCCCAGCCCTACTTTCAGGTCAGACCAGCCAGAGAGTCTGAGAGGTCTCCCAGCCTCCTCCAGTTCCCCTCAATGTCATCGCATGGTGCTCTACACCAAAATTCACAAGTGTACTTCCATCTTATTGTACTCAGGATAGGGGGCCTGGACCTGTGGGTAATACAGCTCAGAATTTTCAGACTTCCAAGGGATTTCATTTTATTTCACACAGGTAAGGGGCAAAAAAGGAGCCTGGCTGAATTTCCCCAGTGCATATGAGTACTCAGAAATCCTGGGACTAATTAGACTAATGGACTCATCGTTTTATTTCAATCTGGTATTAGCAGAATATTAATGAAGGAAGAAGGCAAATTATGTCTTAAAGCAGAGAAAGATTTTCATATCATCTGTAAGAAGAAAGCCCACGGTTACTATGGAGGCCTTAGGTTGCCCGGAGCTCTCCCATGTCCAAGCCAGCATCTGGCCACTGTCCAAAACAAGACACCCAGAAACTTTATAGCACCCTGCTTAAGAATGCCTTTCCTTCTTATGCAGATCCATAGGATCTGCATTTTTCTTTCCTGTTTGTTAAATATTTTTAGTTGTAGATGGACATAATACCTTTATATTATTTATTTAGTTTTATGTGGTTTTGGGGATTGAACCCAGTTCCTCACACATGCTAGGCAAGCACTCTGCCATGGAGCTACAACCCCAGCCCAGCTGCTTTTTTCTTAACAACCTGATTATGTTTGCTATCCCAAGGACACTGCTTGCTTTATTTCAATAAACTCATTTCAATGTAGTCGTTAAATGTGATATGTTCCATTGAGGACATTTTTAAGTAAAAATCTTCATAAATATGCATATACCAATATCATTAAGCAAACAGACATAAGACTTGCAGAACAATTACTAGGACATGACACTTCACCCACTCGACATGCATCCCCTGTCTAGGCAGCAGTGAGCCTGTGGCTGGCCTCCAGTGCCTCCCTGTGCTGTTCAGTATCCATCCCGAAGTCCACTTCTCCTCCCAGGCACAAACCTGATGGGCCCCATGGCAGGAGCAGATCAGCTTCCTGGGAACTGTCTACATTTCTCTAGAGAACACTCCAATCTGTCCTGAGCAGGACACTTGTTCACATAAACCAAAAAAGAGCAAAGCACTTTCTTTGCGTTTTATGCAACACTTAATTTTATTCAGGAGAATATCAAAGAATATTTAATGAAAATATTCATACTTTCTATATAAAAAACTCATCATATGAAATTCAATAAGAACACATTATAAAATACATGTTTGACATTTGTCTAAAATAATGCTAGTGTCCCAGAAATAAGAAGTGACAAGATTACTTACAATTTAATAACCAAAATTTATTTCTCTAATTCTAATTTATAATTTCAAAGTTACAACTCAATTTAACCTACTTTAAAACATGTAATAGAAGAACAAGGAGCTATCAAAAAGTCCATGGTTATAGATGAACTCAAATAGCACATTACAAATTATGCCAAACAACAGTATTTTATTTTAATAAATATTTTATTTTACAAAAAAAAAGATAGTTCAGAACATTGAATTACATGTTATCAAATTTGAACCTAAGAATGTTTAGCTTTACAACACACCAAAGGCACAACTAAGAGCCTATTTGAAAACATATATTCACCTAGGTTTATATTTTATTCTATATGTAATAGAAAAAGAAGGAGCATATGAGTGTTTATTGAGTATTTACTGTGTAACAGGTACTAAGTTGCGGATATAAACTATTTAATATAATTCACACAAAGTCCTATGAGATTGATAAAACCATGTTTTTTGGTAGACAGGGATACCATTTCTTCAAGAAGCTAAATACTTTGCTCAAATTCATGCAGCTATTTTGTGTGTGTGTGTGTGTAGCATTTAGATTCAAACCCACACCATTTATGACTACATGCTTTCGGTTCCCAATATAATACTGATTCTAAAATTGCATTCTAAGGGTTTATTATGTATCTTCTAGGAGCTCTCCTTGAGAATTTATTTTTTAAATTTTTGTACTTAATTTTCAAATTTTGGATCAATACTGACCCCCTTCCCTTCGCACCTGTGTGTTTCCGATGACATCAAGGCCTGCTTATCTTGTATTGTGCACCTTAGCTAAACTAAAAACACGGAGCTGCTTTTAGGGCACACGTGATCATTTCATGTCAAGTACACATCAAGGGAATAACGTGAGGTTTGTAGCAGAAGGAAAAGGACAGCTGCTGCTCTGACACACAGCAGTGACCACTGTGACATGGGTGTGCTCCTAGTCTGCTGAGGAATCCATTCTATTCTATTCACACCCACAATTCAAAAATTCACAGTTGCCAGTAGTGAATCAGTGCTTAATCACTCCTCATCACCGAGTGGCTTCTCCCTGTTGCAAGGATAGGCCACACGTGGTTTATCCACCCACTCAGTGATGGACATTCGGATTGCTCCCAACCCAGGGTTATAACAAATAAAGCTTCATGGACATTGATATACTGCCATTCTTGGTGTGGACATGGTGCCTTGCTCCGGTCTCAAGGCCCTTAATGCCTCTAGCATGCTCAGGGAGAAGTCATTTTTCTTCCAGGATGTGATCCTCCTTGCATTTGGCCTTATTTTCCTAGAGAAAGCCTTCCTTTGTGGGGTCACTTTCTCTTCTTGGAGAGTTTCCAAAATGTTGAGCAGGAGTCCCTACAGGGATAGAGAGGAGTCTATTGCCCACTTTCTCTTCCACCCCTGCATCCTGGGACTACTCTGCTTCTGTGCAGAGCCGTCATTCCTGAAGGTGTTGGCACCAGACTTTCAGAAACACATCAGGGTCCTGCCCTCCAGGACACTCCTGTGCCACATCACCCCTGGCTAGGACTGCCCACCAAGCTGAGTCTGAAGGAGATCAAGAAGAAAAGGACAAAGACTGAAAATTTTGTCAACAATCATTTAACAATATTAGAGAACAAGTGTTAAGAATAAGAAGCAATTTTTACCTAGTTTAACATTTATACATATTTAGATATCACTTTAAGGGGAAAATTCTTGTCTTTTTTTTTTTTTTTCATTTGGATGCAATTCACATGTTATTTAAATGTAGAAGTCATTTCCAAGAATTACCCGGATTCTTCAATGCTTATTATTCTTATATTCTTAAGCAAAGTTTTTGTCAATCAAAGAATTTGTAATATGGAATAGACAATTTGTACGATGGAGTAGACAATCACCATGATAACAGATGTACTAGTAATTGAAATATTAGTAAAAATGTTCCAATATTATTTTAAAGGAACAATATTAGCCTTGATAATGAAGAACAGATAATTGAGGGGCTGGGGATATAGCTCATTAGGTAGAGTGCTTGCCTTGCATGCACAAGGCCCTGAGTTCAATCCTCAGCATCACACACACACACACACACACACACACAAAATGGATAATTCATAATAACAATTGATTAAGTCACATTAATAACCACTGATAAACCCCAGCCCTGTCTAAGGATAGCTCACACAGAGTTTCTAACAAATATTTTTCTTTTATGTTCTAATTGATATTTCCTAGTGTCCTCACTATGTCAGCAGATTGAACTCAGCAATGATCCTCCACCAGCATCTGGTCCTGTGCGCTCCACATTATTGTAACATGGCTTGATTCCCTGGACTTTGTCCCAAAGGCGACCATTCCTGAAAGCAGAAGAATAGAGGCTTTCTTTCACTTCTCAAGCTTTTACAATCTATTTTATAGGGTTTTTTTAAAGTTGTCTTAGAAATTATGCCTATGACATTAATTTGTAACTAAACTCAGGGCAGAGAGGATGGTTTGGAACTTTTAAATCAATGGCAAAGTAATTTGGAACTCAGGATTGTGCCTTATCAAAGCCAACTGTGTCACCTCACATATCATCTGCCTTCCTTCTTACGCAGACTTCGATTTGCAGAGTGGTCCTGTGTTCTTTTGTCTCTTCCTCATGGCGTGGGCTCAAGACTTTTAAAAAAGACAGTTTACACATTTTTCAGCAGCTTAGATGGTAGGAAACTGCTTTTCTCACAGTGACTTTTATTTTGAAACATACATTTTTGCCAACTGTAAATAGAACTCAGACCCCTGGGAGTATAAACTCATTTCTAGGTTTAGAATCTACATTACCCAAGTGTATTTGCAACATACAAGAATCATTTCCTCTACAGCTCAGGGATGTCCAAGAGTCTCCAACAAGCCAAAACAAGACGATTGCCAGGAATAAAGAAACATCTTAATATTTTATTACTGTTACTCTTTCCATTTATTACTCATATGTACTCTCAAAGCCTTAGATAATTTTCAATACCTCAGAATATATAGGATATTTGTTCAAGATTTTCTCTGTAAAATTCATTTCATAATTCTGCTAGGAAAAAACCTGAGACATTTACTTCTTGACTGAACACATAAAAATTTCAAAAATGTGCTAACAACAGCATTTTCTATTTGATCTGATATTACTTGGCAATGTTTTAAATTGCTGTTATTTTCAAAATTTAAACATGCAGATATCTTTTATTAAGTCATCACCAATAGATCTTAAGGTAATTCCCATTAGTATTGCTCTCAAGTTAGAGAAGTAATATCTGCATAAATGCTCTTCTACATAAAAGTAGCAAAAATGGGAAAAACTGATGATTTCAGAATTCCTAAAATAAGTCAAAGTCACTTGCAACAATCTGGGAATCAATTACTCAAGGGAAAAAATGACCAAATCTGGAAAGAACAGTGGGTTTGAGTGGGTTTAGCGGCAGTAGGATTTCTCCCATGTCCACCACAGCTCAGTGGCAGAGCTAGAAGCCCTGAGCACCCCACTCAATGTCAACAGCGGACTTGCAGCCTGTGAGGCTGAACAGGACCTCTGTCCTCCAAAGCCCTGTGCCCAGTTCAACTTCCTGGAAATCCCACTCACACACTTTTATTCATTTGACCTGACTCAGAGCTTACTCATAGTGAAAAGCCTTTTACCAGAACTGCTGCAGAAGATAATCCACAGTGATCATTAGACATCATAGCCGATGGAGGCTGTGACTGTTCTCATCCTGTGCCCCAGATGGTTATTTTAAAAATAGACATATTTATCATATTACTTTGATTTTCCCAGTTTTAATTGATCAATATATTTTTTACAAAATCAAGAATATAGGGTCTTGACTTCCTCCTTTACAAAATTCCATCCATCAAATCATTTTTAGAACTGCCTATCCATTGCTATCATAGGTGCCATCATCAATCATCATTACGTATTTATAATCTTCATACTTACATCTACTAATATTTATGATATTCACATTCTGTATTTTACCTTTTTCAATCATTATTTAATATATTTTATTTAGGTTGTTTTAGTGTCCATTAAAATCTTAAGCCACAATTTATTGGTTTTTGAGTTCTTCCATTTCATATGTCTTTGATATTCTAAAGAAACTCCTTGCAGTTTTTTATTAGGTTGGTTTGTTTTTGTTGTTCTATTCAGAAGAAAATATGATGGTTAGGCTTCCCAATTCTTAAATAATATCTTTTTTAAAAAAATAAAACATAGTACAAAAATGTAGTATACATACAGAAAATGCCCAAACCTAAGTGTGTTGTTAAGTGAAATGAACTTAAATAACTGATTCATGTAATTTTCCTGCCCTTTTCCAAAAGTAACTCCTCTCTTGACATCTGTCATCACAGATCAGCTTTTGCTACTGAACCTTGTGTACAGGGGAGCATGAGTCCTTTCCTTCTCGGCCGATTCCACTCAGTCATGGGTATGTGGGTCCATCCATGTGCTGCCTGTCCTTACCATTTGTTTGTTCTCATTGAAATTCACACAGAAGGTTTTCAGATAATTTTATAGCTCTGATGCAATTCCAGTTAAAATACCAAGGCAGTTTTTAGAAATTAACAACCTTTTCTAACATTGAGATTTTATGTGAAATGGACAAAAGCAAGGCGATCTTGAAACAGTGCAGTAGTTTAGCACTCAGGATAAAGCCCTGCTGTTGGTGAATGCCTGGGGATGGCATGCAGAGAAGCAGGTGCCTGCAGGAGCCCGGGGAAGTGGGAGGAGGGACTCTGGTGTTCACCGAGTGGCAGGTAGATGGGGCCTGGAGACACTGTCAGCAAATGATACTGGAGAAAATGGGCTAAGTGGAGATCCACGTGGAAAGGTTGATTGTTCTCTCATCACATGGTATATATTCCAAATGTATATGATAATCAATAAAGGTATTATTGTAATTTAAAGTCCAAAACAGGAATCTTGAGAGAACAAGATGATGCTCCTGCCTTTGGGGATATAAATGTTTCCAGTCATGAAAAGTGCAAGGGTGCCCTTGAACTTCTGTCCTCCTGTGTGATAATCCTAAGAAGCAGCAAAGGATTGCTCTGTGAATGTTGGCTCTCACCCTGATCGCTGTGTTCAACATCTCAGAGAACTCGTTGGCGCACTTCTTTTTCTACTGAATCCATCTAAGGTTGAAAACATAAAGGTTGATTTCTTTATCCTTGGGTGGAGTTGGTGGAGGGAAATGCTAGGCCATTTCTCCCAAAGGCGATGGATGAGACTCATGCCTCCCCCCTTGCATCATTCCCATTCTGTGCTCCAGATCACTGATTGTTTCACGGTTATTTCTCATATGCACAGCGTTTCAAATTTGCTACTTCTTATTTCTTTTAGGGTCAATGTATATTGATCAAGACTGCTTTGTATTACTTAAATTGTATTGTCTTTCCAATCCAGCAGACTTCTAGAACTTTGAAAAAGGACCTTACCACCTAAGTGTCATAGTTAAGTATTTATACATATATGTATTTATAGTTCATATATAAATATATAATAGAAATATATGTATATTTATAGTTTACATATAAATATATAACATCAATATTTATATATTATGCTATATTTTATATTGTATATTACTAACATACTGATATAATATAATTATATATAACATTTATATTGTTTATATAATCATGATCTTTATATATCGTGGATTAACAAAATTACCAAATGACCACTAATGAAATCAATCATCCAGAAATACATGGATTGATGGTTCAGAATTCAAGAATCTTGTCATTGGGCAGCTGAATGGTGAGTGAAGCAGCAGGGAGGGATGGCCCCACTGTGTCTCCTCTGTGTATTCTTTCTCTGAGTTTGGGAGGTCTGTGGTCAGCTTTGCACCCCACTTCCCTTGTCATGGTCCCTGTGTGCCTGGCCCTTTTCCCTGGGACTTCTGCATACTACCTAAAGGAGGAGCCCCATCATATTAGTAAGAGTCTCAGATGTACACTTTTTATTTTTTTATGAATCAGGTAAGAATAAATTTAATATCAATAAAATGAATCTCTTGTTCTACTGGTTGTTCTGCCATCGATGCTTTATATTTTGAATATTTGTTGATTCATGATTTTCTAATAGAATGCTTACCATCTATCCCACAACCCATGTTCATAATACTCTCTTTTCTCTGACTCTAGCATATTCACAATCATTGTCAAAACTAAAACCGTTGGACAATCTACTGTGATTTTGCATGACTTATGTGGTGACCACTAGATTGGTTACCCAGGCTCCATGACTGACTCAAACCACCTTGCCAAAATGACAAACCCGAGAGGGTGCTGGGATGAAATCACTTTCATTTAAATTCTCATCATCCTTCTAAGCTCATCTTTAATAATCCTGCACAGAATCTGGAATAGCTAAACTCGCATAACAAGCAATTTTGTCAATAACAAAGCAATAAGTCTAAACCCTGATGTTCAGAAATTTATTCCTCATAATTCACCCATCAGTCTTCCATCTACTAACAGACAGAGAGGGGTACAGATAGAAAGAGACTGCAGCGGTTATCCAGTGGTCCTGTCCTGGCCAACCTCCCATCTACTACACATACAGACAGGGATGGAAGTAGGTACGGACACAGGGGTCTCCAGTGGGTCTGCCGTGTCCTCGTCCTCTTTCAATGAATGCGATTCCACAAGTCTGGAGGAATGAGCAATGCAATGTTTAACCTTGTCCCTTGTCTAGCATTGAATTGATAGAAATAAAGTCCTTACTTAAACTGTCCTAATTATTTTCTCTCTTGTAGAAAATTGGAATTCATATGACATGATTATGGTTGGTCTCTGATGGCACTTGAGCTAAGTGGAAATGCAGAAGTTTCATAAGCCACACTTAATGCAAACAAAGGGAAGCAACAAAAGCCAACTTGAAAAGAGAATGGAATAAATAACCAGAGGGGTAAAATACATGATGAAGGTACACTTGATCTTTGTAATGAACAGATATAAATTTTATAAATTTGAAGTTAGTATTCTAACCAGGCTCCAGGCCAATATCATTTCTAATAAAACCATTCCACACTTCTTGCCCTTAGTTTTTGCCATTTCTCCATAGATTTTCCACAAATAATGATTCTGACTTTAATGAAATATAATTCACATTTTATACCATTGCCCCAGCCAACTTCAGAACATTTCATGACCCCAGAGAGAAATCCCAGACATCTTAGCAGTGCCCAACTCTCCCTGTCCTTCTGTTTCCCTACTCACTTGTAAACAACTCTGGGTGACTATTAATCTATATAATGTTTCTATTGATTTGCTTATTCTGGCCATTTCATATAAAAGCGATAATAACATAACCTGTATTGTCTGGGTTATCTCATTCACCATAATGTTTTTAAATTCACCCATACTGTTCCATGTTATCATTTCGTCACTTCTACCAGCTAAATAATCTTTCATTTCATGTATATACCGCATTGTGTTTAGCTATTCACCAATTGACGGACACTCAGGCTGTCTCCTGGCAATTATGAATACTATTGTTCTTGACATTCCTGTGCAGAATTTTGTGTGGACATATACTTTAAATTCTCTTGGGTCATATTTAGGAGGGAAATTGCTTGGTCATACAGTAACTCTATGCTTTATTTTTTGAAGAACTAATGAACTATTTTCCAAAGCAGCTATACCATTTGACATATCTACAATTAATGTATAAGAATATTTTCATTATTACTTGGAAACAGAAAATGATCCAGGGTGATTTTTAATAATACTTAAATGTTTGCAGATTCACAATGTGTAAACGAAAACATAGAAAACCAAGGCAATCAAAATAGAATAAAATAGATTATTCTGCAATACCATGTTAACACAAAAGTAGATAAAATTTAAAATATTTTATTAACAAAACAAGCAGTCTAGTTAGATGAAAATATAAAATAAAACAACAAGTAAATAAGCAATGATACAACCAAACTCAGCGAAGCTTAAAATGGGTCACAGTGAAGCAGCAGGGTTGTCATTGCCCTCACAGTTGCAGGAACAGGGCACAGAAGTGCCTTTGGGGCTTCCTCTTGTCCCCTTCCTCATGCATTCTGTGACTGGGCAGCAGTCCCCTTGGGGACAGTAATGACAGTGACAGACTCTCTGCAAAGTGGAAAAGAAGTGGTCAACCTGACCTCTGAATTTTCCCAGAAAAAAAAAAAATGTTTCATGAAACATTAGGGTGCTTTTATCTGGACATGACTAACACAAATTTAGATCTATTTATGTCACAGAACATCTCAGCTCTCTAGCTCCCAATGTTAAGCATTTGCCTAAATAGCACTTATTTATACACACACACACACACACACACACACACGTTGTAGATGGACACAATACCTTTATTTTATTTATTTATTTATTTTACTCTGGTGCTGAGGATCTATTCCAGTGCCTCACTCATGCCAGACAAGCACTCTACCACTGAGCCACAACCCCAGCACCTAAAGTGTGCTTTTGATGTCTACTAAATTCACAACTTCTAAACTTCAAAGTGTGCTTTCTCCTCATTGTAATCAATATATTTGTGTTGTTCATATTTTGTAGAATTTGTCATTTTCTTCCATGGGGTCTCCATGAATGTATGTTGTCCAATTATACCAGTTTCATTTTTAATTTCCTCAAATTCATCTTCGTAAGCAGAGCTGTTGGTAGAAGCATAAGAAAAATGAGCATGAGGTTTGAGGTCGAGGGTCCACGGTGTCTGTTAAAGTTAGATGACAAAGGTTCTAGGTTTTATGGACTACAGAGTCTAATTCATCCTTTGCTTTTTCAAACTCTTAGAAATGTAAGACTTGTTTTTTTGTTATTGTTGTTGTTTACATTTTTACATGTCTACCACACAAAAACAAGCCCTGCTTAAGATGAAAGAACAATTGAAATCAATCATAGTTTCAATGCCATCCATGTACTGCCCTTTCATAAAGCATGACATTCATTAAAAAAAGTCTAAACTAAGTTTATTCCTTCTAGTGGAAATGCCATTTTCTTACTGGGTACAACAGCATTTTAATATGATCTTAACACTAGAAGATTCACATTACCAGAAGCTGCAGGGGTGTGCGAGTCTCCAAGAACAGGATCACTTAGGTGACGCCCCGCTGAGATGCTGGGGACCAATGCGTGAATCAGCACTGACAGGCTGTTAGCAGCTTAGGCACTTGCTCACATTTCTTTATTTTTATTTAATGCCTTATTCTTTGTTTGTTTGTTAGTTCTGGGGTCCATTCTTATGATTTATTTGTCATCTCTCCTTTGATTTTCTTGACTGTGAAAGTTTCTTGGATTTTCCTTGTTTTTTGACAATCTTTATTCCTACTATTATTTTAATTGACAGATAAACCTGAATGCATTTCTTGTGTGAAGCATATTTTGAAGAACATATACATGATGGCATGTTTAAACGTAGTTAATAAATACACGGACTCCTCACGTAATTATCATTTTTGTGGAGAGTTGTTTTTGATAATATGGACAGTTTTGATATTTTGTGGAATGTCTCTCAACTGTGAGTGATCTGATGTTTTTTCACATTATAAGTCACATGCCACTTCACAGGGACCTACTGTTGGCATGACATCACTGTTGATGGACATTGACCTCAGTCACCTCACTCAGGTAGTGACTGTCTATTTTTAAACAGCAAAGTTACTCTCTCCCACCCCTTCCACACTGTACCTTCCAGAAGGTCCCCACTAAGGAAAGCCAAGCTTAAATCCTGCCCAGATAGGTTCCCTACCCTAGAGGAAGGCAATCAAAGCTAAGTACTGAAAACACTTGCCCATTATTTCTCATTTCTTAATTCATTCCATAATTTATTTCTAATAGTATGAACTGGTTTTAAGTTTTGAATTGTAATATATGGTACTACTTATTTATTTTGTCCTTCAAATTTTTCAGCTATGGCCACTGGAAACAGCCACAGTTGGCTCAAGTCTCTTTGACATTCTCTCATCCTATTTTTTAGCACATCTTATTTTCAGGCAGTACAAGATGCCCCAGGTTTGTCTAGCATATTTCCTGCCTCAATCTTATCGTCAGTCATTTCTGCAAAAAGACTGGTTCCTTTCATTACTGCACACAATTAGAAACCAAAATCCATCCTCAGTGGGTTCATCACTATAGGAATATCCTCCGGACCTTTTAGATGATAAGGCAAGAAATGTGCTCATGAGGGCCAACCATGTGCACACGTCTGTATTTCTAGATGTACCACACAAGGCTCAGTGTTCTCCATGCTGACGTCCCCATCGATAATTGCTTTCTGCCAGGCCATCCTTACCTCTTACCCTTCCTTGCCTATTACTTCCATTCCAACAGTGAGACACCTGGCCTCTACCACCTGCCCCCATTTACTTCACTTCTCCATTCCAGGATGTATGCATAGAAGGATCACAAGGGTTAACCAGGCACCAAACAAAACAACCGCATAAATCATAGTACCAGGCTTAGGCGATGTTCCTTTTGCATTTGGTTTTACAAATGTCACCTATTTACAAAGCCACTCAGGTGAGTGACTTTTTCTTCTACCCCCTTCAGTGAGGTTGTTCCATATGTTTTTCATAGATCAGGTGTGGTTGGGCATACTCTGCATTGTATCCTGAAATTCTCCAGGCTCTTGATGGTTTATCCTTGATTCATGTATACATAATTTTATGTATATATCCTTCTTCCTGCAATGTTCTATCTGGTTTGACAAATGCTCAGGGCATGTGTCCATGCTCACAATACAGGACTGAACGTTTTCACTACCCCATGTTCATGTCTACACTCTTCACTCCTACCCCTGAATCTCAGGCACTCACTGATATGCTGGTTGTTTCTATAGTTCTGCCTTTTTTAGAAAGCCTTATAAATGGAATTTATAGTCTTTCAGACTGGCTTCTTTAACTTAATCACAAATATTTACGAGTCCCACGTCTATACATAGCTTGACAAATCATTCCTTTGGAAGGCCAAATAGAATTTCTTTTGCAAACATAACCCAGATTGTTTATCCATTCACCTGTTGAAGAACATCTTGATGGCTTCCAGTGGGTGTCAACTTTGAATGAAGCTACTATAAACATTTGCATACAGGTTTTCATGCATAATTAATTTTTCAGATAATTAGGGTAAACATACAGTAGCAGGATTATTAGATTTATAAGACCGCGTTCAGTTCTGTATTAAACTACCAAAATGCCCCCAGAGTTCCTGTACCAGTTTTGCATTCCCTTCAGTAATGAATAGAAGTTTCCATTACCTGACTCCTTTCTAGTAATTGGTATTGCCGGTCTGGGGATTTCAGACATTCCAGTAGGTACACAGCAGCTCAGCCTTTTCTAATTTGATTTTTTCTAATGACAAATGATGCTGGACATATGTGTCATCTGTTTCTCTGTAATCTGCATGTCTTCTAGGGGGAAATGTCTGTTCAGATCTTTTGTCCATTTTTAAATTTCTTTGTTGCATTATGAGCATTGTTTGTATATTTCTGATTCAAGTATTTTATCAGGTGTCTTGGTGATATGGTCCCTTAATCTGTAGCTTATCCTTTCATTCTCTGGACAGGGATTTTTCAGAGAGTTGAAGGTTTTCATTTTAATACCTTCCAAGTCATCATTTTTGATGTTCATGCTACATGAAGAGGTCATATGGAGTCCCACCTTTTCTTCTAAAATTGCTAACATTTCTAAACTATATTTAAATATAGATCCAGTCCAAGTTTCTTTTGTTGGAGCTCTGATATCTGTGCCCAAGTTTATTTTTTGCAGGCGGCCACCCAATTGTTTAGCACGATTTGTTCAAGACAATCCTTGTTTTGAATTGGCTTTGTGCTTTTGTCAAAATTCAGTTGATTATACTTGTGTGGGTGTGGGTACAGGCTGTCTCTTATGTTCTATTGTTCTGGGTGCCATTCCCCTGCCAGCACCACTCTCTGTCCTGTCGTTAGCCCTAGAGTGGGTCTTGAAGTCAGGTGGGATCAGTCCTGTGGCTGTGTTCAGCTCCGCCTCTAGGTTTGCCATTTAACATGCATTCTAGAATGAGTTTGCCAAAATCTACAAAGGCTTGTAAGGATTTTAGCAGGGCTCTGTCACAAGGTCGTTTTTATGAGGATGTATGTTATGAATTATTTCTGGAATTTATGGACAAAAGTAAATTTTATACTCTTGAAGACATGGCACGTCTTTCAATAAAAGGTATAAAAGCCAGGGTTGTGATTTTTTTTTTTAAATACTGATATCAAGAATGTAAGGAAAATAAATCATATTAGAAAATCACTCCAGTCATTTATTATTTTTGCACTGGGGATTGAACCCAGGGGTACTTAACCACTGAGCCACTATCCAAGACCTTTATTTATACGTATACATAAAATATACTTAGAGAGAGAGAGAGAGAGAGAGAGAGAGAGAGAGTCTCCCTGAGTTGCTTAGGGCCTCATTAAGTTGCTGAGACTGGCTTTGCACTCATTATCCTTCTGCCTCAGCCTCCCAAGTCACTGGGATTACAGGCATGGAACACAATGCCCAGCTCATAGTTGTTAATAAGATTTTATTTTAACACCTAAATCTGCATCTTATATATGTACAAATATCTATGTATTCCTATTACTAAAGGATAAGATAGTTTTATAACTAAACTTGGAAACTTAACAAGTATAAATATATAAAGATAGAATAAAAACAGAAATTAAATCATAATATCAGTAAAAAGTTATTCTATTGAGTTGCTGTGAAATGTTTATAGTTCACATGAATTTGCTGTCTGTGTTAAACATAATAGTTATTTTCCTTGCTTTCTATTTTACTTCCATTTCACATAATTCTTTAATAGAATTGGAGACTATGTCTTATATAAATACAAAGTCCCTGTGATCCACAAAAGAAGAAAATATGAGCAGGATAATTTGCAATAGATTTTTGAGTTAGCAGAGATTAAAATATCTTATTGGTGCTAGAATTCAAATTTATTATCCTAGCTAAATGCCTTTGGAAATACACCAGGTCACTATCAAGGGAAACATACAATGATACCTAATTTTACATAATTTATTTTAGTAGATGAACATTTATAGAAGAGGGGATCTAAAGACACTATAGAGTAATTTGATTTCCTTATTCTACACAGAATCTACACAGTAGTTTCTCCTATAACTCAAGGATAGAAAGAAGAACCACTCTTTTTAAATGGTTAAATTAGTTTCTCTGGTCTACCTTTTATAGTTCATGAAAAATATATTTCATGTGATGCTGGCTCTCTCCTTTGTACATAAATAGCACTTTTCATCAATACCCTTGAGCAAGAACAAACAGCAACTTTTGAAAACGAAGTATGCTTCAGAGATATCATGTATATAAAAGAATTGTAGAACTGAGAACAGGACCAAGAAACTTGGTAAGAAAATTTGTGTTTATAAATTGTACGTTTTTTCCTTATTAAAAATATAGGTTTGGTCCTGTTGCAAAACTAAAAAATTTCCAAGAACTCATTTGCTTCAAAAATCGTTTGTAAATCCAAAATGTCATCCACCCAATGTCTCCAGAAATCTCACCCACCCTTGACTTGATATGTAGTTGGTGACTCATAGCCACTCCTCTATACCCACACTAAATGTCAAACCTTTGTGAAGGATTTATGCCTAATTCTAAGTACTGTTGGGATTCTGAGACACTTTGCTTTTCAATTATGACTTGCATGTTTTTATCTACCAGTGGATTCTAACGGGTTTGATAAAAAAAAGTTACATAAGACTAACATTTTTCTTATCCAAAACAAATATCCTACTTAGCACTACTAAGTAGAAAAACATGTGACTATAGTTTTTAAGTTCACTCAAGGAATTTCTGATGGATAAGTGAATATTTCTGAATCTATTAACACCCTTGAATATAAGGTATTAAATTACCTAAACAGAACCACTTATGCTTTCTTTCCAACCACTTTGAAAAATTCTTATTGTTATGTTCATTATTGCCAAAGACTAAGGACTATTTGTCCACATAACAATGTTTAATTCAGGAATATTAAAAAGTAAAATAATACTCAATAATTTACAGGAGAGTGCTACCACAGCTGGAAAACACCATTATTATTCTCTGTGGCAAAACAATATTCTCATATTCCCTGCTAATATGTGATTATGACGCATCTGAAATGCTAACCAAACAGCACATACTAGACAACGTAAAGCTGTGGCTGCAGCTACTTGAAGGTTACCCCTTGCTGCTCAATGGTGCACTCAACAAGGCTAAAGCCTGGTGATAATCAAGCACAGGAGGGCATGAGCGAAAACGAGAAGAACTAGAACAAGAGATTCTCACTGCCTTTTCCCCATTGTTCAAAAGACTTCTATTCTTGCTGAAAAATGAGAGGACATAACCATGGCTACTGATGCCATAAAATTATGGTGCATAAAGAAGAAAGCCCCATGGCCCTAGAGGCCAAATCCTGATCTCAAACCTCCGTGTTTGCATGCACATGTCCTTCTTGGGCAGTGCTTTAAAGTCTCTTCCTATGCAGTGCTACAAAGTCAACCTTATCCGGTTGACTCCTGCAGAGCTACAGGTCATATCCATCAACAAAATTTCTTAATGAAGGAGAAAACTAGTGAAGAAGTGCACTCTGCACCTGTGTGGCATGGTTTCCTAAAATTACTTTTTCAGAATGAGACAATAAACAGCGTAAAATAGAGATGGGTACAAGGAAGCCACTTAGTTTCAGGGTCTTTCCACTTTTATAACTTAATATATATATAGCTACAAATTCTGCATGATATGTCCTTTTTTCTGACAGCTACACCCAATAAACGTGCACATTTGAAATTTATTTATGATAACCAATGTAGACTAAACACGGCTATCTTCCTAAATGTATTTTTAAATGAGAACTAACCACAGAGAAGCGTGTGAATCCTTCATGGTCACAGCCCAGCTAGTAAATTCCAGTGGTGTGTTTACTAGAGATCTGCTGGGTCAGGAAGGTCAGAGCCACAGGACCCCTGGGGGAAGGGGACATTGTACAGGGCCCCTACTACGACTTTGCATCCCATATTTCAGGTGAAATAGTAACATAAAAACAAAGGGAAATGAAAAGGAAAAAAAAAAACAAAAACAAGAGAGAGGAGGAGCTGTGTTAAACATTTATAGCTATAAATCACATATGTATTTAGCAGTCTTAGACCCCTATACAATTTTATACATAAAACTGCTTACAAATTTATGGAGACGATTCATTAAAATTATCCTCACATTGCATATGCCACTTTATGTTTACTGACAGAATATTTCAAAATAACTAGACCTATTTTGTAACAACTGCAATGATTAGAAATGTACTGGGTGAAATATGTGTAATAACCTTTCCCAACAATAAACTTTCATATGAAATCTCATCAAATGCACAACTTACTGTGTTATTTGGGGTTGGGGATCATTTTTAAACACTTTTATTCTATAATTTTTAGTTTTCTAAACTAGTTAGAAAAAATACGGTGGAAATATCCATTTAATAATAACATTGTACATGCAATCAGAAAAATCCCATGATTCATCACCTAAATGAGACATTGAATATGTTTCAATTGATTATAGCAAATGGAGGAAATTATCCACAAGTCTACACTACTTGTGAATTAAATTCATTTCAGTATAAAGCATAAAAGAACAATGTAGCACCTAAAACTAAGAGAACTATGGTCACCTTATATCTCAAAAGGAAAATATTCCTGGTCTTCTTACCTTAGTTCTTGATGTTTGGTTACTTATACAGACATTATTAATATAAAAATCAGTCAAGCTGAGTGCATCAGGTGCAATGAGAAAGGGCAATTGAATTGATTCCAATTGAACATCAATTAATCATAGATCCTAATAATTGTTGATGTATTTGTGTTGGCCACTCGATACTGATATATTGAAATGATATTCTTTTATATGCATGTGTTCTAATCATCTTAATTATGTAAAAGCACTTCTTTTTTATATTGTTAATAATTATCCATATATAGCATACATGTATACCATAATATTAATTTGGTATATCACATATACCCAACACTTATATTAAAGTAAAATCACATCAAGTGAAGTAGATTGTCATTGTTCTGTAATATTTTAATTTTAGTAGTTATGTTAGTTCATAATAGCTTGAAATACAATTCTTTTGAATGCATGGAAGATGATCATTGTAATGTTAAAGTAAGCCTAGGGGCACATCATCAGTTCTGTACAGGTGTTTCGGTTCTAGTTTGTTTCTTAGCTCCACGCTGTTTCATCTGATTGCCACTCCTTTCATTTTAATGTGATCCATATGTTGTCATCACTTTTTGCTTACTTGAGGTTTTTCGGTTCATCGTGCACTTATCTTCTTTGTAACATTTTGAGTCAATTTTCCAGTTTACTGCTCCAGGAGTAATGGTCTTTGCCTTTATTCATACACTCAAAAGAGTATTTGGTGCTTTCTCTTTTGAGAGACATTGTGCTTAGCATATAATAAAAAATAAACACAATATGGGACCTTCATACATTTATGAAACATTCTAGTACAGAGTCTAGTAAATTACCAACCCCATACATAAGCAAAACTGCTGCAATACTGGTAAAGGAAGTCTGAATGCTGCTAAAAATCTAGTACAGAGTCTAGACATGACTTGGCAGTGTCTAGAGAGTCTGACCGCCATGCTGCAGGTGCTACTGCCTTCTAGTGGACGGAGGCCAGCAATGATGTTAAATACACCACAGAGCACAGAAAAGTACCCCACCCACCTCAAACCAAAGTAATCATGCAGGCTAAGCTAACTGCATGACTAGCAATCCATGTTAAGGAAACTGAGCTACTTCAAACAGCTTAGAAAAAATATCTCTCTGAGGAAAGGAAAATGCAAAACTGAATAGCAATGAAAGGAGTACAGCATGCCAAGAGGTTGCGCATTTAAGGGATAAGATCTTCTGGGCCTCAGGTGTGCTTAAAATTCTGAATTAAATCAAACAAGAGTTAGATACCACTTAAAGGGTCTTAAAGAGGAAAGCGGTATGATTAAGAATACAGAATACTTTTGTAATGATAGGAGATAAAACAAGGATACTGCAGTTATCTGGACACTCAGAGGTGTACTAGAGAGGAATAAGAATGGAAAACTTTTGTAAATATGAAGAAGACAAATATTTAGCAATGGATTTGAATGTAGTATTTACAGAGGTAAAATCAGGAATGAAATGTTAGGTTTTTCATTTAAACAGGAGCTAGAAGAAATTAAGAAGTAGTAGTAATGCCTTTTATTGAGATGGAGCTCACTGTTGAAGAAGGATAGATGTGTTTAAGGCAAATTATATTTGCAAAGCTTGTCAAATTTACAAAGGAAGACTTTAAGAGACTGTGGCATAGACCAAAACTTAGAGAAGTTGGTCCTAGAGAACCTTCTAGATCATGGATGGCATGTTTTAGATGTAAGAATGGTGTAGTCACATATGAAGAGGTCAAAAGAAAAAGAGATGCTAACAACAAAGATGTAAGAAATTCAGAATTTATGTCTGCAGAGGAAAATAACACGTGGAGAAGTTTAAGAACTGCAGAAAAGTATCCAAAAGACTGTGGCCTCCAATGAAGCCAACAAGATGAGGTGTCCAGAAAGAGTGGCAGGCCTCCTGAATGAAGGCTCCTATCAGGGCCTCAGCACACTGAAGACTTGCTCCTCCGAAAAATGTCTATGTGCTGCCTTTAGAAGTAGGGTTATTGGTAGTAACTCTTAACTATCAGGTTTGGTCAGCTGGACACAATTGAGCAATGTGGTCACCAAATGACTTTATCATAGGGATTGCTTTAAAAAATAGGAGAGATGACAGGAAAAGTGTGAGCTGGAAGATTTTGGAAAATACAAATGGTCAAATGTGAATATTCTGGTGTTAGTGGACATATGCAGAGCAAGGTTGCGCAAAGTCCCAGTGGACGTAGAGGTCTATGGGAGCTCCATTCTGACCAGGACACTTCTGTGGCAACAGGGGTAAGGGATGTTTGAGAGGGACAAGAGCCTGACACTCATGAGGTATGACTGTCCCTAACATAGAATGTCACCAGTTTTTCAGTGGAAATATCCTTTTTTATGCCTCTAAGATTCCCACAAATTGAAAGATAATGAGTAGGAATTTCTAATTTACCATCATGAAATAAATAAGGAACAAGTCTATACTATACAATAGTGATTAGAAAGAACAAACAATATTTATTATAGAAATACTAAAATATACCAAGGACAAGATAAATGGGTATTACTAAATACACTTTAACGAATAGCTGTATATTCAATATTGAAAAATTGAAATATTGAAGAAAAAAAAAGAATTTGAAATATTAGTAGATGTATTTGAGAGCATAATACATGAGGAATCAACCCAAGACAACCATGTTTGAAACTTTAACAGTGGATCTCCTTAATGATTGGTTTGACAATCATTTAGTAAAGCACAAAACAGACCTAAAGAAAGTTTGCAGACTATTTTAGGTTGAATAAAATATTAAAGGGGAATTCAGCAGAATTATAATGAATAAACAATATAGATTTGAGGAGAACTAATGCTTGAAAATTAATGAATTGTATTTGAACCAATTAAACTCAGGAATACATAGATCAGTGAGGATAATGGGTTTCAAGCAGCCTAGGTATAGAAGATACAAAGTTGTCTATAAGCATGTTGTTTGAAATTATGGAGTATCCAAGACACAAAGAAGAGCAGAGAGAAACCAGAGAGAAATATCTAAGATGTGGTCTATGGCACACTTCTCTGATGCAAAAAACAAAACAAAACAAAACAAAAAAACCAGAAGGCAATGTAATAATATCACGATCTGGAAGATAATCTACAGTTGTCCAAGAATTGTCCAGATGGAGAGATTATCTTTACCAAGTTGAGGTGAAATGAAGACCTTCCAGAAGAGGAAAAGCTGAGTTCACCTCCTTCCCATTTTCACCAAAGGAACCTAGGAGGGTTATGGTCACCTCAAGGGACAATAGCTGCAGACTGAACACCTGAGGGTGAGGAAAGGGGAGGAAATACCATGAGCCCTGCAGGAAGTGCAAAGGACATTTTGCTATAGTCATAAGAGTCATGAGGGCCAAGCAGGACTGACTAATGTGATTTCATGATTTTATAAAAAGGATTATGTGTGGGTGTGTGTGGGTGTGTGTGCGTGCGTGCGTGCATGCGTGTGTGTGTGTGTGTGTGTGTGTGTGTAGATATAGTCAGAAAAAAGAACATGTATGAAGGCAAAATATGGCAGGAATTAAAGTTGTGCATTTTCCTGATGAGCTTGGAGAAGAAATAATGAGGTATTCACAAAAGTTATTCTACATCAAATATGTATGACAATATTTTAAGAGGAACCACTAAAAATAATACTCCAATTTTCCCAAATCTAAAATTACAGTTGAAAATAATTAAGGAAACTAACAAAGCAGAGGATAAATTATTTTTAAAAAATAAAAAAATAAAAAGTAAATCATAATAAATTGGAAAAAAACAATGTAGTGGAATAAGTGAAAACAGTCATTATCATGGTAGACACAAAATATCACACAAGGGTCCCACTTTGCAGACTCACAGTCAGGCTCTGGAGAGTGGGCCAGCAGACACACCATTCTCCATTCTCCGCCGTTCAGCTTCACTCTGACTGCCATCAGCAGCAGAGAACTGCATGCTAAAGGGGACCCTTTTCCTGGGCAGCTGCATCTGGTATCTGAGAGACAATGAAAAATGGAAAAGATGCTGCTTGATTCCAGTCTCCAGTGCTGCCCTCCACATTGACTGAGCATGCTTGCATAGCAGTTTGACTAGCTTTTTTTCTCTTTCCATTGTTTTATACCAAGGATTTAACCCAGGGGCATTCAACCACAGATACACATTCCAGCCCCATTTGTTGTTGTTGTTGTTGTTTGTTTTGTTTTTTGAGACAGTGTCTTGCTAAGTTGCTGAGGATGTCTTTGAACCTGTGATCCTCCTGCCTCACCTTCCTTAGCCCTTTGATTTGCTCTTTCCCTTGATCCTATATTCTTCCCTTTCTTTTCACAAGTATTATTTTCTACTAAAATCCTGTAACCCCAACTGCATTTCAGTATCTAACTCTGGAAAGTCTAAACTGCAATGGTAGATAGTTGACCTGGGCTAAGAAAAGTGGCTCTAGGCTGGGGTTTTGGAGCTAGGTCACTAGAGGCCACCCTGGCCCTGAGAATCGCCATCCCTGGAAGGGAGGACAACACAGGCCCACCTGACACAGAGTGGCAGTTCTGGTGTTCAGCCTTATCCAAGGTGAATGAAGGACATTTCTGTAGGAGTGAACACACTAGCAGCTGTGTCGTGTCAAGATTTTGAAGTTCAAAAAGGAAGAGGTAGGTATAAAATAATGGGATTGGAAGCCTCATGTAAACATCACTGATTCTCTTCCTTAAGAAAAAGGAGGGCTCAGAGAAAATACAGGAACTGAACAGTAATACTGAAAGCCAGAGGGATGCTTTGTTAGAGTTCTCATCTCCTGTAAGGACTTGGCAAAGAAAGTCTAGGGTAAGTCCCAGGAATCAGTCCCAGGAATTGAACTTAAAGGGCAACACACTCCCTGCCAAAGAAAACTTCCTTTGGCAAATGCAGAAAAAACAGGTCTACAATAGAAGGGGTTACAAATCGGCATAGAAGTTTCTGTTTGCTTTAGATCCTTGGGCTCTCCTTAAGCCAAAACCACAGTCATAAATTTTGTTGTCAATCCCATGTCTATAAAACCCATTTCTGATCTAAATATTCAGTTTGGGATAGATAGAGTAAATATTGATATAATATCCTGATGCCATAGATTAATTAGAAAAGCAGGAGGCAGTCAGCTTGAGAATGCCTTGGGAAGCCACCTGGACACCTGTGCTCCACAAGATCTGAGGTAAGCTGTACAGACATTGGGGAGCTGCATATATTTATAACACTTTGGGGGTGCCTAAGATCAGGCAGGGACTGAGACAGTTCCAAAGTGAAGCTCAAATTACTGTCTCACACCTCTCACCATGAGACAAAAATGTGCCTCTGTGCTTTGGGAAGCAAAATGTAACACATCTAAGGAAAACTTTTCTAACCATACACTGACTTTTGTGCAAGGATGTCCAATTTGATGCCCAGGGAAACAGGGAACAAAGGAAATGAATTTAAAATGTGTAATATTAAGAGACCAAGAAAACTCTCCAGGTATTTGTAAACAGCAGTCTTACAAATGGTTCAATGGCAGAATTATAAAATAATTGTGTGATAGCTTAAATTAAGTAAAATACAGTACATAAAATTTTGATGTAGGGGGCTCGGGTTGTTGCTCAATGGTAGAGCACCTGCCTAACTAGTGAAGTCCTGAGCTCCATCCCATCAGCACACACACACACAAAAAAATAAATAAATAAATAAAAAATGAGGCAGGCAATGCAGCACTTCTAGAGAAATATACACAATGCCTAATGTACCTGTTAGATTGTAAAAAATGTTTCTAAATCAGTGTTCTAGACTTCCACCTTAAGGAAATAGAAATCAACAAGCAAATTTTACAAAAACTGAGCATATAGGCAGAAGCAGTATGGATAGAGGTTGAAATCAATAGTGTTGAAAGCAAGAATGATAAAATGAATACAAAAGCTGATTCTTTGAAATACATTTTGAAAAAATAATAAGGTTCAGTAAGAGATCTTTTTGAAAAAAAGAAGGTAAAATATAGATATTAGAAGAAAAAAGAGAAGCCCTCAGAATGGATTTTACAAATACTCAAAGGTGAATAGAGAACTACTACAAATAACTTCATATACAAAGATTTGGATAGTTAGATGGCCATAAAATGGGCTAATATATCAAAATACACAAACTCCTAAAACTTGCCCAAAATAAAATAGATAGCCTGAATGGTCTTATAACTGTTAATTAGGATGAATTCATTGTTTAAAATAAATCTCCATTAAAAGTTTGATTTTTTAAAAAAAGCAATATCATTTACCAAATAATAATCCAAAGAAAATGGCACTACTGGGCAGCTTTTCAAGAAACATGCAAGCATCTGTACTTTGGAAAACCACAAAATAGTGATAAAATAAATAAAAAAGGTCTATGTAATTGAAGAAACCCACAAAGTTCACTTTTAAGATTCAACACAGGAACTGTACAAATCCTCTAAAGGTGATAGATTTATTCCAATTAATTCCAACAGGACTATTTGTTGTGGTTGCTGCAGTAGACAAGCTGTTTCTAAATTTTATAAGACAGGCAAGGAAATTAAAATAGCCAAAATTATTTTCAAAAGAAGAATTGGTCTGAGGGACCACATCACCCATTATTAAGACTTACCATGCAGCTGTGGTCATTAAGCCAGTGTTATACTGGTAAAGGGCGGGAGAGTGTCAAGTCCAAAATATGGCCCCCAGCTTTTTGGCAAATTGACAACAGCATTTTGGTAGAGAACAAGCCAATGATTCCACTCACATTTTAGAAAAACCTTAGACAGCCACCTACAAAAAAATAATAACTTTAACCTTAATGTTGCATCTTAGGCAATAATTACCTCAAAATGGATGGTTAAAATAAAAGTAAAAACTAACTTTTGCAAGAAAAGCACAGGAAGAAAACTGGATAGCCTTGGTTTAGGTGAAATATTTTCAGAAAGGACCAAAAGTGTAATCCAAAAAGAGGAAAGAGCGTAAATGGGACTTCAGGAAAACTAAAATCCTTTGGTCTATAAAATATTTTAAAATTTTTAAATTTATTTTATTTAGTTATGCAGGACAGTATAATGCACTTTGATACATCATATATAATGGAATATAATTGCGTATTCTTCTGGTTATACATGATGTAGCATCCCACTGGTCATATTGTTATGTATGGACATGGGGTAATAATGTCTGATTCATTCTACTATCATTCCTACCCCCATACTTTCTCCCTTCCCTTCACTCCCCTCTACCTAAAGTATCTCTATTCCTCCTTAGCTCCCTGCCCCCATTGTGAATCAGCACCCACATATCAGAAAAAAACATTTGGCCTTTGGTTTTGGGGGATTGGCTTGTTTCTCTTAGCATGATAGTCTCCAGCTCCATCCATTTATCAGCAATGCCATAATTGCACTCTTAAGGTTGAGTAGTATTCCATTATAAATATATATATATATATATATATATATATATATATATATATATNNTGTGTGTGTATATATATATATATATATATATATATATGTGTGTGTGTGTGTGTGTGTGTGTGTGTGTGTGTGTGTGTGCCACATGTTTTTTATCCATTCATCTGTTGAAGGGCACCTAGGTTGGTTCCATAGTTTAGTTTGTGAGTTGAGCTTCTACAAACAATGACATGGCTGCACCACTGTAATATGCTGATTTTAAGTCCTTGGGGTGTAAACTGAGAAGTGGGATAGCTGTGTCAAATCGTGGTTCCATTCCAAGTTTTCTAAGGAATATCCATATCATTTTCCATAGTGGTTGTACCAATTTGCAGCCCGACCAGCAATGTGTGAGTGTACCTTTTCCCCCACATCCTCACCAATGTTTATTGTTGTTTGTATTCTTGGTAAGTGCTATTCTGACAGGGGTGAGATGGAATCAGAACAGTTTTGATTTGCATTTCTCTAACTGCTAAAGATGTTGAACATTTTTTCATGTATTTGTTGGTTGGTTATATTTCTTCTTCTGTGAAGTGTCTGTTCAGTTTCTTAGCCCATTTATTGATTGGGTTATTGGTTTTTGGTGTTTAGTTTTTTGAGTTCTTTATACGTCCTGGAGATTAATGCTCTACGTGAGGTACAGGTGGTAAAGATTTTGTCCCATTTTGTAGGCTCTCTGGTAAAAGGATGAAAACATGAGCCATGAATTGGGAGAAAATAATCACAAACCACATATCCAAAAAAGTGCTTGTATAAAAATATAAACAGAAAAATAAGTGGTAAGAAAACAGCAATATTAAGACATGGGTGAAAGACTTGAACAGACCCTTCAACAGGAGAACGTGGATGCCAAATAGCATCTGCACATCAAAACCCTGATGAGGGGGCTGGGGATGTGGCTCAAGCAGTAGCGTACTCGCCTGGCATGCGTGTGGCTTGGGTTGGAACCTCAGCACCACATACAAAATTAAAAAAAAAAAAAGATGTTGTGTCGGCCAAAAACTAAAAAATAAATATTAAAAATTCTCTCTCTCTCTTAAAAAAAAAAAAACAACCCTGATGAGGTCCTGTGGCAGTGTCTGAAATAACTGACATATCCCAGGAGCCAACACAGCGGTGTGGCAAACTCACCATTCATATGATATGGGGCAGGGTGCAGGGGTTACAACACTCTGAAAAATGGACAGGCAGGCTTTTTATTTTTTTAATAAAAACCATAATCTCCCATGTAAGTCAGCAATCCCTTTAACCATAGGTATATTTCAGAGTGAATTGAAAACTTGTGTTTAGCAAATAAAGGACACAATTATTTGCAACTGTTCATTTATAATCACACACACACACACACACACACACACACACACACAGAGAGAAAAAAAAATCCACCCAAATGCTCTTCGGTGAGGTAATGGGCAACCCAGCCGTGGTGTGGCCCTAAGAAGGAACACTGCTCACCAGGAGAGAGGAAGGGCTCAGGCCTAGGCACGCAGCATGGAGAACCTTGTAGACCTTCTGCTTGTGGAGGGCATCAGTAACGGGAAACAGATCAGGGAGGGTATGACTGCAAAGTGAGAGGTAAAGGGAGTGTTTTGAGGCCATGAAACTTGTGAATGCAGCCTTAGGAACCGTGTCATGGGTCGCAGTGATTTTGGTATTCACAGAACTGCATGCCAAATGTCAATCTCACCATATGTTCATAAAAACTAAATAAAATGAAGGACTTCCTGCAAGTGGGCTCATCCCCCACCAGACCTGTTGAGCCTGGTTTATTCCATTCAGCAGAATGTCCTCGGGGTCTCTGCTGTGGCAGGGCTGGGAGCCCCTGTGTAAAGCTCAGTGATATTCCACTCTCTGTCTGTGCCACATTTTTTATCTTCCCATCCATGAGCGTGAAGGATGGATAGTAAAGGATACAAAGGAGGCTACAGGGGCTGGGGCTTCCTCGTGCTCTTCCCCAAGATTGTTTTCCTAGCTCTGCTTGTGTGACATTGTGTATTGCACCCAAACTGTATTGCACACCTAAAAATTCATGAAGACAGTATAATCCACATTCTGTGTTTATACCCCAATAAAAGAACAAACAAAGTTTAAAACACTAATAAAAGATGCCCACACCAATAAACTTACCGCTCATATTTCGTTTGAGAGACCAGATCAATTTATTTGTGTCTTTATTAACCATCATAAGATTAAGATTTAGGGAATTTTTATGAGCTTCCTAAATTATTAACCCAGTGTGGGTCTAATGATTTGGAGTGTGCCCTGTATTGGGTGGCTAATGGCTGAACACCCATCCCTCATCATCACAGTGACGTCGTCTGCTAACAGCAGTCTGGGCCTTTCCAGTATCTCCAGGACCTACCTGTGGCGTTGGCTTAGACAAGGACTACAGAAAATTACTTTTAATTCGGCAGATATAAGTGGTCTCCCAAATAGGAAAACATTTTTATTAGTAGTGGATTACTATGTTATAAGCATTCTGTAAATTCAAGATTTTCCCAAGATGTCTAGTAATTAATAAATATGTACATAAGCAAAAATTCTGAAGAAAGGCTTCATACTCCAAAGTAACTTCAATGTAGTGTTTGCATCCAAAGATGTTGCAGCTTAAATCCTAGATTGTAAAATAACACTCTTTACACATAGGTATCATTTTGCTTCACAAAGTACTTTATTATGTAATTGCCAGATACTCATCTTTAGCAAAGTGAATGACAACTATTGATTGTTTAAATGTCCCAACTTCACAATAAGTACTGAATTTTCTTCTGTCTTCTTATAAACATATTCTATTATGGTAAAAATATATGTAATACCCCTGGCTTTTCTTAATTTAAAAGTTTGCTTAGGTAAATTATTAACTATTGCTAGTAAAAAAATGTTAAATGTGTTTTTTAAATTGTGACCTTGATTCATATTACTAAGGAGCCTACCAGAAAAGTTTTATCAAGTTATATTTCTTCCATATGTGTGCCTCTGTGTGTGTGCATATGGGTCATATATAACATATGATATTCTGTGAGGATATTCATATATAAATAGAAATATAGCATGTCTTTTTAGTTCAAATACTGATAAAGCTAATGAGACTAAATTTTTATTTCATATGAGGAATGAAATCTAATTCTAAGCACAGTACAGTACCCCTTTTTTTGGTTGTACAGACCAAACACACACACACACACACACACACACACACACACACACATATATATATATATATATATATATATATATATATATTACAAGGGTTTTCCAGAGATACAGAATCAATAGTCTATACATGTAAATGTGGAAAGGCTTAATTTCAAGGAATTAGCTCATATGCTTATAGAAGCTGACAGGTTCAAAATATGCAGTTATAGTCTAAAGACCCTCAGGCTGGAGACCCAGCATAGAGCTGATGCTGCAATTTGAGTCTGAAATCACCTGCTGCAAAATTTTCTTAATCAGTAGAGGATAGGCTTTTGTTCTAGACAGATCTTCAACTGATTAGATGAGACTCACCCACATTATGGAGGTCAATCTGCTTTAGTCTAACTCCACTAATTTGTTAATTTTAACCAAAACATCCTCACAGAAACATCCAGAATATCATTTTGCTACATAACTGGGCATAATGGCCTGCTGAGGTAATACATAAAATAATCATCACCATATTATTATTTTACAGTTTCATCATCTCTTTTTTTATGTCACTCTTTGAATTAAGTCACTTGTGTATTCAGACATATTTTAAAAAGCAAAGCCATGATTGCCAACTCTCAATCACTAATGAGCTAAACGTGTTTGACACTGAATACATAATAACAGTGCAGCCTGCAATGTTAGTCCTGAACATTGTTTGGAAGCAGTAATGATTTTTTAAAGGTTTGATAAGCATTGTAGCATCTAATTCTGTTACCCTGCACCGGCCAATTGAAACCTGAAGCTAAGTTATGAAAAGTAGTTTCAGGAAGTCAGTTTCTTTGGGAAATTTTGCACATGAAATGCATTTTGATCTGCACAGGTTTTTTTCCCCCCATTTTCCATTTCAAAAGTTTCAGATGCCTTTTCATGTTTCATCCCCATAGCAGGCAGCCTCAGATGTATTTCATTTTAGAATTGTGAGGATCTTTGAATCCCATTATTCAAAGTAAAATGGGATGAATTGGAGAGTTATCAACCAACATGAAGCAAAAAAAGTATTTCAGAGGAAAACCTGTGATGATTTTTTTCTAATTTATTCAGAAAGGACCCAAGTGGCAGGATCCCTCCTCTGCACAAGACCAAGCCCTGTGAATACACAACTTGGCCGTGGAGGGCTCTCCCGCAGAGCAGCCTGCACTGAGCTCTCATTCTGTGCTAAGTGGCAGTGGGAATTTCCCATGGATCCTGCCTCTCCTCCTCAAACAAAATGCCAATACAGTCCTAATGACCTAACCTCTGTGAACACATTAATTAAGAGTAGTGTATCGCATGTCTATATTCATTTTTAACAGTGCAATCAACTTACTATGGAATAATGCATTTCTCAGGGGAAGAAACCACTCCTACATATGCCAGGCTAGCAAGGGGGCCTTGAGTTGTCTTTGCAGATACAGATGAAAACCAGGCATTTTTATGTACGTGCAATCAAGCCACGGTACAGCTGACCCTAAACCAAGGGTCAGATAACCAGTAGGTGAACTATGGCCTGCTGAGCCCAGGCTGGTGGGGAAGCAATCTGCATGAGAGGGGCGGGCGTTTCGGGAGGGGCTTTCTTCTTGGTTAAGCAGTAAGATCGGGGAGACGATGGAAGATATGAGGTATTGCACTCGAGTTAGCCCTGGATAGGGAGCAGCTACTGAAAATGGAAAAGGCTATACTTGCAAGAGTTTCCGTGGATCTTAGAAAGACTACTTCAACATTTGGTGGAAGCGGGGATATACGGGGGAAATGAGTATTTGCCTCATGTTGAGGGGGGGAAATGTCATTCTATGTTCACAGGGCTGAAAAGATGGAGGGAAATTTGATCATAATAGATGATGATGACGACGATGGCAGCTAACACACGCTGAAGTCCTGTGTGTCCCCAGCCCGTGCTGAGAACTGTGCACAGCAGGTGCAGGAGACCCCGCAGCAGGAGCCCACAGCTGTTTCTCTGGTGGAAATCTGCTCCTGCAGGACTTCCTGACCTTGCTGAGCAAAGCCTGATGTGCAGGAGCAGCGAGAGGCGGCCCTCGGCTTCCCAGATGGCAAGGCTCAGCTGCCTGGGGCCAGGGGTCCATTGGTTCCTGCAGGGGTCTTCGGTGGAGCGTGGCTGGCTGAGCCCCTGGTGGACCTTTATTCCCGGGGTATAAACACCACCATCCTGTAAGAGATGAGGAGTGAATCTGCCTAGGAAAGTTTGCTCTTCCTCAGTGGAAAGAATCCTGGAGCAGGCTCCTCCTGACTTCCATCCTGTCAAACGCAGGGGCCAAGTTCCGTTGGGCTCCAGAGCGGATGGTCACATGCAGAGGTGATTGAACCTAAGAAATTTCAGCAGGAACAATTTAAAGATTCTTCCGCATGTATTTTAAGTAGAATTCCTTTTTTTTTTTCCTGTTCTCTGGGACCTCTCTAAATGTTCAACAAAACCATTAAAAATGAAAATCTTGAAGGGAGCAGTGGTGCACACCTGTAATCCCAGTGGCTTGGAAGGATGAGGCAGGAGGATCACAAGTTCAAAACCAACCTCAGCATAAGTGAGGTGCTAAGCAATTCAGTGAGATCCTGTCCTTAAATAAAATACAAAAGAGAGCTGGGGATGTGGCTCAGTGGTCGAGTGCTGCTGAACTCAATCCCTGGTAACCCCTTCCCTGCATAAAAAGATGAAAAACTTTTTTCTTGAAATTTCATAAACTCTCAGATTAGAATATGAATGCATTTTATTTTAGTTTGTGTCCCCATGAAAGTTCCTCTGTCTCATGTACAATACACACACCCATACACATATACCATAATATATAGTTTTTCTGGTGAGTTCTTAATTTATTGCTCCACAACCAGTATTTTCCACTGGGACAATTAGAATCCACCAACTTCTGTAATAAGAAAGGAAAGTTATCAAATAATAAAACTGAAATTAGTCTTGCACTGTGTTGTCTTTCCTCCTTTGTTTGGAATGTCTGAAGCACCATTGGCTTGTCTAATTTTGATGGTCCCACTGTGGCCTGAGTTTGCATCTCCTATGAGTTACTGCATGTGTAACTCAAGCAAACCATGCAACTGAGCCTTGGATTCTCCATATGTAAAATAAGTTGTTATAACAACAACAACAACAAAAACGAGGTGAAACACATAAAACATTAGAAGAGCATCTTGCAAACTAAAATCTAGTTATTTTATTTTTTCTTAGAATAAAAATCCCTTTGCCAGAATGCATGTCTATAACTCTTGTTGTGTACAGTGTCCAACACATTGCTATCATTTATTAATGTGATATTATAATAACCTTTAATTATTATAATATTTTTCAGTGTCAGCCACAGTATTATTGTTATATAAGGTAAAGCAATAAGCTTACATAACTAGGGTTTCAAATATTTTCAATAATAATACATTTTCTCTTTATTGAAATTAAAATATCCAGAGCTCCTTGGCCATCAGTGCTAAAATGGGAGCCTGTTTTATCTTTCCATTATTTAACAAATAATGCCTAACTACATCATACTATCTTTTAGCATATATTCTTTTGTGGGAAATCAGTGAATTTCAATGAGAATTTTAATAAGTCCTAAGTCTTGTTATTAGATTTGCTTTGCTAGGTGTTTAGTGTGCCCCTTGAGAGGTCTAGGAGGAAAATATGTGGATAGATTCTTATCAAGTAGAGTTCAAGGCATATTGTGAATTTGATTCATTATTGCTGTTTCATGTGCGGTGTTTTGGCATTAATAATATCTAAACCTGTTGTAGATATTCCTAATTTTCCATAATCAGAGTTCTAATAGAGATTTATAACTTCATGAATTATCAGTCTGGTAGGAAAAAAATTATGATTGAAGTTATTATGCAATGCAACCCTGTAAAAAATCTGTTTACATGGCTTTATAAATGTGTTCTATTTAAAATTTTAGTGTTAAGGTTATTTTTCTATAATTCAGTGTTACAACATAGTAAATATCATTTAAAATATTTTATAAAATTATTGAAGGAGCAGCAACAATATCGTCTCATAAAAATTGTGCTCTATAAATGTATAAAGACTATAATTTCTCTGTGAGAAATATGGGCTTGTTAATATGGCAAATGAGAAGAAAAATGCTTGAATGCTTAAATAAAAATGGAAATTCATTATTTGCATAAATTTTAAAATGCATATTATTTAAATAGACCTTACCACTTATAAGTGAAGACAACCAAGTGAAACTTCAACCAGCATACTTTTGTTGAAGGAGAAAATTCTGAGGTGTTAAAGGAAAATTGTACCACAATGGATTTTGAAGTTTGGATACAGCAAACAATAGGAAAATCGAGAGAGAAAATCACATGAAAGATCACAATAAAGAAAACTAAGTTGGACTGTATTTCTCTTTGGGGGTTTATATGAACCAAGACAGCTTTGTGGTATCACCAGGGGAAAAATTTTATCTCTATGCATAATAATCCTTAATCAAAAGCTGTGCAGTATTATGAACCTGGATTTCTAAGTTGTCTGGTTCTGCTCCTCTTTTGCTGACATGAGTATAAAGTGGAAAAAGATGAGAGCTTTAGCCAAGAATGGAAGTCATATTGGCCAAGCTACCAGATCATTCTTTGATTCCAGGGCTGCTGAGAGTCTTTTGAGTCTTTACCTAAGGAAAACGTTCATATGAGGTTAACGTGGGGACTCACACAAATGCTCCTGCTTCTTTCATAAAGCTGGCAAGCAGAGGGGAGGCATGATGCAGAGCAGGATGGATTTGACAAATGGTGCTTTTAGCCCGGGCTGCTGTTCACCGTGGGTCATCCGTCATAGGTATTGAACCATATGCAAATACAGAACACTATTCAGTACATTGTTTTAGTGCCTGACACATAACTTTCACTATATCAGGTGATAAGTGCTTTAGTGAAAATCACACCATTAGTTATCATCGGGGACGCATGTGCCTGTGTATACGTGTGTCCTTGAAAGTGTCTGCCTTTCCATCTTTTTCTACTACAATAAAAGATAAAATAATGAAAGGCATCAAAAAATACAACTGCAGTGAACAATCACAAGCCTTTCTGAGATGGTGAGCACACTGGCACACATAAGTCTTTTCATTAGAGTTGGGATTGATCTTTGTTCCCTTAGTTTAAAAAATAAATAAGATCCTCAACCAAATCTGTGTAGAAAAACAGTATTACTCATTCACACATATCACATTAAAAAATGAATATTTATAACCTAAACTAGCCACTGTTTGCCCAGAATGTAAATGTCAGCAAGAAACATATATACTCATTGTCATATCATAGAGCATAGGGTGTGTGTTTATCTAGCAGTTAGAGTTGCCTTAATTCATATTGGCAAGGAAGTAAACACTGGGCTGTCAGATCACACCTTCTTCTGAGATACTCTCTTCTGAGTCTCCTCAAATCCAAAGGATCTGTCAAATGCATTGCATATTTTTATCCCACTTCAAAGTCACCATGGCCATCCTTGTCAGCCTCATCTCTTGCCACTCCACCCACAGAGATGACACCAGTCCCAGAGAAACAGTCACCTTCCCCATGCCACCCATGTTCTGGCTCACCTTCCTAGCTCCACTGTTTTCCCTTCATCCTCTGGGTCTGTTGTTAGATGGCGAACTTGAGACTACTCAAAGCATAAAGGTCTCCAAGGTGAATGGATTTCTTAAATTGTAAGTGACCCCTCTTAAGAAGGAAGTAACCAAAGCTTTAAAGGATAAAACCAAAACTACCAGATCAACATTCCCCATGCACCATATTGGCAGACACAAGGCCAACCCAAGTTCAAGGGGAGTACAAGACTGTCTAGCAAACGTGGCGCACAGGATCCACTTAAACATCGTTTTTGAAGTGGCCCTCCAGCTTCAGAATTATACCATATGTCCTCCATGACACTGGTTTCTAATATCTATGCAAACTTAGAATAATTTTGCACAAATCAGGAAGTTGATTATTTTAGCTTTGTAACATTTGTGATAACTAAAATTGAGGGGGAAGCATTTTGAATGATTTATTTTCTGTATGCTGTAAAACAAACCACTCTAATCTTCAGTCAAATTATTGTTATTTAACTACAGTTTGCCAATAACAGGTGAGTTTCCAAGCAGTGAATGTTGATCTTGATGACTATGTTTCTGAGTTCAGCAATAAAACTGGAAGAAGATGACATAAGACTTTAGGTTTGGCACAGACTTTGAGAAGATGGGGGACCCAGTCATATTATTATTATTCATATTTCATCATCCAAACTCCTTCGTGTTCATTAATCAGAAAGGAAGCTGGGCCCAGGGGCGCATGTCTGTGATTCCTACCAGCTTGGGAAGCTAAGGCAGGAGGATCCTGACTTCAAAACCAGACTCAGCAACCACAGTGAGACACTAAGTAACTCAGTGAGACCTTGTCTCTAAATAAAACACAAAAAGAGCTGGGGATGTGGCTCAGTGGTTGAGTGCCCCTGAGTACAATCTGCAGCACCTGCCCCTCCCCCCCAAAAAATCAGAAAGTAGAATATTGATGAAAGTTACCAAGAGGAATGGCTGGCAAACCTCAAGGAAAGGACAGGCAGATGTCATGACAGCCAATTAGAAATGATATCACAAAGACATCTCCCTCTCGCTAGTGGCTGAGGGACTTAAATTAAGACCTCTAACTTCAAAGGTTTCTGGGAAATTATTTTCTAGGAATATTCCATCGAAAACCACTAATTTATGAAATAAAGGAAAAAAAAATGAATCGTGAGAATCCAGTTGACAGAATCCAAGGAGGGAGAGACACATGCACACATAAGCAAGAAGATGCTGCTTAGTGTTATGCAAGAACACTTCAGAGATGGGCTCTGGAGGTGGGCTTGGAGTGTCTCAGGAAGGGCTTGGTGTGAAGGCCTCGTGGCATAAGCATGTTTAGCTGATACTTAATTGAGGAGTGGGCTAGGCCAAAAATCAGGAGAGCAGAATGTATATATATTGAGTAAATTTGATGAAAAGTCCCCTAAAAAGCATCTTATCCTGTGGGAACTACAGAAAGCTTGGTGAATGAGGTGGCCAGGGTGCCATATGCCATTCATGCTCTCCACAGACCCAGGCACGGTGTCTTTTTGTAGGCCATGGAGAGGACTTTGGATCTTATTTTAACAGCAACAGGCATCAGTAGACTATTTGAAAGAGGGAAATGATATGCTGTCATTTTTACTGGGAAAAATTATATTGTTGATGAGCTTAGAGTCATATATGTTTTACATATACTATGGTTTAAATCAGAGCTACATATTTTCAATGGCATTTCCAAATACTATATCAAAGACAAATCAAAAATGCATTATGAAGCATGAATACTACTGGCATCCAGATTTGGAAGTACAGTTAGAACTGATTTGAATACTGCTTTCTAACCTAGAGATTTGCTAAAACTGTCAACAAAATAAAGAGGCATGAGCTGTGTGATTCAGGTGCCATGACCACTTTGTGTAATCAGCAGGGAGCTCGCTGCCCCTGGTATTCATCCCCAGGTCTGTGCTTCCATAAATAATCTTCTCAGTTCTGAAAACTCCTGAATTCCATTCCCAGATTTCCTTGGCAGCTGAGGCCTGGTAAAGTCCTCAGTAAAGACATGCACCTGCTGTGAAGGAGGGCACCCCCAGAACCTGTGCGCTGCCTGGGTGGGGTCCTGCAGTGCCAACAGCACCAGCGCAGGGCCTCTGCAGTTCTGCTCAGCAGCAGGAGCAGCAGTTCATGGAGACACATGAAACATTTGCAGCAGAGGTATCAGCACATAGGGAGATTTCCCGAGTTCTAGAAAGATGTTTACTTCTTTAGTTAAGGGGCAACATTTGAGTCACATCCCTGAGAACCACAGAATTTCCCCCTTTGCTGTTCTGATTCTATCAATCATTGGCTCCTCCTGTAACCAAGTTCTTGCATCAAGTCCACCTGCAACAGCTAACATGATTTTGTCTTCTTATCTGGACTCTGACAGATGCAAGCTACAACAGCTTGAACTCTAGAGATTTTATACCAACATAGACTTGCTCAAGATCAGAAAGTCAGCAACATCGCTCCTGCTTTTGATATATATGAATTCTGAACAAAGTACCTACTTGATAATCTACATGACATCTGAAATTCCTTTCAGAATTTATTGTTTGAAATGGAAAGTAAAATTTAAATATAAAAAATTACATTATAGATACCTAGAGTTTTGGTCGTATTGACTTTGTTTATAATTGGTGTTCTACTTCATTACTTTCTGCATTCATCATTATTTTTCCTTGCTACTAAATGTATGTCATTGTAATTTAAATCCAGTTAACTCATTGTATAGCTCTTGTGAATTTTTGTTAGTATAAGTGTTTAAAACTATAAATCCCACTCTGAGAACAGCTTTAGATTCATTTCAGTTATTCTAACATTTATTTTATTTAGGTCCAAATATTTTCTTTTATTTCTTACTTGATGTGTCAAATTCATAACCTTATACTGCTTCATTTCCATATATTTGAGTAATATTTATAATAAAATTTTTTATTGATTTCTATTTTTTAATTTTTCTTGATTTTTATTATTTAACTTAATTTTTATTGATTTTTAATTTTCCATTGTGGTAAGGGGACATGTGCTCAGGTCTTGAGCACAAGAAAATTTGAAAATTACAAAACGCAAATCGCTGTATTAACATAATAAAGGAGGAAAAGATATATGATAATCAGAAAAGGCAATGAATGACAAGTATCAACTTCTATCCCAATTTTCAAGTAAGAAAAAAATAGTAAAAAAATAGCAGCGATTGTTCTTGGGTTAATAGGATGTCCCAGGGAATCTGCACCCAACATCCACTGAGTGGCCAAACTTTGTGCACATATCCTCTGCACAGCAGTGAGACAGGAACTTCCACTTCTGTCATTCACATCACATCCACTCAGCATTGAACAGAGTCTCTAACCAGTGCAAAGGGTAGACATAGTCATAAAAGCAAGGCGCCAGAAACAAGTGGAAAGTTCTTTGTGTAGGTTATGGGATTATGTATCTAGAACATCCCAATCAGTATATCAAATAACAATAATAAAAATTTAAGTGAATATCCCAATGTGTATATCAATAATAATAAAAATAAGAAGTGAATACCTCAATGGATCTCTCAAATAAAATAAATGAGTTTAGCAAGGACTCCGGATAAAAAGTAAAGTACATACGCAGTCAACCATGTACACATTGGAAAGAACAATTGGAATATAAACTATATTACACCACTTAAATGATATCAAAAATGTTTAATACAGGGATTAGCTTAAGATAATAATGGAGACACCACTACTTTGGCTCCAAAGTACCTGGGGGTGGGGGAACTAAATATGTGAAGAGACATAATATTAACTCATTGAAAGGCATATTACTATTAAGATATTATAAAGGAACCACAAATAAACCTGAACTGAAAAAAATAATATTGAGCAAAATGAACAAAGGTGGAGGCATAACATGACTTGATTTTAAAATATGTCACATAGTTACAGTAGTTGAAACAACGTGGGACTGACATAAAAAGACCCACAGCAATCAGTGGAATGGGCTAGAGAGCCCACAAATAAATCTGCCTTTTTTCTGAACTGATTTTCAACAAAAGTGCCTACAACAAACTAGAGGAAAGGACCAGATCTTCAATAACAATGGTGGGGAAACTGAGTCTCCATACGCAGAAGAATGAGTGTGAACCCGAACCTTACCCCCATAAGTAGGAATCAACTCAAAATGGATCTAAGCTTGAACCTAAGGCCTGGAATTGTAAAAAGTGTTACGAGAAATGGCTGGGGGCCTCCATGAGATTAATGTGAGCAATGGTTTCTTGAATATGACCAAAAGAACAGGTAACAAAAGGAAAACAGATAAATGGGATTGAGCCAAACTAGAAAAAATAGAGTGAAGAGATGACCTACAGACAGGAGAAGATGCCTGCAAACACCATTTCCAATAAGGGGCTAAGGTGCAAAATAGGTAAGGAATCCAAGTAACTCAGAATCATCAAACCCAAACAACACCTGGGCAAAAGACCTGAGCCCATGTCTCAAAAGAAGACATACAAATGGACCACAGGTATATGGAAAAAGTTCTCAACATCACAAACCGATAGAAAAATGGAAAGAAAAACTACATGAGTTAACCCCTGGCTCCAGATAGTTGACTGTCCTCAAAAAGGCAAAAGATTACAAGAACTGGGGATTTGGAGAAAGGGGAGCCCTGACACACTGTTGGTAGAAGTATAGGTTAGGACTGTCATTATAAGACTATGGGAAATCCTCAAAACTTAGAAATCATGATCCAGCAACTCCACTTCTGGGCATATATACCCCCAAGGAAATAAAATCAATATATTGAGGAAATATCTGCACTCCCAAGTTTATCATTGCATTATTCACAATAGCCAAGGTAGGGAATCAGCCTACATGTCCATCAGAAAAGAATGGATAAAGAAAGCACGGTATGTACATAAAATGAAACACTAATGCAACTGCTAAACATGGACAAATCCTATCATTTGCAACAGCATGGATGCACCTGGAGAACTTTGTAGCGTGAAATAAGCCAGGTGCAGAAAGACAGATAAAGCATAATCTCACCCTAAAGAAGTCAATCTCCTCAGGCAGACAGAATAATGGTTACCATGAGCTGCAGACAGGGTGGCCCCAAGAGAGATAAGGTAAGAGGTTGGTCATTGGGCACAAAGTTAAAGTAAGATAGGAGGAGTTTGGGAATAGTAATGTACAACCTCATGGCAATAATTGATAATAATATGTTGTATGCTTCAAAATATCCACAGGAGGGATTTTTAAAATATCCACAGGAGGGGATTTTTGCTGAGTTCTCACAAAAAAATAATAAATGTTTAAGGGAATGAATATGCCAAATATCCTGATTTAGTTTTTGCATCATGTATGCATGTATCAAAAATCATATTGTACCCAAGGCACTTGAACAATGATCATATGTTCTTAAAAATAAGTCTTTTAAAAACTTTGAAAGATGGAAGATAACAAATGCCCAAAAGGATGTGGATAAAAGGGAACAGTTCCATATACTGTTGGTGGGAATGTAAATTAGAGCAGCCATTTTGGAGATGGTTTAAAAATGGAAAATAAAATCATCATATAATATACCATCCCATTGCTGAGTATATATCTAAGGAGGTGAAATCAGAATATTCAAGAAATATTCAAACTTGTATGGTCATTGTAGCATTATTTATGATATTTAAGGAACTAAGTGGCAAGGGAATAATTTATGGATAAAGAAAGTGTGTCATAAACACACAATGAAGTACTATTTTGCCTTTGAAAAGAAGAAGGGAAGTGAGTTGTTTGCAACATATGGATGAGTCCAGAAACCATCATGCTGAATGAAATACACCAGGCACAGAAATACAAGTACTCTATGATCTCACTCACAGGAGGAGTCTAAAAACGTCAAAGTCATGGACACAGAAGAGTGGTGGCCAGAGGCTGGGTGGAGGAGGGGTAGATAAAGGGGAGATGTTAGTCTCAGAGTACAAAATCAGCCAGGCATGAGAAATTAATTTTAGTGGTGCACAACATAACAAGGTGGCTATGGTTAACAATAATGCATTGCATACTTCAAAGTTGTTAAGGGTAGATTTTAAATATTCTCATCACTAAGAAAGGATAAATAAGGGAGGTGATGGGTATGTTAATTAACCACATGTATCATAATATCATATTATACCCCACAGTTATTATCAATTTTAAAAATAAACTTGAAGTTATTAAGACATCAATTATAAACTAATTTCTTTATAGATGCAATGTAATTTAGAACAAAATCTCAGCAGATTAACCAGCAGAAACTGACGAGCTATTTCTAACATCTTTGTAAATATGTGTGTGTGTGTGTGCATGAACACACACACACACAAAACATGGAAATTGAAAGTACCTAGAAAAGACAAAAAATTATAAAAGGAGAAAAGTAGATTTATAGTACATAATAGGAATTATTAATATAAAATATAATAACAAAGGAAGTATAGTATATTAGCAAATTCATATAGATATAGAAATAAGGAACAATAAATAATTTAGAAGTAGATGCATATATGGTAAATTGATTTTTGACAAAATGCCAATGGTAATTAAGAAGAAAAGAAGGTTCTTCAACATATGGTGCTGGAACAATTAGAGAGTAACAGAGAAAATCTCAAACATGACTTCGCATTATTCAAAAAAATTAATTAAAATTGATGACTTATCTAAGTATAAGAGCTAAAAAAATTCTCCTGTGAAATTATAGGACAAAATATTTTCAATTTGGTTATATTCAGAAGTTTCTGAATATAAGACACATAAAATATAATAAATAAATCTTCACCATTAAAAACATTGTCCTAAGAAGTTTTAATTAACAACATCAAAATATGACTTATCTTTTGAAAAAAAAAGTTTGCAAGCCCTGTTTCTAACAACGTTCATAAATACTGAAAATAAAAAGACTTCTCTTAATTTGACAATATGGCAAAAGTTGGTAAATAACTTCAGCAGAAACTGCACAAAAATAACATGAACAAATGAGTAACAGTCCCCACATGATAGTCAATACCATTGCTCTTCAGGGAAACACAAACTAAGCCATGGTGAGAAACCACCAGAAATCTACTACAATTACTGAAATTAAAAGGTTCACACTGTCATGTTGGTAAAGATTTACAACTGGAACTCTCTTATGATGCTAGTGGGAATATAAAATGCAACAATCATTTCTGTTAGACTATCTGACAGAAACAATTAGAGTATCTCATAAAGTTCAACACACCCTAGGAATGGACTCAAGAGAAACATGTCCACACCAAACTATATATATAGGAAGAAGATATATAGATATATAAAACAATAGTACTATTCATGACAAAGAGTGACAATAATCCATATGTCCATCAACAGATGACTGGTAGTAGAAACATTGAAAATATAGCAAGGAAAAAATGCATTACTATATCTATCTTACTGAGCATTATAGCTTAGGCTTAACCTATCTGAAATGTACTCAGAACACTTACATTATCCTCTAGCTGGGAACATCATCTGACACATTCCCATTTTATAATAAATTATGGAATGACTCACATTTATTGAATACTCTACTGAAAGTGAAAATGAAATTGTTGTTTTATGGTTTAGATACAAGGTGTCCCTAAAAGATTCGTGCAAGAGGTGAAATGATTCGATTATGAAATATATAATTTTAGGGGTGAGGCTGGAGGAGGTGAGTCACGGGGGCATGCCCTGGAAAGGGTCATTTTCCCTCTGGCCTCTTCTCCTCCCTCTCTCTCTTCTTCCTGGTCACCATGAAGTGTACAGCTTTCCCCGGCCATGCCCTTACATCATGTTGTTCTGCCCCATGATGTTGGTCCCAGAGCAATGGTGCTGGCCAGCCCTGGACTGAACCTCTGAAACCATGAAACCAAAACAGACATTCCTCCTCTAAGTTAGCCTTGTCGGGTACTTTAGTCCCAGCAGTGAAAGATGACGAGTGGAAGTGGTATGCATGGGTAGGCTTTTGTGCAATCAGGATGTGGAGGGATCCTGCCAGATCACCGTGGTTTGCAGACCCTCTGTATGAGCACTACCATGAATAAGTCCCAGACACACTTTTACTTCTATTAAACTAAACAAAATAAAAACCAGGTATGAAATATTCCTTCTGCAGGGTTCCAATTCTATGAAATCCTGGAGCTCGATGAAACTTTCTTTTGATTATAGAAAGTAGAGCAATGATTGCCAGGGGGCGAGGGTAATAGAGTTGGGAAAATTAATTGCAAAAGGCACAAAAAAATTTTTGTGGTAATGAAAATGTTCTATATGTTGATCATGGTCATAACTATAAGAGTATATATATTTGTCAAAACACATGGAACTTCAGACCTAAAGGAGATCATTTAATTAATGGAAATTCTAACTCAGTTATTACAAACAAAATACGAGGTATTGAATTGATTAATATGAATGTATTTTGCAATTTAAGCCAACTGCTTCAAAGTAATCAAATTAGAAAATGGTTCTTCCCATCCTTAACTATAAGTATGTTTGAATAGCCCTGATCATGTTTTCTGTGGTAATTAATGAAATCATTAACTTTATTAAATTCATATTTTTCAACATTTGCAGTAGATTATACTATTACATCTGAGGTCATGCCAAATTGATTGATTTAAATATGTGGAAAGGTAATGAAATAAGATATTTTCTAAACACTGAAACCATATATACAGCAATACTCTGAAGGACATCTTATTTCCATATATGGGGCACTTAACCACTGAGCCCTCTTTATTTTTATTTTAAGACAAGGTCTCAATAAATTGCTTTGGGACTCACTAAGTTATTGAGGCATGCTTTGAACTCAGGGTCTTCTTGCTTCAGCCAGCTGAGCTTCTGGTATTATACGTGTGTGTCACGTGCCTAGCAATATTTTGTTTAATGTTTTGTTTGATGACATACAAACACATATGCAAAAGGGTGTAGTCACTAAAAGTTGAAGGCAAAATTATGAATATTTAATCATAAGTAAGCAATTTATAATATTTTCAATAAAAAGACCAAAAAGTAACTATAAATCATATTGGGACAAATGAGAGGTACATTACAATATCCTTATTCATTTAAGCTCAGATTTTCCTAAATTTATATATAAACAGGAAAATTATGATAGTCCTGATAGTTGTTGAGAAAAAGCTGAATTTCATATGCATAATATATTGGCTTTATATATTCAGGCATGTAAGAGATCAACAGTTGTATAAGCCAAAAGATAGAAACCGTATGTCTACGTTATATTTGAATATGTAATTCTGTTCCCAGGTGTATCTCACCTGGGAAGAGTGGCATTTTGTAGACTATTTCTCCTTTTCTCCTCTATTGCTAAAAATTATTTCTCTACCAGTCAACGCATTTACTCTAATTTTAACTAGGATGTTTCATAAGCCATGTAAATTAGAATTTAATTTTCCTCCATATTAACACAGTTCAGAATAAAAGGTCCATTAAATTATGAACATTCATCTGTAGTAGGAACATGATATTCTACAGAACATTCAGTCTTTTCTAGAATGCTCACTGTAATAATTTGAATGATTGCTGCCACCAGAGAAGGTTAGTGCAGATAAAGGAACTAGAAATTATCAAGTGGGGTTAGAAATAAGAACTTAATTTTGCTAGATGCTCATCTACATGAAAAAAACTCAGAACTCTTTTTGTGATTATCAATAATCAAATTCCTATTCCCTGTCTTCTGAAGAGACAGATCTTAAAATGCTTTTATTCAAAATTAATCTTCAGGAAATTATACAGAAGGAGCATAATGATGGGTGAACTGAGTTCAAATCCTCACTCAGTAGAGGATGTTCTGTGTGACCTTCGTGAGTAAGCTAATCCACCTTCCTAGGACTCAATTTCCCCAGAATTAATTTTATGTTTCAACTCACCTGAGCCACTGTGCACAGATATTTGGCCCAACACTATTTGGGGTATTTCTGTGAGGTTATTTTTAGAAGAGATTAACATTTAAATTGACAGAAAGAATGAAACAAACTGTCTTCTCTAATGTGGACAGATCTGAACAGAGTAGAAAGATCATTTTCCTTCCAGTGTAAAAGAATCCTTATTGCCTAAATGCCTACAACTGTGAAGTCATTTTTTTTTTCCTGAAACTTTGTCTCTTTCTGGGTCTCAAGCATGCCAGCCTTTGGAAAAGAGTTATATCACCTGGTTCTGACACCTTCAAACTTGACCAGAACTCCACCATTGGCTCTCCCCATCTGCCCATCTTAGCTGCAAGAGCCTATAGGTATAAGGTGGTTGTGGCTGTGGTCAGGGGGGAGAGAGGGCACGTCCTACTGTTATTTACTCCTCTCTGAAGAATCTTAATACAATTACCCATCTTGTATGTAAGGAATAAGTGAGCCAATTCATAAAAAAACATCTAAACCAATATCTGCCAAATGATAAGATTTTAACAATTATTTCACATTAGATAGTGAGGGGTCAGTAGAACATCGATATTCCAAATTTGGATAGAAAAGAAATGCCTACTGGGAAACATGATAAAAGTAATTGTGATTCCCTTGCCTTTGTAAAAGAAAATTTCAGTCTACATGAGTACATTTATTCTGTTTTAAACCAGATATGGAAAAGGAAAGGTCATTCATTTATATGAATTCCACTTCATAAAAATTCTTCTTGAGTATAACTTGTACAATATTTCTTAGTAAATACTTAAATAAATAGAGCCTGATTTGAAGTAAAGTATAATACTGAAGGCGAAAAATTAAAATATAATAATAGTTGATTAAAGTCAGAGAAGAAAAACATCTGGGTGTAAAGAGAAACTAAATCATCACTAGCTACTCCAAGTTACCAAATCAAAGCTTTAGGTATTGAAGAATTCTGCTTCTGATCCAAACCTTATAATTTGAGCCAGAATTACCCTCCTACCCTAAAGAACCAAGTGCAGAGCATATGTAAAATTGTGTTTCAAACACTGGGCATCACTCAGTGCCAGACAGCGATCCTGGAAAGAAGATAAGCCAATGGTGTGAGCACCACAGTTGTTCAGAAAACTAGAGGGAGATTCCAGAGAGAACAATTGGGAAGCCTGTCCCTGAATGAAGAGGGGAAGCTGGAAACAGCCATAGACTTGCAGGGTGGAGTCCCAGATAAAGAACATTTATAAAGGAGGCAGGACAGAGACAGAGAGCTGCAGTCTTCCAGGATCACCTGAGCAGGCATCAGACACATTTGTGATGAAACCAGAAGACAGCCGGGGAAGCACCCAAAGAAACAGAGGAGAACCACTGGGGTTGTCACCGCACCGCAGTGACTCATGATGGTCTTCAGAGCAGAAAGTCCGGTTGGTCAGCAGTGCCCAGAAAGCCACCAGGAGATGATGTAAACGGTAGGATCCCCGAGGGGCCTTGTAACAGCGCTGGTGTTTCCTCCCCAGGGAGGGGAGGTAGGAGGAGGAAAGGCTTATGAAGACACCACACAAAGCCTTTGATCAAAAAGGTACTAGGTAGAATTGAGAGCTGAGTAGATTGTGCAAAGAAAAAGATGTGTGAAGGGAAAAAAGGTACGATTCTGCCTAACGTGACAAGAGACAGAATAACCCCATCAGAGAGAGCTAATAAAAGAACAGACAGTGCCAGGCTTGAGTGGACTCTTAGCACACTGAATCGAAGCCCCTGGAAGACAGGAGGAGAGGAGAATTGGGCATCAAGGAGGGGAGGGTGAAGCAGAAAACCCCTTGATGATCTATTGCCCCGAGACATTTCCACATTTGTTCAGCGTTCCCAATCATAAGATTCACAGGGAAAACTACACGGGAAGCCATCGTCGATGTAAATGTACATCCAGGTCCTAGAGGAGTGGATGGATTGACGAACGAATGGGAAACTGAACAAAAAGTAGTCACAACAATTCAACAATGGAGAACCACAGAATCATAGAAATAGTCAACAAAGCCAGGAAAACTGAGCAAAATGCAAAGAACAAGAGGGATAAATAGAAAACAAATAGGACATCATTATTTTAAATCCAAGAATATAAAAAATGTCACATTAAATGTGAATTTGATTAAAAGGATCCCAACTAAGGACAACAATGGTTGGCTTGAAAGAAAACAAAAAAAGAAAGAAAAGCAAGACCAACTTCTTACTGCTTAAAAGAAATTCACTTTATATATGAAGACACAAATATGGTACAAATTAAGGATGGGAAAAAAGATATGTCATAAGAACCCTAAATCAAAGAAGCCTCTAGTGGCTATGGTAATGTTCCACATGTATTTCAGAACAAGCGCATGAGCAAGGATGAAGGAGGCTGTTCCCTGCCGATAAAGCTGCCACTTCACATGAGGTCCCCAGCGTTTATGCACTCAATACAGAACTGTAATGTGCAGAGAGCACACACCCAGGTCAGTGTGGGGAGAAATAAACACACCTCAATTGCTGTTGATGGTCTCCATTCCATTCTCCCCATGTGGAGTAGAAGTACAGGACAGAAAATCAGCTGAGGACATCACAGTCTTGCAGACCTCCACCAATCAATAGCACCTAATGACCTTAGGGAGTGCTCCACTGGACGGACAGCTGGGCAAGCCACTTGACCTCCTTCTGGACTCCACAGGCTTGTATGACTAAATGGTTTGGAAGGGAGGGAAGGTGGCGAGGGGAAGGCAAAACGGACTTTCTCTGGACACTTAACTCATGGAAGAGCAAGGGGCTTAAACTTCTGCCCGCCCCTGGATCCTGGCATTGCAACCCCATGATGGCTATTAATTGACTAGAAACCCAAGACTTTCCACCACAAAGCACCTTGCACTTCTTTCTTAATTTGCTGCAAAAAATCTTTAAAGGGTGATAGCTGTCTCTAGAACTGGCCCCCTAAGATTTCCTTTCCCATTTGGCTCCCAGAGCAATGATTCTGTAGTGTAAATCAGATCATTTGAACAATTTCCTTTCTTAAAACTCATCAATGGGCTGCTGTTGCATTCAATACAGATTTCTTGGCATGATTTTAAAGGTCTTTCTCATACTATTTGCATTTCTTATTTGAGTTTCACTCTTTGATAATAATTATCTCGTGGAGGGAGTGGGCCTTGCTGTTCTCTCTTCTTGGCATACTTTCCACATTCCTGCTGTCATTAATATCTACTTGCCTCTCACATGTAATACCTCTAATAAATTGCTTTGGATTCTAAATTTGAGTTATGTCAACCCCTATGTGCTCCCAAATTGTACCTACCAAGAATAAACCAATAATTTACAGCATTACAGACTCAGCGTTTTCCATTGTAATTTCCCATTCTCATGTGCTTTCCACTAGATTGTAAATTGAAGCAGTTAAGGATTTTATCTTCTTAATCAGTATACCGAAGCCATAATCCAGGTGGCCAGCACACAGTCGGTGCTGAAAAAATGTTTTAGCTATGACAACATTAATCTGATGCCACTCTCAGAGATGAGATGGCCGTTCATCTGGTCAAGAAGGCATGAATGCCTTCTTTTTTTATAAATCATTAATATCCTGTTCCCTCTGTGTGTGTGTGTGTGTGTGTGTGTGTGTATATATACACACACACATACAATTCCCCCTTTTAAAACCTACAGTGCACTAGATCTTAATATGGCCACTGAGTTGTAAAACTGTCCCAACAATCCATTTTAGAGCATCATCATCATGTGGAAAAGAACGTCATAGCCAGCAGTGGTCTTCTCACATCTCAGTTGTTTATCAAACCAGGACTTTTTTTTTCTTGAGGACCAAAGCCATCCCTGTGAGATGTAATCATTAAAAAGGAAGGGGCCCTTTGTCCCAGGATCTTCCTCTGGCTCACCTTGTGTTAGAGTCTGTAAACAAGTCAAAATAACACCTGGCATTTTGCCAGGGGAATGTTAGAGTTCGTAAACAAGTCTGGATGGTGCCTGGCAAAATGCCAGAGGGAGTGGTTTGAGAAGTAACAAAAACAAGCCATTAAGTGTGGAAATTCTTTATTGGTTGACTGATGTATCTAGTTTATGCTAATTAGATAAGCTGTGTGGAATGTATAAATACTGCTCCTGTCCTGCAATAAAGGGCTCCCACTCCTGCTGTATCAATCTACACAAGTTGTTCGTCACCCCCCGGTTATTTTGCCGCAGCCGGACTGCGGCAACCTTGCTCCAACTTTTAGATCTCTCTCTTGTCAGGAAGCAGGGCAAAGCAACTTGCTGAGATCCTGTGCATCTGGGCATAGTGTCCACCTTCATTTATAAAATGGCTATATGTGTGAAATAAAAGCTGGGGAATGTCCCAGCCCCATGTGTCTCCCATGTCATGTACAGAAAATCCTAGTAGAAATTCCATTAACCACAGAAGAGAGGTGTTGCCTCCAGGGAAAATTTCTGTTTCCTTTCTGGTTAGATAATTCTGACATAAGAAGTAGCCAAGAGGGAGAGGGAACAGGATATTAATAATGTCCAAAATATATTCACTGTACTGCTCTGAGTAAGAAATCAGAAAAGAGCTGGTCTGCAGAAGCCGGACCTGGACAGCCAAGCAGCAACTTTGTGTGGGAAGCTTCCTAGATGCCTGAGCGCTTGCATTTGACTACGGCATCACATGCACTTATCCTTATCACATGTCCTTATCCCTTTCCTCAGCTCTAAGTTTGCATAAGCCTGAAGAACTTTTAGAATACAATAATGTTTTCAAAAGGACAAAAAATTGGAGAGGACCATTTGTTCCTCTGTGTTTTGTTTTCCTGGCTGAATTTACCCATATCTGAGCTTAACCTTACTAAGTTAAAATTCTGCACCCGAATGTGAACCTTATCCCCAATAGAAATCTAAATTAAGCTTATCAGGAGACTGTTTCATAAAACCAGAAAAATCAGTGTACTAATGCAGTTAGAAATAAAATCAAGTGTGCTGTTGGATTCAGTCCTGATACAAAAACTCTGTGTACACAGCATTATCTCACACTAAGGACAATAGCAATTACTTGTTGAGAAAAAAAGAAAAAAACAGATATGAGCTTCCTCATCTCACATAAAAGAAGATCAGGCACAACAGCTGGTGGATGTGACCTTTGCCCTGAGCTTTCAGGGATGGGCACTGTTGGCACCTTGCTCCCTGAACTCCCATCTACACATCCCCGAGATCACTGAGCACCTTCTGTGATACACATGCACATGTTTCAGATTTGTTAATTATAAATGTGAAGTGACTGTCATGTTTGCCTGGCACAGGAAAGTGAGTTGGTTTGTTTACAGTCATCACTGTTGGTATTTTTTCTGAGAGGTCAAGTTGAGTATCACTTTGATATTGCATTTTGTCTAAATTTATACTTTATATCCCTAAGGGCAGTCCCATCACCCTCTTTTCTAAGGATATAGAAAATACTTCTCTAGATCTGTAAGTGCTGATATTAAATTCCTCTATAACAGGAGCCTTGATGTTTAAAAGAAAACTATTGATTCTTTTTCTGAGGAGTAGAACAAGTTTCTCTGTCTATACTTTGAGAAGATTTTGGATAAAATGTCAATATGACCTCCCATTTTAAGAAATGGTGCATGTTTAGGAAATGACATGTTACTAAACATGTAATTTCCAAACCTTAACACTATCTTAAAAATAAGGCAATACCTGCTCATACACACTTGTATTTGAAGAGCATTATTGACTTCTAAGATTGCTTTAACATTGAAGTTTAGGTTTTTAAAAAATTTCCCCCTATGCTCCCAGATGGAAGATGTAAGAAGCGTATATTTAAAATATCCAACTCTTTGTAAGTCTGCAGAAATTATAAGAAAGAGAGCTGAATGGGAGCTTCATTTGATGATATGCACTCTGGAGATACAGAGTTACCATGGTGATAAGAGCAAGGTAAATACATAGAAAGACAGACAGACGAATGAAAAATAAGATCCTCTAAATTCACTTCACATAATATTAGCTACCTTGGTAAGCAATTTTTATTATTCCTATAAAGGGAAATATAACTTTAAAGACATTTAATCTGATAATATTTTAATTAATCAGTGAACTGATTCCAAAGGAAATGTGCATGCTTTGGCCCCATTTGACACTTTCCTGGGAGCAGCTATGGTATGCTCTCAGACACGTACAGTGGAGGAGACAGGGTGTCCTTGGGATGCTGGGTCCCCTGTGCCTTTCTTGCTGTTATTCTAGAGTTGAGACCTCGCTTAGGAAAAGCTTTCCACGCAGAAAGACCTCTGGCTCTGTCACCACCTTCACTGGAGAATTTAATTCCAATCTTTGACATCCTTAGAGAAGAACTGTAGTTCTAAGGGGCCCTCTATGTCACCACATTGCTACTCTTAGGTGAAGATATCTCCTTGTTTAGAGAAACCCATCTCCCTAAAGAATGCCTCTATTTGGTGATCCTAGAGCAAGAGGCCATTCAAGGGTGAGAGTGCACTGGGCCTCAGCTGGGCTGGGCTGCTCAGCACTAGTGGGTTGGCCTGCAGAGCACCTGGGGAGAGCACAGCTGGGGTCTATCCAACTCTTTTTGTTTCTGGGGGGAGGTACCAGGGATTGTACCCAGGGGTGCTTAACTACTAAGCCACATCCCCAGCCCTTTTTTTTTTATATTTTAGAGACAGGGTCTCACTAAGTTGCTTAGGGCCTCCCTAAGTTGCTGAGACTGACTTTGAACTCTGGGTCCTCCTGCCTTAGCCTCCTGAGTCGCTGGGATCACAGGTGTGTATCACTAGGCCCAGCCTATCTGTACAAATTTTTTTGAAAATTAGTTCTTGTTCCAATATCCAAATGAATGAGATGTAATTTTACCTCATTCAATAACCTCAAAATTTCACCCATCACCTGACATTTAGTACAAATCTGCTAAAGTTAATTATTAATTCAACTTAACAAGGTAAATAACCAGAAATACACATCTCATTTCTAAAATTCAGTCAGCTGGCACACTGTATCCCTTCTGTACTTTTTAATAATTGTTTAAAAAATGTGCCCTTTTCTCTCCATGCTCTTGTGTAACTATAGTGATCCAGAATCTCAACCTATTTCATCTGGATGATTTCAAAATTAATATTTTCTCTATTTTTTATAAGAAGATTAACAATCTAGTAACATCAAATTGTATCACAAAATTCTCTAAAGCATTTAAGGACTCTCTCGACTTTGTTGGATTAAGTAAAATATTCCAATTATAAATTATTGGTTTTTTCCTATCTTTTGTGCAATTTTCCAGTAATCTTTTTGGTGAATTCTCTTCTTCACATCATATTCCTGTCATGCGAAGGGGAAGCTTGTCAAAGCTTCTTTGAGGACATACATTCATGAATGTTCTTCACATTGCTGGAGGATGCTCAAAGATTCTATGGCCCCCAGCAAATCACTTCATCCCCAGTTCCAACAAAACGTCACTGCTGTCAAGAAGCAGGCTAAAAACCTCAGAGTGATCTTGTGTGGGGAGGTGGGTACTGGGGATTGAACCCAGGAATGCTTTACTGCTGAACTATATCTCCTGGCTCTTACATTTTTTATTATTAGATAGGATCTTGTTATGTTTCCCAGACTGACTTAGAACTTGTGACCCCCCCTGCCTCAGCCCCCATGCCAGGGTACTGGGAGTACAGGTCTGATTGTGAATTGTCTCACAGCTCCTAATAATGTCAGGATTTCAATGCAGGCAAGCTGATGTCATATATGTGAAATCCCTTGTTCTGTGAAAGGCTAAGAGGTCCTCACTACAACCACATGCCAGGAAAGGACAGGCAGGAATCTAGAGCCACTCAACCCACCAATGAGGAAAAAGCAGAGGGAGCTATTTTACATTTGTTCGGCTTTTCTTCCATTTCTGACTGACCTGACAAGCTTGTCTCACTGCACAGCTCATGTCAATAACAACACATTAGGCTCTTTTCTTTGAGGCAGTATACACCTCCAGGAAACCCACACCAAGTCACAGCGCGTGGAAGAACCACAGTGGTTAGGCATGTAGAAATTCCTACAGGAAGGAAACCAAGGAAGACAACTTGGTGTTGAAAACCAGTGTTGTTGTTGATCTAGTAATTAAATTTGTTCTTCAGAGTTTTAGTAGGTGTTGAATATCCCTTGTGGTTTTAACTTTAAAAATGATAAGTTAATAGGTAATCAAATAAACTCCAGCCATTACCTATTCAAAATCAGACTTACACCATCAGAGACCAAGTGTGCAGCCACTCCAAAAGCATTCACCAAGATCTAATATTCACTCCTTGTGGTAAATTGTGTTAATTTCCCCAGCACCCAGTGTGTCCCTTTGTTTTCGTCATGGAGTCCCTTTAAGGCTGGAGCCTGTGTTTCTCCATCTCCTCTGCTGTTCGAGGTGGACGGGGGTTTGGAAATCATGAACAATGGTTTCCACAGGCATCACCTCCTAAGGCATCCCTTTGGACTGAGAGATGAAAGCGTAGTGTCCAGGAATGACTCCTGGTAATGACTATTCTTGGAGTCAAGTGACTTATTTTTTCCTCTACATCCTCAATGAAGAAACACATTTTTTGGAAATACAAATAATGTATTCTAACCTACAACCACATAAACATTTAAGTCATTTCTTTAAAAAGTCAAAGTTCTATTTAGTCCAGGATTCTATGTCTTGGAATGATCTATTTATTAATTTATCTCAGCCATAATTATTGTGCACCTTTGCAGCTGACTGTTTTTGGTATTTGAGGATGGGAAGAGAAAGGGGAAACAAATCTACGATGCAAGAGGATCATTGTGAAACCGTAGACTGGTTTTCCCACAGAGTTGCCAAGAAAAGGAAAAGTGGGCCCGTGTTCTAGCATGAGAGATGGGTTGGGCCATGCTTTGCACAGGGATACCTTTGAGATCTCTCTCTCTCTCTCTCTCTCTCTCTCTCTCTCTCACACACACACACACACACACACACACACACACATTATCCAGGTGGATAAGAGGGAGAGGCAAAGCCAAAGCTGGGAATAACAGGCTGACAGGTGGTGAGGCAGGAAGACCATCATGGGTTTGGGAATCTGAACCTTGTTTGACATTATGGAAGCATAACACAGAAGAGGGGACAGTCTACATGAGGAGCAAAACTGTAGACTCCCTTGATAACGTATCATATATTGTCCCTCCGATCATCGTTGTAAGAATTCAGAAGTGCTGATTGGTAAGGCTGATGGCTTTTAGAACAGGGGTTTTTATAATACATCCTGAAACCTGCTTAAGCCCAGAAATCTTCTGGAGAGCCATTTGATAGAATGCAGAAAATACAGACAAGATGCTCCAGATATTTATTACAGTTGACAGTACATTTCTAACCACCACAACAGAAGGAAGCTTGTCACCGACACTTGTGGCGCTTTATTAAATCCACTTAACAGACACTTCCATCAGTGCCAAGGATGCGATTTAAACCCCGGCCATGGAGAGCTGCCGGTGGAGAGCACTTAGGAACAAAGGACAGGGTTCTGGGAAGTCGGTGAGCATGTCATTACAGGAACACAGACAGCTTGAGCACAGCCCTTTTCTTTTGTGTATACGGAAGCAACTAAAGTACAATCCATGATATAATGAAAATCATCAGTGGGAATGAGCCAAGAGCTATAGGAATTCAGTGGAGAGAGAATCCCAACTGACGGAGAAGCCATAAGAGCTTCAAAAGGATCCTAGTTTTATGGGAAAGATGAATACAGGGAAAGCACCCCCAAAACTGGTTCACTGCATACTAAAGGTGAACAGGAGTGGAGAGGAAAGAGTGGAGCCACTGGCTTCTCATCTTGTCCTTCTCACAATGAGGACAAGATGGAAAGAGCTCCAAGATGAGGAACGGGACACTGACCCCAGAACAGTGCTGCTCAGAAGCTGATTCTGTAAGGACAAGTTTGATTGGCACCCAAGAAGCTCCCTGGTACACCTACATATGCCATTATTTTCAGATGACTAAGGCTTGCATCAGATAATTAGGAATAGAACCATTGTTATCATGAATGACTGTCCATTTTCCAGGATTAAAGTCAAAAGAGCAGTGAAAAGATTTCAATCTATTATTTGTCAGGTACATATAACATTGTCTCACCAGGAAAGTTTGTATCTAAACCAACTAAAATAACTGAAATTCCTCTGAACAAAGAAACCAGTCACCCCATCTTTACTGAACTGACTATGCAACGCATTGCTTGAACCTCTGTGGGTTAACGTGTGTACGTGCTGAAATACATTCATATGATGGATTGATATTTATTTCTTAACTTTTATTTGTTCTTCAATTTTTAAATGAACTGGTTAATATTGACTTCTTATTTGTTTACCTTGTGATTTTTAAACTTCTTATGGAAACAAAAAATATTTAATAAAAATTATGATTTCACAGTGGTGCAAGCATTTATTTTTATTTAGAGCCGCATCACATCACCATGACATCTATAAAGCAGATGGTATGAGACACCACCATCATTAATTTCTGTGCTAGGAGAATGCAGGGGGTAAATTATTTTTGAATAACTTGTAATATTTCCTGTCCAAAAGATGATTTCATGGGATGTGTTTGTTTAAGGGGATTTTCTGATTAAATAAGATGCATTCATCTGTTTATATATCCATACCCACATGAGCACATGCAGCCACTGAAATGGTTCTGGTGCAGAAAGAGGAAAGGATTGTTGGTAAAGAGATGGGAGTTTCCTAAGGGGACAGTGAATTTGATAACTGGCACCTTCAGAACTTGCCCATCACCTTTCACAAGGTGAACCAAGTATACAAGGAAGGGGTTCTTGTGATTTACACCAACCATCAATAAAGAAACAAACCAAGGGGCACTGAGAATCTAGGGACCACATGGCCAGAAATGGAAGACTGCTCCCAGAGAGCACCTTCCAGGACATTGAGTGTTGAACCTGAAGCTGAACATAGCTCCATCCAGCATTCCCATCTGAATTTCTCTAAAACAGTCTTGAAAAAACTGACTTCAAAACATTGAAAATGTAAATAAAGAATCAGCAAACATTAATCTTGGTTTAGTGAGTATAAACTGTAGGTTATGCTTTTTGCCTAAAAGAGTTATTATATTCATGTATTGCAGATTGGGAAAATCAATATCTCCAAAATGTTTCCTGAAATATTATTTATTCAGAGTATTGTGAGGGGAAAATAGTTACAAATGATTAAATAATTGGGGGGAAAATTTTATGGCGTGTGCCAGTTTGGGAGGATAACAATGCTGGTTAACAAATATAAAGTTATTAAAATGCCAGACTCAATGTTTCTTCAAATTATTTCAAAGCTAAACCTATTTTCATGTTTGAAAAAAAGACAACTGAAGCCAGAACTGATGTTAACTTTTTAAGTAATAATTAAATATTTTAAATGTGAAATCTTAAATTAAGTTATTAAACATTGTTTTTTAGAATACGCTTCTGGTAAGAAAATGCCTATTGATTGGACAGTGATGTAGTTAAGGAGCTTCAAGAATTTTGTAACTTATCTGTATTTTTTTTTTTTTTTGGTACAGGAGAATGGAACTCAGGGGCACTCAACCACTGAGCCACACCCCCAGCCCTATTTTGTATTTTATTTAGAGGCAGGGTCTCACTGAGTTGCTTTGCACCTCACCATTGCTGAGGCTGGCTTTGAACTTGCAATCCTTCTGTCTTAGCCTCCCAAACTGCTGGGATGATAGGTGTGCATCAGCTCTGTATGAATAAAATTCGGAGCAAAGCATACTTAGGAATATCCGATAATGATAACAATCATGAAAAAATAAATAAATTAGTAAATTGGGAAAGCTGGGATGGACCATAAGAAGTCAGCAAGGAAAAGTTACATCTTATTTTATTTTTATACATAAAAGTAGCAAAATTAAATAGTGTTTTGGTTTAAATGTGAGATGTCCCCCAAAAGCTCATGAGTAAAACAATGCAGGAAAATTTAAAAGTGAAATTATTAGGTTGTTTGGAGCCTTAATCATCTAATCAGTGTGCTACTCCCTTGATAGGGAATACTGGATGATAACTGTGGACAGGTAGCCTGTGGCTGGAGCAGGTGAGTCACTGGGTGCCTGTCTTTAGCGTATATATTTTGTATGTGGTGAGTGAAGGCTCTCTCTCTCTGCTGTCTGGTGGCCATGTCCTGGGCTGCTTCCCTCCACCACACTCTTCTGCCATGATGTTCAGCCTCACCTGGAGCCTGGAGGAATGGAGCCAGCTGAGACCTCTGAAACCCGGAGCCCCCAAATAGACTTTTGCTCCTCTCTGTTATTCTTGACAGGTTTTCTTGGCCACAGCATTAAAAAAGAAAAAACAAACAAAAAAAACCCCAAACCCTGACATACTTGAACAACAGAGAACTAAAAATCTGGTTTTTGTCTTTAGATAAAACTAATTGTCAAACTTGACAATCCCCACGAAGCACAGTATGAGGAGGTGACAGGCCAGGGGACAGAGCAGGAGGCTGTGATGCTTGGTGAGCACAGGATCAACCTGTGCCAGCGACTGCACGTGCACAGTCCCCGCAGTGACAGGAGAGCGCTGGGCACCGCTGCCTTGGAGCAGCAGAAGGCCAAGCAGGAGGAGGGAAGAAGGGCAGGCGAAGTGTGGGCGAGCCGGTGAAGAAGTCCACCCATATCCACACACTGAGTGAAAACAGCGAGAGAAGCGCTCTCTGAGCTCACAGAAGTCCATCTGAACCTTTGGAAAGTTCAGGAAAACAAGCTCCACATGGAAAGGAGACATAAAGGAGCACCGAGGCTCTGGGACCTGGAGAAAGAGCAGGCAGCCGGCCACAGAGGCCTCCAGGGACTGGAGCTGAGGTGGGTGGGAGGAGCTTCAGGGTGCACCAAGGAGGTGAAGCGCAGGTCAGTCCCTGAGCGGGCAGCACAAGCCCTGGCGCCCTGACAACCCTTCAAACACGGGCCTCCAGTGATTCTTCTGTGCATGCTATAAAGGAAAGGGATTCTGGGAGACAGTGGTTCTAGTGCAGCCACACATTTTGGATCTGAGTCAGGAACCCTGAACGGTGTGGACCAGTGGGGTGGAAATTGGTGCACAGTGTCTGATTGCTGCCTTTCTCTGGCTGTGCATCGGCACAACACACGCTTGTTATCTAGGAGCCAGCAACCATGGCTCAGGGCAAAAGAAGGGGTGAGTGAGGATTTATAAATGATGTGTTAAGAAGCACCAATCCTGGATAAATATGTTGACATTCAACCTCAGTAAGCCAGCATGGGGACAGCACTTGTTCTGTACAATGAGAGGTTTCAATTATCACAAGAATAATTCTGCAGAATGTTATATCAATTATTATCCTGAAAATAAAAAGGATACTGTGAAGAGGTTCAATAAGCAAAATATCAAACCATTTTGAAATGGCATGCACTACATGTGTAGCAAGTTAAAAGAACACGCCCTTCATGAAGACAAAGTGGAAGGAAAGGAAAGAACACATAATTAAGGGAAAAGTGAAGATGGAAGGAAAGAAAGGGTGGCTTCCACAACTAAGAACACGGAAGGTGTGTTTCAGATCTCTCCAGACCAATCGAGCTTAATATGTTCTCCACAACTAGCGGCTCTGAGACCACAAAAAAAAAAAAAAAGAGAGCTAGAGAGAGAAAGACAAAATTTATAATCATTTGAAACAAAGTATCAGAATTTTTTATGTACTGGACAAATGAGTATTGTTTTAAGGAGAATTCCTTCACTCTCACTTGATGGTTCATTCTCAGAATAGTGGTTCTCTGCCCTTTGAAAGTGAACAGCAAGATCTGTCCTAATTAAGGGAGGAAAACACTTTGACTCTTGTCCACTGTATGGTTCTGTATTTATAACACAGGGATTACCATCAATAACCGTTGTGCATTTGTAGAAGAAAAAATGATCTGAGCCTATTATAGGACACTTCTTCCAAGTCTGTTTAGAAACTAAAATTCAGCACAACAAAGAAAAACAAAAACAAAAAAAATCAAGTGGCAAGAGTTACTTCATAAGATAAATGAAATCTTAGAAGAAAACATGAAATATAGAAATGGAGACATTTATGGATCTAAAAACTGTTAAATATGGAATATCTATACCAGTTGTTACCCTTTGATTGAGTTGCAGATAATCTCTCTCTCTCTCTCTCATTTATGTAGTTAATGAACACAAGGAAGATGTGTAATCAGTAAGATGTGGTTCTTAAAAGCACCATCCATGTGCACCTGTGTTTACAAAAGGACATAAAACATGTGTCTGTACACATCTACAAGGGCATGTGCACACATGTTTATATATATATATATATATATATATATATATA
>NW_025999991.1:5692740-5749835 GCF_001458135.2 Marmota marmota marmota
TATATATATATATATATATATATATATATATATATATATATATATATATACTTAATTTTAGCTTTACACTGTACTATTCAACCCTCCTCCATGTGATAACGGATTGTTACAGTCTGCAAGTGCATGAGGTGGTCTAGCCAGAGGATGACAGTGTTATCAGTGCCCAAGATGTTATGCACGTTTACTCTGCCATGGATGGTGGGTGCCCACATATGTTGGGAATGCATATGAACTTACATATATCTTTTTAATGAACAAATGGATGCTTTTTAATGCATTTGACAATTTGGGAGGAGTTATACTCTGTGGTAGAATGTTTATTAATTTTTTGTTTATTTGTTTGTTTTGTAGTACTGGGAATCAGACCCATGTCCTAGCACATGCCAGATAAACACTCTAGCATTGAGCCATATCCCAATCCCTGTTTATTGATTTTGATTACAAGCAAATTTTTTGAAATTCATTTTATGTACAATGTAATTTCTTTAACTATTAGTAGTTTTGACTTCTAAATAAAATTGACTTAGTGACCTTCCCTATGGGAAAAATTTAATTTTATAGAGAGACTTAAGTGTTAGAAAATGTTGTTAAAATAACAGGTCTTTTCATTCCTACCTAAAGGAATGTGAGCTGTTGACGTCCATAAAGTACCTAAAGCATAACTGCAAATATCACAGTAATTTTCTAAGTTTAAAGATTTGTCACAGATTACCTGTTAAAGGACCTTGTAATTTTTTTGTAAATGACCTTCAGACCCTTAGTGAGACCCTGTTTATTAATATACATTTATTATATATTTGCTTACATAAAGAATACAGACAAAACACTTGCTGAATATTAGTGAATTTTTCTTGTTTGATAATGAATTACTAGGAAAATCAATATAATCTACCAACAATAAAAAAGTGGGGACAATATATAAATAGGTAATTGTGCATGAAAAGTATTCTGCCCATTGGGCTAACTTGGTTGGTCTTGAGGATCCAGTTTCTAAACAGCACTTTATTTGCATGCCTTAATTAATGTGAATGCAAATATTTTGTTCTATGTAGCTAAAGTCAAAGTCTACCAAAGGCAAAGTAATAATTTCGGTAAAGAATACTTAGTGCGACAGAGGGGCAGAGAGAATTACTAGCATGGCATAACTGATATAAATCACCTGCTCAGATTTCTCTAACTTATGCACATTCAAACCACAGAAGTACTGGACACCAAGCATGCCATATTTTATGATTTGGATGTGAGGTGTCCCTCAAAGGCTCATGGGTGAGAGATATCACGTAAGAAGATTTAGAAGAGAAACAGTGGGATCATGAGAGCTTTAATCCAAGCAGGGTGTGGCTGGAGGAGGTGGGACATGGTTTTGAGGTATACATTTTTGTATCTGGTGAGTGGAGTCTCTCTCTGTTTTTGGATCATCATGTAAACTGCTTCTTTCACCACACTCTTCCGCCGTGATGTTCTGCCTGACCTTGAGTCCTGAGGAATGAAGCCAGCTGTCTGGCTGAGACATCTGAAATTGTGATCCCCCAAATAGACTTTTCCTGCTCTAAAGTTGGTCTTATCAAGTCTCTTAGTCACAGCAGTGAAAAAGCTGACTAAAACATTGTACTTTCCTTGGGAAGTCAGGCAGGAGACAGAAAAGTGGCCACTCATTCTATCTTAAGCACTTACAGATCATGGGAACTGACAAAACCATTTCATACATCTAAAAATCACATTTCACATTGTCCATAATGAGAGCCTGACAGTACTGTCATGCATATAAAATGACATTACATAGCATCAGGAAATACTGCAATTTGTCAATCTCTATGTAAATATAAGTTGTATACGTTAAATAATTATTTCTATAGATATGTGATCCCAGTGAAAATAGAACATTCTTGACAAAACCTGGTAGAATGACTGACTTGCAAAACCATAGGTTCAATGTCTGTAGAAATTTTTGTAGCCACAGTGGCTGTCAAAGCTGCTCTCTCCACTGTTGACTCCTGTCCCAGAATACCGTTTAATTCTGTTTGGTCTCATTACCTACATCCTGAAAGCAACAGCTCCCTCCCTTCCTCCCAGGTGGCATGACCCTTGGAAAAGGCAACCTCTGTTCCAGGGTCCCACTGATTGTCCAGACATGCAAAGCATATCCTGCTCTTCGAACAGTAGCACCATCATTAATAGTTTCTCTCCCTCTCTCCCTCTCTCCCTCTCTTTCTCCCCCCCTCTCTTTTACCCCCATTTGACACATTTGAAACTTATAATTCTGGCTGCAGAAAGCCATGAGAGAACCTGGGAAAACACCTTATTGTTTGTAGCATGTCACAAAATGAATTTATGATTTCGGAAATTAGTTTTTCACAATAGAAATTTCATTTAATCCTGCCGAATTCACTTATTTCACTGTTGTATTTAAAAAAAAAATACACCACACACACACACACACACAGTTCAGTTACAGTCTTTTCCCAAAATAGATGATATTTTCTTTTATACAAGAATAATCAGATATTTTCTAAAAACTAAACAGTAGCTTGCTCACTTAAATGGAGGCCTTTCTGTGCGCACACTCTGTTTTCTTCCAGGGTGGAATGCCGGTCTGAGCGTCTTGGCTGCAGCTCTCCTGGCTGAAGCAGCTTTTCTTTTCCTTCTCCTGATAAGGTGGGGTATGGCTGCTTGAAGTGGGGGCAGGAAGGTTTCTGCTGCTTTTGAGTGGATAAAGGACAGGAGCTGGACACCAGCCAGACCCAGGGGTAGATTCTTATAATCCCAACAATTTTGGAGACTGAGGCAGGAAGAACACAAATTAAATGACAATGTCAGCAGTTCAGCAATTCTTGTCTTAAAATCAAAAAGGAATGGAGATGTGGCTCAATGGTAAAGAACAGCTGGGTTGAATCCCCAGTACCAAAGGGGGAAAAAAAAAAAAAAAACAGAAGCAGGTGTAGGGGCCAGTGGCTTTCTGGTTTCCTCAGGAGCATAAAGTCCTCTTTCCACTTAACCACCAGGAAGCCAGTGATATTTGCTTGGACTCTGGAGAATGAAATATTTTCTATCTATCCCCAGGAGGCTTAAGACTTTGCTTGAAATGAAAGGAAGAGCGTAGATTTTTTTTTTTTTTTGCGTGCCTATATTCCACCAAATTGGACAATTTCAAATCTGAACTTCCACCAAGGACTTTATCCTGAGCATTTGGGTCCTTGGAAAAGAGCTTGCAATTCACTGAAAACTTCTTTTGTGCCGGGAACTCCCAGAAATTCTAAACCATCATGAGAGTCCCACATGACTATGAAAATTTCATTAAAATATTAGCAGTCTTCTTGCCTACTTTGATGGCAGTCACTTGCTTCTCCTGCTCTGTCAAAGATGAAACATCACCAGTGTCCCCTTAGAGACTTGCTGCATTTTAAAATTCAGCCCACCTGGTTGCCTTGTGACTCAACTCCCTAATGGACTCAAGAAAAGTTATTATTTCATAGGTTATGGGATATCTCTTTCATCTCATCAATGAGAGGATGCTCTCCTGCAGCTCTGACATCTTAAGTAAAAGCAGAATCCCACCAATGATGTTTGGTATTTCTGTCAATTATAAAATCTTCTTACACTCAGTATCTTCTTGGACTGAGGAAACAAAGGGAAAAATCTGGAAATATTAAAACTGGGCATTTAGAGGAACAGTCCCCAAACCCTGGCAATCAGGCCTGGGAAAAGCAGCCCCAGCCAGTGTGGGGTGAACACAGTGGGCTGTGTGTGCAGAAGGGGCAGGTGGGCTGCTTCCACAAGGCTTTTTTTTTTTTTATCTGTGCCCTAATCAGGACTGTATTTTCCAGTTGTCATTTTAAGGACCCTGGATAGTTTTCTCCCTTCCAACAAAAATTACTAAAGTTACATTACCTAATATGCACAAAGGAGCAATAAATTTAAAAAAAAATGTTAGAAATTCATTTTCATGGAAGAATCAACAAATTCCACAGATATTTGGACTTCTTATAAATAAACTAGTATTTTCATACTGGAATGGAGAGAAGTGTCTGAGTTTAGGGAATTTTATAGCATATACCACTATAATGGTAGTTCAGGATTGGAGAGGACCCGTGGGAGCGTGTATATTCTAATATCGTATGAATTTAGCTGCTATATACGGACCAAAATATCATTACCATTTTTTTTAGTTCTATGTATTAATATTTTAATTTTATTTTATTTTGGGGGGATACCAGGGATTGAATTTCAGGGTTACTCTACCACAGAGCCACAAGGCTTTAAAATATGTAATTAACTCAAGTGAAGTCAAGAGCTTCCCTGGGAAGGACCTGCTGCTGTGGTGAAGGGTGGCTGCAGTGAGATCTTTGAGGAACTATAAGCAGACAGGAGCGCCAGAAAGCAAAGTGGAAGAGATGCTCACTGCTCTCTCCCAGCCTCACAGGGTCCTCTTAGCTACCCCTGTTGCATAACATGGGGGCATTGGAGGAAACAGAAGCGTCCTTGGTCAACTTCTCAAGCATTATAATTGCAAATATATAGAAAAATAAACAATGGCAAATATATGCCATTATTATGGCAAAATGTACAGGTATTAACTCAATCCCAATCATACTCATTTAAAATAAGCGATTACTCCTGTAATGAGTCACACAAAAAAATCTACCAGAAGATCATTGATAGAAATCTACTCTAAGGAAAAAGAGAAAAATTCCAGGAAAAAAAATGGCAATTGAAAAATGAAAATTACTTTAGTAAAATTAAAGAAATAAATAAAAAAGAAAAGCAAAAATATAAAGAGGAATAGACACAAGAGACTAGAAAAGACATGAGGGGCATAGAGGATATAAATGAGGAAGTATAAATAAATCGAGTTGGAATAAAGGAAGACTAAATGTGATTTAAAATATAGACAGGGAAGAAATGAAAAAGACAACGTATAGAGAATTGGAATCACATATAAGTGAAAGTAATAAGTAATGAATGGATATTCCAGTTGTGATTCAAGCACAGTCCCTAAAATAAGAAAAGCTTGGATCTATACATTTAAAGGCAAAATCTTCCTAAAATTCACAATTTAGACATGAACAAAATAGAAACGCGGGGATTTAATGACGAGGCATCTGTACTTTTGCAGGTGGACAGAGAATGCAGTCATGATATGGCAGTCAATAGCAGGCCCAGATACATGCTCAGTCCTGTTCAATGTTTGCGGAATTCCATCTGCAGGTACCTTAGGAGCCAGGCATGAGCCAGCACCCAGCTTTGCATCCCCCAGCCTCCCCCTAATTACTCAAGGTATCGACATTTTAAAGTTGCACTCGAGGAACATTATTCCTGTGAGATTGTTTTCAAGAAATTATTAGGAGATCAATATGATTCAGTAAGACGCCCTTCAGGAAACCATGGGTAGAGGAGTCATGGGGAGCCTGAGCCTAAGAACTCACAGGACAAAGCCCACCACAGACATGTGGGGTGCAGAGCAGAAGGGAAAGGGACATGCCTGAGCACAGAGGAGAAGGGACACAGATCACAAAAGAACGGAAGTGAAGGAGGGAAATAAAAGTATGGATGCCAATGAATTACTGACTGCCACTGTGTAACAGCAGGGAGTTGAAAACGTGGTATAAAGACAGCGATTTGGTTTGCAATCGTGAAAATCTTGACAATTTGGAAAAGTAAAGCTAAAGAGGAATCATAGATCTTGATAATGTTATTATTCATAATTGGGAATCTGTAGGTATCCTTCAGGATTAAGAGCACTAAAAAATGTTCAATGAAGTTTTGAATAAAAATGTAATCTACTTAAAATAAGATATAAGAGAGGACACTCAGTAAATAATGTTTGAAGATGAAGGAAAGACCATTTACTAAAAATATACATTAAAAGCAAGGAATTGAATACAACATAAAAAGTTCAGTCTATACTTATGAAACAATAATAAATAGAAAACAACCTCACCTAGATTAAAAAAAAAATTGAAGTTAATTTCCTATTATATCCCAAATGTAGATTGATTCAGAAGTCAAAACTAAAAAGAGGCACAAAGCCACATCTAACAATTGCAAAAGAAAATGTTTAAGTGAAAAACATTGTATGATGTTCAAATTTGCAGTTCTCCATGAAGCTACAATAACTATGCACAGCTCTATCTAAATAAGAAAACTACCACTACGTGTCATGTAAGCAAAAAGAGATGGAAGATCTCTGTATTAGTATTACAGTAGCAGAACTGAATTTGTTCTGCACAGAATCAAATCAAGTTAAAATATAATATAAAAACTTAGATCATGCAGGGTCTATATACTTGAAAACCATTATTCTTGTTATCCTAGAATACGGAATACTCATTATTACATTAAGTAAGTAAAACTCACCATTATAGTAATTATTATTGCATTAAGTCACAAAGAAAAGCTTAAACTTGAACAAGTAGAAATAGTAAAGATAACATTCTCAGCTAGCAACATAATGGACTATAGAATTGTCAGGTCAGGGAATAAAAATCACCAGTGTTATATGAGTTAAAACATTTTATTTTCTTTGAGAACATTCAGACTGAAGATGAAAAATAAAAAAGAATTACTCATTATTTAGGAAAGAATGGCAATAAAATTATTGCATGAACTATATGTGATACAGAATACCGCATTACACAGTTTAGAGGGAAAAAAAATAGTTTTGATTATACAAAACCAAGCCTGTAATCCCAGGAACTCAGGTCACTGAGACAGAAAAACTTCATATGTGAGAACAGCCTCAGTAACTTAGCAAGACCTGTATAAAATATAATATATATATATATATATATATATATATATATATATACACACACACACACACACACACACACACACACACACATATTATTTTAAGACCAGGGAGATAATTCAGTGCCCCTGGGTTCAATCCCCTCCAAAAAGAAAAAGAAGAAAAAAAAAGAATAAATGGTAAATGGAAATATATAAGAAAATGATTAAAAGAATAAAAGGAAGAAGTGATGAGATATAGTGAAAATAAATCAAAAATAGTTTATAGAACTACACATAAAATTTATACAAAGTAGGAAAACCTCTCGGTGTCATGGGACTTATCGTTATTTAGCTGTAATTTCAGTTTTTTGATACAATACCTAAAGCATGATCCTTGCCAAAGTGGGATGGGGGGTTGTGAAGGCAAATTTTTAAAACTTTTCTCTGTTAAACCCACTGTTCTGAGAATGAAAAGACTAGTCACAACTGTGAGAATGTCTTTGTAAAGCACGTATCTGATGAAGGATGGGCAAAATATACAAAGCCTCTTAAAACACAATACTAAGAGTACAAATAGTCCAACTAAAAGTGAGCAAAATATCTGCACAGATACCTCACCAAAGAAGATCTACAGATGACAATTCAGTATCTGACACTATATGCTGCTAGGGAGATGCCAATTAAAACAAAAGTGAGATGCCCTTAAGCATTATGAGAGCATGTAGAATCCAAAATGCTGATGATGCCAAATGCTGACGAGCATTGGTGGGGAAGGAAACGTATTCCATCACTGAGGAGGAGAGTTTGGAGTTTCTTACAGAATTCAACATGTTCTTACCATAAAATCCAACAATCCCACTGTCAGTTATTTGTTGTCTACTCAAAAGAGTTGAAAATCCCACCCCAAAATCTGCATATCAATGTTGACGTCAGCTTTGTTAATAATTGACAACCATTGGAAGCAACCAAGGGACAAATTAACAGGTAAATGGATAAACAAATGGTAGTCCATCTAAAGAATGATAATTCAGTGATAAGTTAACTAAGAAGGAAGAAAAATGATAGGCAAGAAAAGCAAGTGGTTAAGAGGAAGAAACTAATTTGAAAAGGCTATATACTCTGTGATTGCAAGTCTATGAATTTCTGGAAAAGACAAATTTAGAGACAGTAAAACAGATGGGTGGCTGAGGGCTGTTCAGAGGAGAAAGGGACTAAAGGAATCAGTGCAGCACATGAGAGCCGGAGGTCAGTGAAACTGCTATCTGATGCTGCAGGTACCACACTATGCATTTCTCAAGACCCATGGGCTTGTACAAGGCAAGGACTGAACTCTGATTTAGAATATGTACTTGAGTTAAAAATGCATCGATATTTTGTAAAATGTGGCAGACTCGTGCAAGAGTTTATTATAGGGAGAGTATGAGGAGAAAAGAAACATGGGAGTGTAAGCATATAGAAATATTCTTACCTAAAACTGTTTTCCAAAAATAGCTTATTCATTGAGCCAAAGTGGTGGCCCACACCTGCAATCTCAGCAAAATGGATGGCTGTGGCAGGAGGATCCCAAGTTCAAAGCCAGACTCAGCAACGTAGGGAGGCCCTAAGCAACTTAGTGAGACACTGTTTCAAAAAAAATAAATAAATAAAAAGGTCTAGGGATGTGGGTCAGTGGTTGAACACGCTTTGGTTCAAAAACACAACAGCAACAACAAAATAGCTAATTGAAAAATAGCAAGATTCATAAAAGTATACATATATATTTTTTAGAAATAGATGATACATATATATACAAATATATAATCATATACACAATTACATACATGTCTTAATATTTGCTTGTACTTAGTAAAAAACTCAGGCCACGATGGTGGCACATAGCTGTAATGCCAATCCTACTGAGACAGTAGGATCACAAGTTCCAGGCCAACCTCTGCAATTGATGAGACTCTGTCCAAATAAAAACAAAAGAAAAAAGGCTAAGGATGTAGCTCACTGGTACAGAGCTCTGGTGTTTCCTCCCCCTCCCCCAAAGAAAGATTAAGTAAATAAATAAATAAAATTCTTTACATACCCTAAACTTGATATTGGGTATTATTTGACAAGGAGAAGATACAGTTTAACAGTAGCAAGAAAGTCATGGGAGGAAAAGTTTTATTGTAGCAATAAAGTGGCTCTTATGAAGGGCATTTTGAGAAGTTTGATGTTTCTTTAACTAAATTTAAAATTTACAAACTTCAGAGAGAAATGTATTTTCATTTTTACCAAAGAAGTCTGACCCAAGCACTTGATTCAGCTATAAAACTAAATCAAATTGGGTGAAAATATATTATTTTACACAATTTTTCATCAACTCATAACATTATGAGATTTTTTTGAAAAACGATATTACTGGAAAAAGTCAATGTATTTTTGTTTTAAAATATAGTCATAACCTGTGATTATCTTATGCTGTGTGCCTCTTTGTCATGTCATCTCTAAATATTATACTTATTTAACTATTTTTACAATACTTATTCAAAAATATTGAAATACTTTGCACTTTTTCCAGTTTTATGATATATTTTCTAAATGAAGCAAAACTTAATAATTCAATAAAAATATTTCAGAAATGCTATATTTGACATTAGAAGGTTGGCTTATAATCCTTAGATCCATGAATTCTATCTTGATCCAAACTCATGCTCATGGCTAAAACTGCTTGTGTAAATATAAGTTGGAGCTGATCACTAGAGCTCACACTGGAGAACATATTTATTATTAAAATCCATAACTCTCTATTTATTTATTTCGGATTAGATACTCCCAATCATTACAGAGCCAAGAAGATTTAACATTTTGCATGAGCTTGACTAGGCTGCTAAGACAAAATATCATAGCCTGAGAGGCCTGAAGTTACAGAAGTTTACTTCTCACAGTTCTGACAGCAGGCAACTCCAGGATCCAGGCCAAGCAGATGTGCTCTGTTGAGAGCCACAGCCAAAGGGGCCCCAGCAAACTTTCAGACTGCCAGCTGATGATTGGCTCACAGTGGCCCCAGCAACATCTAGCCGATTGGCTCCTCTGTGGTGATGCTCATTGGGCTGTTTCCCTGCCCTTTCAGACCATGGAGCTGCTCATTGGGGGACTTTTTTGGCTCCGCCCATGCGACCCAGCCAATCTGCCTCAAGAGCAGGAGGAGTGGGGGGAGGTTGAGAGGCTTGTGGGAAGCCGGTGGTGGAAGTTGGGCTCTGAAGGTTTTCCTGAGGAGCTGTTTTGTTTGGCGTGTGCGGTTCTAAAAATAAAGTTCGTTTCTTTTGACAAGTGGCTCCTGACTTGTGCCCAGCCAGACTGCGGCATTGCTCTGATGAGTCCCTCCTCTCAGGGCTGTGTCCTCAGATGGCAGAGGGCAAAGGGTCTATCTAGTCCCAGTGATGAAACCTCCACCTTCATGACCACTTCCCTGTTAGGGGTCCTCATCCTGAATTCACCCCCCTGATATTAGGGTTTTAGCATAAGAATGTTGTGGGGAGGGTTCTTGCATATAGTCATTGTAGTGGTCACACCATTTTTACTTATATGAAAGCTAAGTTAAAGTATTTTTCTTGTTTTGATCAGAGATATTGAAGAAGAAATTGAAACTGAAATTTAGTGCCTGTTCTACCACACAACCTTGCCTCTGTCCTCAATGCCCTTACCCAATGGCATCCTCTGGATGCTTTCTGCAACTTCTGCCGGTCATACTAGAAGCCCCTGGATGGTGACAGCAGCATGAAAGGATCTTCCCTCCATAGTATTAGCATTGGGAGAATTTGCATCCAGATACTGTGAAGTTTGTTTTGAGTTGTCTAAGAAATGTGTGTAATATTGTTGAAATAATATTTTACAGCATAAATTTTTTTTTTTAATGTTTATTTTTTTTTAGTTTTTGGCAGACACAACATCTTTGTTTGTATGTGGTACTTAGGATCGAACCCGGGCCGCACGCACGCCAGGCAAGCGCGCTACCGCTTGAGCCACATCCCCAGCCCTACAGCATAAAATTTAACTCTCATAAGCAAAATGGAAATGTAGAAATTAAATTAGATAACAGGTCTCTAATCTTAGTAAACCTTAATGAGTACGTGTCATTCTTTTCAAAATGGAGATTGGTTTAGAAAATTAAATGATGCTCAGAGAGGCCCAGCATAACATCTGCCTCTACTCCACACAGACTGACACATCACAGGCACAGGAGTGGTCAACAAAATTGAGATGGAGGGCCAGAGACCTCAGCAGGTACATCATGGATTCTCACTATAGCACTGTTCTGAATCTTATTCCAGAGCTCCTGGGGGTCAGTACAATAAGAACAGGTCATCCTGAAGGCATTTCAAAGTTTAGGAATTATTGGATGAATAAATAATTATATGAATAAGTCAGAAATAACATATAGTTTCTTCTTTTGTTTTAATCATATGTGCCAATATAACCATTTAAATTGTTTCTTCAATTCACGTATGTGGATGAAAGGAATAATAAAAAAAGATAACCTGTGGTTTCTTAGACCTCTTGTGAAATTTCTGGACTAAAATACTTGTTTATGTATTAATCATGGGACATTAAAGGAAAAGTCCTGAAAGCTAGAAGTATACTAAGATCTGAGTCTTCCTCTTCTATCATGTTGGCTTTGAACACGTAGTCAAAGAAACAGTATGAATATATACAGACATATGTAGAAAAATCTTCTGATCAAAGTTTACTTGAAGGTAATGGGAAGAAAAATCCATATTTATTCTTTTCTACAACAATCATTAAATACAGGATCATTTGAGCATAAATTTAATAACTTCTAATCATCAACCAAATAGTAAATATAGTCCAAACCAAATGATAATTTTTATCACAATAAACTGAAACAACCTAATGATTTAGAAAGTCAAATTAAAAATCACTAAATGACATTATCTTTGCATAATTACGAAGTTACTAACAATTGTAAGAACTCTCTGCCCCTCCACAAAAGACCTTCATTAACTGACCATTCACTTTCAAATGTAACTATTTGAGGACAGTGGATATTTTTAGATACAAATTTTATAGTCATGTTTCCTTTGCTAGAATGTCAGAGACAAGTAATTTCATTACTATAGCTTTTCTTCGTGGAACTTTTTTCCTCAGAGCCATTATCCTAAATGTGAGTATTGATGGTGCTACCCATGGAGTAGAAGCATCATAGCTGCATAACTTTTAGATTTTTTATATAAATCTTTGCTATAATGTCACTCCTGGCAACCAGCTGTGCTGTGATATGTCACAATGATGAATCACCAGGCATGGTAAAATCTAAAGGACAGTTATATAAAAACCTGTATTAATAAACATAATTTTCACAAGTGCAAGATGAGCATTTGCATATACTCTGAAACTTTCTATAGCACTTACTCCAAAGTTTCTAGTACATGACCATATTTTAGGACCATAACTATATCCATGTGCAGCTTCACAAAAAAAGACATCCCTTCTTAGAACGCATTCAAGGCTGACACATAATTGTACAATGTGAGATTATGCCATAGAAAGACCTTGTAAAACTACACTGGACTTCCAATCTGGACATAATTGTGTAGACTCTTGTTTACCTGCTACTCCCTGCTAAACAAAAATATAGAGCTAGAAGAAACAGAAAAAAGAGACAAGGGAAGTAGGACTCTGAATTTGGAGAGAGGGAGGTTGGGGACATTGGAGTAGCCTCATAGGGACCAGACATCATACAACCACCACCCAACAGGGGAGGTGAGCAAGGACAGCATTTCCTAGCCTTTCTTCTCCCCACAAGCAAGCAACAAATGAGGGCCGGGCGGCTCATTTCTGCCACAGAAGCTCAACAGCAGAAATGGACCAACCAGAGCCCAATGAAGACTCCTTCCACACAGGACAACTGATCCCAAGACTCTCCTCCCCACCCAGGGGCCACAGTCTCTTGGCAAGGGGCATCCACCAAGAGCAAGCTCTGCCCCACGAAGCACCCTCAGTCACCCAGGATGTGGACTGTTTCCTCAGCTGGAGCCACAGGTCACCTGGCACGAGCAAGCTCCTGCTCATCCCTCACACAGTGCCAGCAGAGTCCAGGGAGAGACCAAGCTGACAGATAGTGGGTCTCAAAGCTAATTAGATTGCCCCTGGATCCACAGCCCACAGCCAAATATATGTGTGCTAAACCTCGACAGGATGTACCATGTCAAAATACACAAAGTATAATTTAGATGGGACACAGAGTTCCCCGATACGATAACTAAAATACCCTCCACACTATAAGAAAATTACTCATTATAACAAGAACTAGGAATTCACAGGCTTAATAGAAGAAGCCAATCCCTGGGTGCTGAACCTAGATAAATCTGCTGTTCAAATCATCTGAGTTTTAAAGCAACCACTCAGAAATAATTTTTACAAGCAATCACAAATCATCCCAAAGCAAATGAGTAGACAAAAAATTGGAGCAAAATAAATAAATAAATTAATTAATTAATTAAAATGAAATTATAAAGAAGAACCAAATGAAAAATATAGAAGTGAATAATTTTATAATTAAAAAAATCAGAAAGACAATAGCCAAGTGCAGTGATGTACACCTGTATTCCCAGTGGCTTGGGAGATGGAGGCAGGGGGGTTGCAAGTTCAAAGACAGCCTTAGAGATTCAATAAGGCCCTAAGCACCTCAGTGAGAACCTGTCTCTAAATGAAATACGAAAAAAATCAAAATGCTGCGGATGTTGTTCAGTGGTTAAGTGCCCATGAATCCAATCACTGGTACAAAAAATAAAGGAAGGAAGAAAAGTGGAAGGAAGGAAGGAAGGAAGGAAGGAAGGAAGGAAGGAAGAAGGAAGGAAGGAAGGAAGGAAGGAAGGAAAGAAGGGAGGGAGGGAGGGAGGAAGGAAAGAAGGGAGGGAGGGAGGGAAGGAAGGAGGTTCCTAGACAGATTTCATAATATACAGTGATGACAAGGGATAAGGGTGAAAACCATAGATCAAAATAACTTCCCCCATCCAAATAAACAAAACAAAACAAAACAAAAAAACCCACAGCTGACAGACCCAACTGAGTGCAGATAAGGAATAGAGCTCAGGACTCAGACAAAAGGTACAATTGCACAGTGTTAGAGTCCCAGAAGGCAACTAGAAAGGGGCTGTGAAAGATTTGTCTAAGAAATAATGACTGAAAGCTTCCCAAATATAGCAGAGGACATGAACTCACAAATCCAAGCAGCAATAAGGCAAGAAAAAGAAATAATATGCAGCATACATACTTGCAAAGGAAGAGGTCAGCCCATCCCTGATTGCAGATGGTGAGACTGTCCATATCAAACATCCTAAGAAATATGCAAAAAGAAAAAAAAAGAAAGAAAAAGAAAAGAAAGGAGAGAAGAAAGAAAGAAAAGAAAAAGAAAAGAAAGAAAGAAAAAACATCAGAACTGAAATGAGTTTGGTAGATGGTGAACAGATCAATATATAAACCTGAAACAACATATTCACACATACTAATATTTAAATATTTAACATGTTGAAACTGAGAATTAAAAATCAATGACATTTGTAGTCACTCAGAAGAATCATTTATATACTTAAGGATAGATTTAACAAAATGGGTTAGGAAACATGTATGCCACAACTTTAAAAGACACAAGGAAATTCAAAAAGACCTACATAAATAGAGATACCCTACATTCATGGATTTGAAAACTAAACAGTAAAAATGATAGTTCTTCTCAAACTGATCTATTAATATAATCTCACTCCTATCAAAACTCCATCAGGATAGTATAAAAGCTTATTTAAAAATAAATATGAAAATTAGAAGAGTTAAAAAAAAGGAATCCTGAACACTAAGACCAAATTGAAGGAATATTGCTGCCAAAAATGCAGGCCTACTATGTCAGTTTAATAAGCAGGAGCTAAGCATTGGTGAAGAGATAGGCCAAGAAATCAAGGAAGAAGAGGACCAGAAGAGAGAACTGAAACTGACCCCCACCAGTGTCCCAAAGAAAGCAAAATTCAGCAGAGGAAGAACAGCACTTTCAACAAGTGCTAGAACACCGCACCACATTAGGGAACATTATACAAAATCTTGATGTAAATCCCACCTCTTACACATAACTTAGATAAAACTTATCACAGATTTAAATAGATAATATAAAACTATTAACCTCTTGAAAAAATAAACATAGAAAGTCTTGGCATTGAGGGAAAGACAAAGTCTTAGATCTAATACCCAGGGGACCTCATCAAATTAAAAACATGGCTCCAGAAAGGAGTGTTAAAGGGATGGAAAGAGAAGCAACAATCATGGAGAAATATCTGCACACCATGTGTCTCCTGAACGAGAACCAGTGACACATCAAGCACCAGGACTCAGAGGAGCTGGAGTGCTGGTCCAGGGCCGCCTCTGGGAAGCTGAAATGGAGCAGCTTCCAGAGGAGAGTTTGACGGTTTCCTCTACAACTAGACCTGCAGTTGTCACACCCAACAGCAAGTGTGCTCTTGTGAATGGCAGCTTTATGCAGAATATCTTATGCTGGTCAGAGTTCCTTCAGCATGTCAGGGTTAAACCCAGTGTGCTGTATTGATACTATGTGTTGATTAAAATTTGTGGGAGGCCATTGATTTGGACCAAAACCTCATGCTGACCCAACCATTATGGAGTTTGATGACACTACTTGAGCTTTAGTTAATTGCAGGAGGTTCTGTAACCAATCAACCATTCGATTAAGTTGTCTCTACCCTGCACTTGCCTGTCCTGCAAAGGCTGCCAGGTCGTGTTGTGACTTGGAGTCCTCAGAATTTGTTTTGGTTCTGCCATCTGCCCAACTCAGGAATTTTTTTTTGTTTGTTTGTTTTATTCTGTTTTCTTATAATTGCTCAAATTGACTACAGAACTTAAAAAGTATAAAGGTTGTACCTTTTAACATATGGCATCCTCCCCAGCACTGCAACAGAGTAAAGTATTGATACATCAACAGCCTGGATTGATCTCCAGAGAAATATGCTGATTAAAACAAAAAAAGCTGATACCCAAAGTTCCCTGCACTACAACTCCATCAGGCTCCATTCCTGAAAGGTTGTAATTTTAGAAGTGGAGAATGGATTTTTGTTGCTAGGGAGTAAGAACCATGTGGGTGGGAAGGAAGAGGACATGGTCATGAGAGGGGCTCTGGTGGGGAACGTGGTGTCTTGAATGCACCAGCATCAGCACCTGGTTTGTAACACTGTGCTATGATTTTCAATATATTTCCATAGTGACAAAGTAGGCAAAAGTGATGCAGAGTCTCTAATGTTTCTTATAACTATATAAATCTACTATTATATCAAGACAAAATGTTTGATTTTAGAATATAGAGACTGTCCTTATCATTTCTTATCTTTGGAAGAAATATTATTCAACACCTCAGTTGCTCAAGTTCCTAAAGTTGTTTCCATATTTTTGCGGCTGCTTTGTGAATTTAGTCACTCACAAAGGGGACCTCTGTGATCACAACAGCTTTTGTCTACAGTGAAGTGCTAAGGGCAATCATTCCTGTTAGTGCTGCTAAAAGAATCAGAGAAGTGGCTACAGTCACCAAAGATAAATTAAAGAGGTCTTATAGACTTGTTTAATATGTACTCACCCTTAGCCACAAAAGTGCACTCTACCTTTTGTGTCTGACATTCTGAAGGAAAGTGGCTGGGACTGTCACACTCTGTGGTCTGGTGGTAAGTCACCAGGTGGCTGGTGCAGCCTGGTAGCACTTTCAGGCAGTGGAGCACACAGTCAAGTCTAGCTTCATAACTGGATCATCACTTAATTTCTTAGTCCTATAAAAAATGAGCTAAAAATAATGTGGAAGAAATTATTTTCTTTCTCCATTAAGGAAAAACACTGGATGCCTATTTATTACCCTTCTTTATGATGGATATTTAATACATCTAGACCCACCTTTTATATAGCAGGTTTATGAGTTTCTATAAAATTTGAACCAATAATGTAGAACATGCAATAAAAGACAGTCTTGATACATTTTATTGTTAAAACTAAAAAATCTTGTATTTGCCATTTGGCAATTTCCTCTGTCCTACTTTGAAATTCTTCTTCTCCCGACTTTGGGTTAAGTATTACCCCTCACTCCCAGAATGCTTTAAGTAGTTTAATCCACCCCCTGAAATCTATGGAATAAGTCAGAATGCAGGTGAACTGTTTTGGTGCAGAGGAAAATTCTTCTCCACAGAGAACTGAGTCTTCCACTTGCTCATGATGTCAGTGGTTCAGTGATGTTATCATGATCTCCCAGCAAGTGCAGCTCCTCAGCAGAAGCTGAAGGAGCTGTGCTGCTCAGGCATTGTTTGTGTGTGTGTGTGTGTGTGTTTGTGTGTGTGTGACTGCATGTGCACATGTACATGGGGTACAGAGATTGAATCCAAGGATGCTCTATCACTGAGCCACGTTCCCTGGCCCTTTTAATTTTTTTTTCCCCCACAGGATATCACTAAGTTTGGGAGGTTGACTTCAAACTTGTGATTCTCCTGCCTCAGCCTCCCAGGTTGCTGGAATAATAGGTATGATCCACTATCCTGGCTCATAGATCACTCTTGACCTCCCAAACCCAGATGCTACACTTACCCCTGGAAGTCGAATGAGAATCTCCCAGCCCTGCCCTCCTATATGTGCTGACACAATGGAGGTCTCAGGACCTCCCAACAAAACTCAATTTTTTTAATGATTAAATGGAAATGGACAATCCCTATAAAAACCATTCATTTCCCAACACATACCTGAGTCCTTGAGTTGCCTGTGAAGTTTTTAGCTTAATTTTACAACTGAGATATAGCAGGTTTTCTCACTAAAACTCAATGTTAGCTTATTAAAAGAGTAGTTTTCTTAGGTGTTTAAATATGCTAAACACAATAGATTATATTAATATGGTACAGCAATGACAAAATGCACATAGTACTTGAATAGCAATCTCATCACCATGTAAAATTTGTTTAGTATATTGGGGAAAACAGTTATTTTGGAATAAATATCACGCTAACTTCATTGGGAAATCATGTGACTCTTTTACAATGTCATGCTTTTGAAGCAGGAGGGACCATGAGGACTTCACAAAGGGGAATCCATCCTCAGAGAAGCCAAATGTCTCCCCATGCGAATCCAAAAAGAGCCAGAGGACAAAGACTCCTCTGCAGAAGAACCAAGTATTGTCCCTGCCAGCAGCTAGCTGTCTCTAGGACCAAAGAGACTCAGATCTTGGTGTGGAGGCCAAGGAGTTGAGTTGGTGAAATACATTTCCTGTAAGAAATTTAGAATAAGATGTGGTAGATGGCCATGTATGCAGAAAGGTCTCTCTTAATACTTGAAATAGTCAGGAGCACGCTTCCTTTCCTCAATCCTCATTTCTCCTCTCCTCTTTCGTATATATTATGTGCAATTATTTAGCTACAATAATCCCTCACTCTGAGTTGCACGATGGGAGGTCAAGGAGGGTTAATAAGGTCAGGTTTGGCTCTGGTCCTGAAGCAGTACTGTCTTTATAAAGAAGAGACATCAGTGAACTCACTCTTTCTTTCTTCTTGAACATACTGAAGGATGACCACATGGAGACTCAGGAAGAAGGAGGCCATTGGCCACCAGGAAGAGGGCCCTCACCAGAACCCCACCACGGGGCTCCCTGTTCTCAGGCATCCAACCTCCAAACTGAGAGTGCTTTAGCACTACTGGAGCTCCTAATGACGTGTGTCTACAGGAGCAGCTGGCATCTGTCCCAAGGTTTCCCTGTTGCAGACTCTGCTTGGAGAGAGGATGAGTGTTTCTAGAAGCAGGTCTTCATAGCTGCATCGTCACAGTGAGAGGAGGTGGCGTCCTGTTGGTGCAGGGTTCTGAGGCCCAGTTCATGGCTGATCTGGAGTCTTTTGCTCTACACAGTTCTGAAGGAAGATGACTTGCTCTTGCTGATTGGCCAGCGGCCTGTGGAAATGGGCTAGTTCTCTGTGAACATTCTTGATGGGCACCTGTTCTTCCTGGAATTCAGTTCCCTCCTTATGCTGAGATCATTTGGCCTTTCTCACACTAACCACACCCACTCCTATATCCTCATTGTCCCCTATCTGCTATTCTGTTAATCTTTTCTGTAGAAATAGTGAGCAAAATGGTGAAAACCCCAGAGAAAGTAACATTTAAAGTTCTTACTTCCAATATTTCTAATATCAGCAACTCAGGAGGCTGAGGTAGGAGGATCACAACTTAGAGGCCAGCCTGAACAAGTTAGACTCTGTCTAATAAAAATAAAATAGGGCCTGGGAATGGCTCAGCAGTAGAGTCACCCTGGTTTAAACTCCCAGTAACACAAAGGAAAAAAAAAAAAACTAACTTCTAACAGTGTTGAGATTTAAATTCTTTTGTCAAATCAATGTCTAGTCAGAGTACAGGCAAGTATTGAGGAAGGCCAAGGATTTTATTTCTATGATACAGTGTGTCTTTTCATACATTATAGAAACTTTTCTTTCAAAGTTGGAACATGAACACCTTCTATTTTTTTTTCCTGTTTCAAAGATAAAATCATGGATAACAAATTCAGACACAATTAGATAAGGCAATAAATGGTTAATTTTTGAACTTGAATTAAATAATATTACATAAATGTGGCAATAATAAGAGAAAATGTCACTGTTGCAAAAACTACACATTTAATGCAATTTTCTTCTATATAGATGGTACAAACCAATTTTATCATTTTGTTCAGCAAATGATATGAAATGTGAAATATACTGTCTTTCTGTATTCCTGTCCTATTGATGGGGAATAATTACTACAATTGTAGTGGCTGAAAACAACAGAAATATATAGTTCAATTGCTGGGGACCAGAAGTCCCACACATTTTAGACGAGTCAACCTCTGGTCTCCTGAGCTGAAATCACTGTGAGCAGACTGTGGAAGCAAATCTCACATGAGCCGGTGGGTGTTCATGGGCCTCAGAACTTCAGGACCGCCACAGACCTTGCAAGTCAGTTCCCTTGTGGGTCTGAAAAAGTGGTTTATTTCCCAGTTTCTCTGGGCCTGTCTATGGTAGAACAAAGAGCAACACTTAAAAGTCTTATTGCAAATGGGACCTGAAATTTGGAGTTCCCAAGGCTGTATAGAACTTTTTTCTAAGGACATGAGGAAAAAAAGAAAAACATCAGTCATAGGTAAAAAAAACAAAAAAAAAAAACAAAAAGAGAGAATGCTCTTAGGTAATGTTTAAAAGTTTTGTTAAGTTTTTCTGTCCAATTTTTGAGCGATTTAAATATTTGTTATTTCTACTGCTGTGAAACCTTATCCTCCTTCACTATTAAGATTAAATGGTGACATAATTGTGTCTATTATTTAGTAATATAAATATAAAAGCAAGGCAAGTAGGTAGATCAGTTTTTAAAAATGTTCAAAATATAATAAAAAATAAAAAAATTATGTTAAGGAAGGAAAAAAGCCATAATTATGTCTTTGACTATGTTTTATCCTGGCAAAAAATTTACCAAAAAATAATATCCTGTATATTTACCACAATAAGTGATTATGAATGCTAAAAACAACTGATATGACAAAACAATTTGAACATAATGCCAGATGACCTAATTCTGGAATAATTTATACTCAGACTATTGAAACAGGAAAGAAGAAGTAAGAGGGTATTGATAGATAAATAGTTCTTCAGACAATCACCCATCAGCTGCTTATCTGTGGTTGAGAGGAAACATTAAAACCGAAAATGAATAAATTGTCATCACTGTTCAGACAAAAAGAAATATGGAATGAAGTGACGAGAGGAAGTTGACACTGCTGAATGTTAACATGTTTGAGTCTCTTCAAAATTCCAAGAATTTCAGCAACATTTTTCATTTGGGATAGTTGAATGAAGAATCTTGAAATATTAGATGATTTATTGCAAGAAGCATTTCTTTTGTAGAAATGTTAACGTATGTAAAAACTTTCTTAAACCAAACATTATTTTCATATTTTTTTGTTCTTTACCCAAATTCACTTTTCTTTTGCTTTAATTATGCTATCATTCACTGTTGAATGAAATAGTCCCATTTATTTCTGAAAAATTATATTCTGGTTTACAAACCAATGAGCAACAAAATTACACTCCTTTTGTAAATGGAGAATAATCCTTTGCTCGCTTGACACCTATGATGTTGCCTAGTAGAAATCACGTGGCACCAAGTGTGGGAGGCATCCACCAAGGCAGTGAGAGTCCCTTCCTCACTGATATTGTTGAACATTGCTGGCTCGCAGGCAGCAATGATTGGAAAGCAGACTGACCTTTGTGAGTTTGAGTATTTTTGTGGTCTCTACCATGAGCCCTCCCGTTGCTGACCTCACTGGGGATTGCACCACTGGACACCTGTGCATGGCTGATATTTGTCTCCTGAAGCGGACCTGAAATCTTGCCTTGTCCAGGGCATGGCCTGTGTCAGAGGAAGCTGGACTCAGAGGTGGCTGTGGTCACCATCTTTCCCTCTTCCACTGCTCACTTCGCACTCCAAGGGATGCTGGGTGTGGCCACCGTCTTGCGTTCTCCCATGAAGAGGGGGTGGTTTTACAAAGGCAGGTTCCAAGCTACCAATGTAAGAGGCACGTGTTTCTGCTTCTTTCTCCACATTCCTGAAAGTGACCATGAGGAGACCTCCCTGCAGGTGCCCCATGCATTTTCACCTGAAGCTTAGAAAAGCAGATGTGACTAAGCCTGAAACAGCCCTACTGCTGAAGTGATCTACCACAGCCATTTCCCAGAATGGCAAATAAGCAAAATAGTTATTTAGAAGACATTGAGTTTGGGTGTACAGAGACAGCATTACCATGGGGAAAAAACAAAACACAAGATATATGTGGGCTACTCTTCTCCCTAAACTTCACCTGGAGTTCCCTATAGCAGTGGACCATAGAGACATACTAGTTACCATGACAGCTCTAACAGTCAACCACACACCTAGTGGCTTAAGAAAAAATAATTTTATCAACCTTAAATCCGTAGGTCAGGTGTACAGCTCTGTTCCACTGGGTTAAAAATGGAAGCATTGGCAGGAATGCTTTCTTTTGGGGATTGTGCGGGAAGAATCTGGCATCTGGGAAGGAGGAGGCAGTACTCAGGATGTCCCTCGACTCTTGGTCTGAGACTCTTTGCTTCAAGTTCAAAGACAGAGTCAAGAGTCAAATCCTTCTGCTTTAACTGAAACTTAACCATTGTCTTCCATTTTTCATAATTCTTAAAACTAACTTATAGCTGCCCAAATAACCCAGGAAACAGCCTTATTTTAAAGTAAGGTCATTAGTAAACTTAACTCTATCTGCAACAACGTCTTCAATTATCTCCCTTTGTCACATAACAATAAGGTGTGGTTGTAGTTCCTAGGGTCACCTTGAGGAAGCACCACACACTTCATGGCTTAAGCAACAGAAATGCATTGTCTCACAACAGATTAAAATAAATTTAAATTCAACAAGTTTAAAGGTAAGTGAATCTAAATGAATACATTCTGGAGGCCAGACTTCCAAAGCAAAGGTGTCAGCAGAATGTGACCTGCTGAGGTCTGAGAGCTGTTCAGTGTCTCTCCAACCTTCAGCCGCCTCAGCGGGGTTACCGACTGCAGTCTTCCTCTCTGGCCTTCCACACATATCAGGCTAGGTGCCAGAATTGAACACACCAGTCATGCAGGATTAGGGCCTATCCTAAAAGCCTCCTCTTACTTTGATCATCTGCAAGAACCCTATTTCCACATAAGACCATAATCACAGATCCTGGGAGTTAGGACTTCAACACCTTAGGAGGAAATGTAATTCAACCCATAACATGTAAGTGAGTGTAATACCAGAGATTAGGTAGTGAACATCTTTACAGGTGATTATTCGCCTCCTGGAGACATTTTTAGCTACCCAAAAGCCTGCTGAGGTATAGAAAGACAGGGTTAAGCAGATACAAAGACAAGAGGTGGTTACAGGTTACAGGTCTTTCTCTTAGGCAATATGACTTTCAATGTTTCAGTTTGGGCTCTTCTATACCAAGAAAAATTAAAGAAAATTTAGTGTCCCTAGACTTTACTAGAACACTTCAGTAACTGCCATCGCTGAGTGCATCGTGGACGTGGTGTGGAAAGTAACTGGTAGACTATAGGAAGAATCAGCTCAGAAAACATCACCCTTCCTTCATTCTCTTCAGGACTTACCTGCAAAGGTCTCCTCATGTTAAGGCAATGTACAAGCTAGATTTTTGCAATTTTCATCCAGTTCATTGAGAACTAAAATCACAAAAATATTTTAGTCCCATTAAATGTACTAAGAATAATTTAATTCTAATTTCTGTATGAACTGCCTAGTAGGATATGATACCCCAGAAGAATTATCAAGTACCAGAGTTGCTATATCTACTTTAAGTCTCAAAATCATTTAATTAAAATACAGAAAAATCTATGTGATCTAAGCAAGTCCTAGTTCGGCAAATATAATTTTCTCTTTCTGAAATGCTGAAATAGATATAATTAATCTACTGCCCTTTTATCAAGACCAATAAAAATTGGGTAATAAAATATAATCAGATTGTGCCATTAGCAAAAATGAATTTTTATCATCTGTTAACAACTAAATAATAAATTATTTTCCAACAGCTTTTTAATGAGATGAAAGATAATCAAGGGTTGTAATAAAGTCTGTAGCATCCAATTTGAATGATCAGTCTGTTTCCTGTGAAAAATGAAGTCCTCAAATCTTTCATTGAAACTTAAAATCTTTAAATCACAATCAAGAATACAGAAATACTTTCTAAGCTTCTATTCAGTACTATCCTTATTAAGACTTTTAAATTTGGACATTTAATTGAACATTATTTTTATTTTGTTGAGAAACAGGTAAATTTAATATTGTTACTTAAAACATATGATATATTAAAGTATCTTATTATTTGGTTTTGTTATCTCAGCATATTCTTAGCTCTTTGTATTTTTTGCACACACACAGATATACATTTATTTATGTTCACAGATACCTACAACAAACACAAATGAGGAAAGATAATTTTGCAAGAGTCCCTTTATGTGTTTATAAGTGAGTAACAGTTAGATACTTCTAGCATAAGAGGATATTTCCTACAAAGATGATATGACTGTGTGAAACCACTCTCTTCAAATTCTTTTTAACCCATTCTGCATTTGAGAGTTCTGACCAGGCTTCTACACCTTGAAAGGTAACCTGATGAAGTGCCCAATTTTCAGACCTACCTTTAAATACCTTAAAATAAATTGGCATAGGAATCTGGGTGGGTCAGACTACAGCAGTTACTTTCTCAAGTGAGAGTGTTGGGCCTGGAGCACCGCTATGGACTGTCAAGGCACCACAGAACAGGGTCTTGCAACACTGTAATTAATCCATGGATTTTTGGAACTAACATCTGCTACCCTTCCATGAGGAAATGACCTTGTGGCTCCTTGCCACACACTCCTTAAGCATACATAAGGATGCTGATGACCACATTTTTACCAAGTGTTCTCCTGAGGACTTAAAACTTCACAGCTATGGTCTCCTCTTTGAGGTTCCAAAGAATATTCCCTCTACAGAATAATGACAAGCAGCACAAATTCAAAGTGATGAACAGCAAACTTATAGCCCTGTTCTTCAGACCCCACCTTTCCTTCAAGTTGCTTCGCCTATAATCGTCATTCTGTTAGCATCACTAAGTGCCACTAAGTGTCACTGCCACCAAACAGGCACTAAGTCAAGTCCCCATCCAACCACATTCAGTGTTCTCATGTTTACTGATTCTAATTTCCAAACCTGCTGGCAGCAATCTGTCATCCTCTTGCGATTGTCATTTAGTAGTCTCATAGGGTCTCCATACATCTCCACCCACACAAATGCCATGGCTTCATGCTGGTCCACTGCACTGCATTTCCATGACTTTGCACTGCAGATGAGCTAAATCCTGCCCTCCTTAAACAGTTGTGCGGGGCCCTTTGCATTCTATTTCATACTTTTACCAATAACTTTGTTTTACACAACTCCACGCTTGACTTCCATGAACAAATAATTACAGAGCCCTGATATGACAGCCTGGTTGGCTCTGTGGTGTATCCCTTCTTTAAGAATCCATGTTTTCAGTGACATGAGAAAGTCTCACTCATGCATCCCAAACTAGTTCCAGTGTCACTGTTTCTGACTTCCTGACTTCCTGGGTTGAACCTCCGCAGAAGAAGAAGACAGAAAAGGGTGAGTGCAGGTAATTTACCTGTAATTTAATCCCAGGAAGCAATGAAAGGGCCATGGGGAAGGCAGAGACAGGGGCAGGTGATGACAGTTGTGCTGTTGAGCAAGTGTGCCAATTATAAACACGGACCACACAGAATAAAGCAGTCCAAGGGCCAAGCTTGCTAGTGGGGAAAAAATAAGTAAAAAAAAAGTTTAAAATTAGAAATGGCATTATTTTTTGGACAATCATGATCCTTCATGAGTTTTTAAATATGATGGTCTTAAAAATCACAGAATGTCTCTTCTGAATATCAAGAGTATCCTACACAATCTTTGGTAAAATCTGACATGCAAATTAGCTGCACTCTACAGGTGATATCCTGTGATAAAGTACAGCATTGTTCCTGCACAGATTCTACTGTCATTCCACTGTCAAGTGACCATAGAGAGGGTCAGTAGCTTAGAATAATAGCTCTCTGCATCACTTAAACATACCACTTAGATAATCTACTTTTAGAAAGAGGAATTGTTCATCAGCAGTGACATCTGCATTTTAATTTTTTTTAAACTCATGAAATCATTTCTTAAATTTTCCATTTGACATTTTCAGACCATGGTCAACTGTGGGTAACTGAAACTTAAGAATGTAAATCTGGGGATTAGGGTCTTGTACCACGTACAACATAAATTTTGCCATTTTTTTTAAAGTAATGGTAAGAATATTGGTATACGACCTACCCTCAATATATTTTTAACCATACAAAACAGTGCTGTTAACTATAGGCATAATATTGTCCTGGTTCTCTAGCTCTTCCCTTGTGTTTCTGAAAGTTGTACCCACTAACCCCTCCCTTGTCCTTGACAATCACTATCTACCATCTGTTTCCATGAGTTTTCAGTGTGCATTTCAGTGGTATTAATGACATTTGCAATGTTGAATAGTCATTATCACCATCAGTCTGTAAAACATTTTCATCACCCACAGCAGAATCTCTCTATCCACTAAGCTACGACTCTTCATTCCCTTTTTCTACCTGTCCCAATGACATTTAATTTACCTTTTGAGATGAAATTTATTTTTAAATGTGACATTTCTAAAATGGTCCTCTTTACAAATTTTGGTCTACCAAATTAAATTATTGTGTAAAAATAGTTGATTTTTATTTACCCTATGCAAACTACACTGCCGTAATAAGCATTTCTATAATACATGACCATTTATCTGATTACTATATATTAAATATATACATTATTCATTATTTTCTACAAATCAGCCATTTTTAAGTTCTGGTGATGATCACAGATTATATTAAAATATTAAAAACTATATTAAGATACTTTTCATAAGATGTTTCTTTCCAATGTCTTAGCGGTAAGTTCAGGCAAGACAACATTCAAAGAGACTTTTGATTTCAGTTTGCACAGTGTGGCCTATTAAACTGAGGATTAGAAATAGGCCAAAGAGGAAACAAAATACAACTTTATAATACGTTCATCAGGAAACATACCATGAGGCATAACGAAATTTCTCGAACATCACCTACAGTCAATCCTACATACAATTCTTTGCAGCTGAGGCTTGGCTTAGGGTGCCTCTGGGGAGTCTCTGGTGTCCATATGAAAGGCCTTACTGGGTGTCCTGACCCAGTGCCCCCCAGAGCCCAGGGACTGTCTGTTCATGATGATGTCCATTGCACATCTATACCTTCAGGTAATGCTTTCCAGGAGCCAGTCCAGCTTGCAGAAACCCTGGGATCAATTTTGAAGTGTTCTGCTCATGTCCAGTTGCCCCCGTTGCTTTCAGGGCTGTGGTGAGACAGAGCATCATGACAGGTGGGAATGGCAGGGCACAGCTGCTCTCCTCGTGGGAGAGCAGAGGTTCAGTCCATGGCTGGCCCGCTCCAGAGCTCTGGGCCAGAGGGGAGGCAGAACATCATGGCAGAACCATGTGGCTGAGGAAAGCAGCTCAGGACCCAGCAACCAGGAGCAGCTAAGACTCTTTTGAACCTTTTCATGTAAAATAGAGCTATGTTACTCACTTCAATTTCTCCCATTCTTAATTTTGGTCATTATAAATCTCACATGCCTCATAACTATAGTTCAAATGTTTAAATAATATTATTCAGCATAAAAACAGTTCAGATAAAGACGATCATTATTCATTTATTCATTATTCCATCTGTTTGTGAATCCCACAATGATGTGTCAGATGCTCTATGGGTGTCCAGGGAGGAAAGGTAATAAGAAATACAAACGAGGACTAAGAAAAACAAGTGTACTGACAATAAGCAACAGCGTGGTGTGCTGAAGAAGGACTGCAGACTCACAAGAGGGAGGGTCAACTAATTCATTGAGAAGGCCTCCCTTGCTGCTGTGGCAGAGGATGGGTTAGGCAGGTACATCAGGAGAACGATTCCAACCCAGGAAGTGATAACAGTGTGCAAAGACAAGAAGAAGTGAAAGATGATGGGAAGAGCAAAGCAGGAGAGGCACTGCAGAATGTTTAAATGATCACAGGCAGAGCAGTAGAGAGAGGAGCCCCAGATGAAGCCAGGATAGAGAAACGCTAAGACATGGTCACACTGGTGAGAATGTGAATATTCTAAAACCGTAGTTCATTATCACTTTAGGACTGTGTGTCCCAATTGTGCATGTCTAATTTCTGCAGTAGCAGCTGTTATGACAATGTGTTAACATTTATATTCTGCAACAAGAGATAGACAAACAGTGACAACAAGTGTGATACCCATCCATTTTTTTCAGGTTTCATGAATTGTGAAGGCATGCACAAAAGTCCAAACTCATGAATTAAACATTAGGTTTTGTGCAATGAAGAAAAAATAAATTATTATTTTTTTCCCTCTCCAATAAGATTATTAATTAGACTGGTTTGGGAATCACATATAAAATCCACATTCCACAAACCTGGAAACCACATCCAAAATTTTGTTACTATAGTAGTTGTGACCTCAGGAGTTCATTCATTATTCAGGACAGAATGAAGATGACTCTTCTGGAACGTAATGATGATTTTGCCACCAAGTCATCTTGGCACTGAACATGTTTACTGTTTTCTTCTCCAGAGCTATTCTGGTATTCATTTCAACATCCATAGATGACAGAACACTCTGCCCTCCATTTCTTTACCAACTTGACTTCAACAACTTTTATCTCCCAGCACCTCTTTAGCCATGCAAAATTTCAGTTATTACTAAGAACCATGTACACCCTGTTTTCGGGCCACGGTCCTGTATTTAATCTCCTACCAACCTTGCTCCAATAACCAGTGGCCCCTTTTGCCATTTCAGAATTAGCATGTACTTCACGGAGGGAACACCAGTGAGCACAGAGAAATGGGTCAGCTCGTCTGGAGCAAGAGTCTGGACTTCGACTCTGATCCTAAGTTATTAACCTGTTTCCTCATATGTCATTATTATTTACCTTTTATGCAAAAAAAGTACTATTCATACCATAACATTCTAATATCTGACAATTTAAAGGCAACAGAATTTTATAAATATAAAGTCCTCAATCATCATCACAGATCTCTGGTACATTTTATTCTAAAATACCTCACATTTTCCATACTCACTGAACCTATTTCTCCACCATTTCTCCATTTTTTTCTGATTTCATTCAAATTGGGCCTTGAATCCTATACTCCACTGAAATTTCCCCTATCAAACTCACAAATGATGTACATTTTGCCCAATAGGTTTCTCTATCTTTTATCTGTAACTTTACTTTCAGCAGCAATTGTTATAACTAATTTATATTCTTTTCTCCTAGGACCTCCCACTTTCCTAGCTCTCCAAGAAAACTTTGGTCTCTCCTTTTCAATCTCTGCCTGACTCTGCATTGTCTTCCAGAAGCTCTGCAATTTGTAGTGCCCCAGGATTTAATTGTGAGCTCCTTTTAAAAGCTATTTCTCACTGTGTAAATACATGACATCACCTTCATCCATAAATATCACTGATATACTAGTGATACCAGTAGATTTCACTTCTCCTTTAAATTTTAGATTCCTGTATCCGATTTCCTTCTGAGCCTCTCACCTGAGAATTCTCATAAGTACTTTAATATTCACATTACATATATATGTATGTATGTGTATCTATATGTTAGTGTGTTTAAGACAGAACTGTTCATTCACCATCATCAGCTCTCCCCACAAGGCAGATCCACCCCGTTCTTCCCATGTCTATACATGACACCACCACATGGTCAGGCCAATTTCTTGCCCCTTTTGTGGGTATGGGGATAGAACCCAGGGACTTGTGCTTCTCAGACAAGTGATCTACCACTGTGATGAATACCCAGCCCTGAACCAGAGTTCTTGACTCCTTTCTTTCCCTCATAATGAACACAGTCCTCACCTGATTTTATTGGCTATAAATTCAAAGGATATCATGAAGTAGTCCACATCTCATCAGCTCCATTTCCCTAACCTGCACTGGCCACTACCTCTAAAGTTATGATGGGTTTCCTACCAGTCTCCTTGTTCTACTATTGAATTTATAGTCAGTTATCCCCACAGTAGCTAAAGAAATGGACTTAAATGTTCACATGCCTTATAATTTCTCTGGTTAAAATAATCAAAGAGCTTCCCATCCACTGAGGCTATGCATCCAACCCTGCAGTATGAGGTGATGCTTGTCTCAACATCCCACATCACTCTCATCCTAGCTCCTGGGTTAATACTTAGCTGCACCTTGGAATTACATGGAAACTTCTCTGAGTACTGATTCTGAGGTAACACCCCAGGAAGTCTGATTCAATAGCTCCAACATGTGCCCAAGACATCAAAAGCTCTAACTGTTGCTTCAAGGACAGTATTCTGTGTTACTGAGTTTCCTCGGGATCTGATGCTAGTTTCCAGGTAAGATTGCATGCTTCCTTGTCTCCCCACCTTCACCTCACCTTGCCCCCCTCACAGAACAAGTCTCCCACTTTCTCTCTGCTCCTAAGGAACCCGATTTTATCCACCACATTGGGCTCTGTGCTCTCATTCTTCCCTGTGCCTAGTGTGCTCTTGCTGAATATTTTCACATAGCATTAAGTGTCACCTCCTAAGTGATATGTTTATTATTATTCTGCTTAGCTGTATCTTGTTACCCATACAAACTGTATTATTCTAGTCCATTGAATTTCATATTACATATTAATAGCATATATTTATATGAGCATTTGTGTCTTCCCTACTAGAACGAAAGTTCCATGAAAACATCAATTACTTCTATACAGTTCAAGGCATTGCCATCCATGTGTCCTCAAAATGGAATTCAGATGTGACAACTGAAGAGAAAATACTCACTAAATTAATCAATCAGTGAATGAGTCTCAATTTGTCTTCTGGAAGCCAGAGAGGACAGGGACCAGTGGGCATGGCAGTTCTGTGCACATCCTTCAGCTGGCATTTTGTTGGTTCTCTGAAAATTTCTCGTGGCTGAGGTCTGCAGAGTAATGACTGGGTTCTCTTCTACTAAGAAATCGTGATAATCCAATTCCATCATCAGGAGTCAGCTGTATAATCAAATTAGGCATGCAGTGATGCATTGAGAATTTAGATGTCAGGCTGGACAGTAGGATTGAAAGACATAGACGTGTTGCAGAGAGTCCGTGGTCTATGATGTATCCACACAATTAGCTCACTTTGGGATGAATATCTAAGAGAATTGCCAAACTGGAATGTAAGCCAACATGCTCTAAGATGGGGAAGGAAAAGGAGAGTGACCAGGGAAGACCTCAGTGGTAAAACCAGAGCACATACTTGACAGAGAGTTGCTAAGCAGACAGGGCGTCAAAGATAAGGAAGCACAAGTCCAAATCACAATGACATAAGAATGTGGTAATCTCAGAAAAGCTCACCAGGTTCAATGTGGCCAGAACCTTGGGTGAAACTAATTAATAAGTGAAACTGTAAAGTAGGCATATTTTCAACAAGTTAAAATATGGTTGTGCCCGACATTATGGAGAGCTACTAGGGGTTTTGAATAACATTGTTGTAATTTCCTTTTTTAAAATGACAACTTTAGTAATAATGAAGAAAGTGGGTGTGGGTTTTAATTATAACAGGAATTCAAAAAGCAGTCACCTCTGTGAATTTCAGACAGAGAATTAGAGTGGGCTCAATTTAAAGTGTTTTAGAAAAAAATAGAACAACTCTGGAGTTTTATGAACGTCATTTAAAAGCATTTGGGCTTGGATGAAAGGAAGGGCAAGCCACAGAGGCCAGGTGCATCCCAGTATTACAATTTAATTAAAAATGGAAGATCAGAGTAATATTAAAAGTAACTAAGACTGTTCAATCAGTCATTTCAATTGCACAGCTTATGACATATGACCGTATGCCTTCAAGGTAGAGTATTTTTGGTTAAGTCCCAAAATTTAGTCCTTGCATTTCATTCAGATATTCAGAATCTGCTCTTGAGATTCAGGTATTTTGAGCTCTTTTTACTCTAATCTTCATGTTTTGTCTTGAGGTTGTATGCTTGTGTAAGGGGTTCAGGAGGTATTCTACCTTCACCCTTTTTGATAGTGTGAGAGAAATTTCAGTCTTTGAATATCTATTCCCCACATTTGTGCTTCTCTCAGCAATGCAGTAATTTTGCATTTTTCTAATCAGGCATCTCTGCCCCCTGTTTGCTTCTCATTACAGGAGCTATGCAGACAGCTGGGAGTTGCTTCTCCTCCTCCAATTTGGGGTCTTTAGCAACAAGAATGGGAGTCACTGGAATATAAATTATGAGAGCATTGCAGTCATTTGATCAGTGAGCTCCTGGAGGTGACAGCCTTAAGACCTAAGTTTTATATTCCTTGACCCACTAGTGTAATCCCTCTAAGTTTATAAGACACTTTTCTGAAGCAACTCGAGTCTTGAGATTCAGATCCTTAAATGATGTTTTTACACAGCTGCATGACCAGCCACTGTGCAGTTCCCAAACCAGACTTCAGATTCGCTTCATGAATCTTCTTATTTATGTCAAACAATGCTGACAGCCTGGTGCATTTTGACCCACTGCCTTGGCCCTGTGGAATGACATCCCTCATTAGTGGCGTGTGCTCACTTAACTCCCAGAGCTTAGCCAATGGTCAGTGCTGCAGCTACAGAGATAAGGAGACCTGAATGAGGCAGACCTGCTGGGTTAGCTGTTTCCTCACCGCTATAAATAAATAGGCAAAGGAATAAATAAATGAGTACGTAAGTAGATAAATAAATAAATTCCCACAAATATTTCAGATGGAGAGACAAATAACCCATTTTTAAAAATTTTGAACAGAATAAGAACATTTTTATGTATTCCTAATTTGAATTTTGTGTACAACTCTTTTGCAAAACAAAAATTCTTCCATGAACAGCCTAAAGAGCAGAGCACATGAACACCCCCTTGGGTCAACTGTGTGAATGTTGGCACTATTACGCCAAATCAGAATCGGCTTCTTGACAGTGCACTGTACAACGCTAATTAATTTGATAGAATATTTATCTACAGTTACATGAAAAGTCATTCTACAAATTAGGGATGCGAAACAACAAATTTACACTTTCTCACATCTTCTGAGCCCCAGGAATCCGAAGTCAAGGTGTTGGCTGGGGCTGGGGTTCATGGAAAGTGCAGATTGGCAGGGAGAGGAGCCTCACCTGAGCCTACCCGTGTGGTTGTTGGCAGCCTTATCCCTCCTGTGGGCTCCTCAGGGTTTCAGCACAGCAGGTAGCCTCCCTAGGAGGGAGCATCAGAGGTAAGATAGAGGGCAGGGAGGGAGGGAGGGGCCACAACACCAAAGCCACAGCCCTTGTACACCCTAATCTCAGGACCAGCCTCCATCACATCCACCATACTCTACTGTGAGAAGCAAAGACAGAAACACAGCTCCTACTCAAGAAGAGATTGCCCAGGTGTGGTGCATCGGAGGCAGAGACCTGTGGGAGGCCTAGTAGGGGCTGCCTCCAATATCCTCCAATATACGTCAATCCCCTCACTCCAAATGCTGGTCTTCTTGATTTCACACAGAGCCTGTATGCTGCACAGGTGGTCATCAATATTCTCCAATGCCAACGTTAAACTTAAGAAAGAGACTGACCACGTAAAAATCAGTGTCCAGAAGATGATTCCAATGTATTATTGCCAGTTCACTGAGTGGTGTTTTGAACAGAAAGTAAAGTAGTCAAATCTTCACTCACATTGTATTTGGGGTCCTCAGGATAACACTGAAAGATTAGGTGACCTCAGATCTCAGACTTTGTATCATTGTGGGGGAGGATCAGAAAATACAATTAACAAAACATCTGGCAGTGACTATCTAGCTGATTATAATTTAAGTCTGTAAAAGAATGTATCTGCCATCCAATATCACATAAAGATAATGATGCAAGTTCATTGTGAAAGTAAGATTATCCTGTCTGATAATACTACTAAAAAGAAGATCATTTATGTCAGTAGTTTCCATGATAGCTGTGAACATAATTACTACTGGGAATACAATAGTGAAATTCCAAACACCCAATCCCACACAAATGCACAAAGTCAGGATTTCTGGGGTGGTCCTGCATGCAGGGTGAATTTCACAGGTGAGGCAAACGCACTAGATTGGTGAAGAACCCACCCCTGAGCTAAATGGTGACCCCACAGACCTCTGCTGGGAGTCCTAGTGCCCCCCTCAGGTCTGAATGGAGGGAAGAGCAGGCTTGCTGCTGGCACTGGCTGACCTCTCAGTCTCCTGCCTTAGCGAGGTCTGTGTTTAGAATCCCATGGTCACTGTGGCTCAAGCCACCCCTCTCCCTCCTGACACACTCTCTAGAGCTAGGAGCTTGAGCCCTAAATAAGTTAAGCCCGGCCTTACCTGAAGACTAATTTACCAAGTAGTCACATCTGGGAAGTCAGGATTATCCCAATCCAGTTATGGGACAAATTCGAGAAATGCCCTTGGCCCGTAAGCCACAGAAGTAACCTTTTGGTAAACCGCAGGAGCAGAAGAGCACTAAGGGATGGTCTCATCATTGAGGCTGCTGCGGTGGCTGCCCCTCACCCCCAGTCAATGTGTGCTGAACAGCATGTTGATAGGAGTAAACTGATTTTTAAGTTCAATATTATGTACATCACACTAGTGGGTATCTTTCCTTTAATTCTTCCACTTCCTGTTATTTCCAAACAACCAAGCAGCTCTCTCATCCATCTTTCATTGTTAATTTAAATCTAGTAACTGTCATCATGTAGGGATTTTCCTGTAAATCTTATTTTAAGATTGGTTAGACAATGTGGATAAGAGTGAAACAAATTCGTGCATGAAAACTACATCCTCAATCATACTTCATCAAACCATCAGAAGTCCTAGCAGCCAAGAGATGTTCTGCAAGACTTCTGAACATCCAAAGGCACCTTGATTACTGAAACCTCAGATTGGAGGAGTTGTGGGAAGGCATGCCACAGAGGGTTCAGTCCAGGTGGTTGGTGGTTCATTCACTGGAATAAAGAAAATGTTCAGCTTTCCTGCCTGCTGTCATCTGTTTTTTTTCTTTTTTAATAACACAATTCATTTATTTTAAATTTTAACTGATAGATAAAAAGTTAAACAGTATCCACTTCACTGTGTTGGGTCAATACATGTGTAGGGTGGGTGAACTGATTGAGTGCTTGCAGAATGATCATGAAAAGGTTCATAATATGGAAATGTAGCAAGATTTATCAAAGCTCTCTTTGCCTTTTAATACGGATTGTGAAAAATGCAAATTAATAATATATTGATTATTGTTGTCTGAAAAAAATCTCAGAGGTGAGACAATCAGTGCCCACCTCTGCACTGTCTGCTCCATGAGCACCCACCCCCCACTAAATGAAGAGCACAGTGAGACCAGAGGGATGGCTATATTTTATTCAGATTTTAGTTATTTAAAATTTAAGTTTATATAACCACGTGTGGCTAGAAGGAACTGCTTTTGAAAGTATTACTTGAAATTTTTTGAAAGATCTTCAGAAACATGTCTTGCCATTTATTTGTTACTATTTATTATTAATTTGGAGGGTGTTGAAACTTAATTTTTTCAATGTCTACATTACACGTGCAAAATATTGGGGGACATTTTTATTTGATTTTTAAGAACTCTTTTGAAATATTAAATGGAAGATTTTTAGAATCTTCCCTCATTAATTAAAAGTAAACTTTAGATTGGACAGAACGTGCCAAGACTTCAGGGTTTCTGTGATGTCAAATATGAGGGAAGCCCATACTTTGGGAAAGAAGCAGATGGGTGCTTTTCCTTTAAGAGTAAAGTTGTGGTTATGATTAGAAAAAAATAGCTGACACTCAAAATTCATGCAAGGAAAGTAAAACTGAAGCAAAGTAAAATGAGTTTCTTCAAAGGACTTTGCAAACAAACAAATTGGTTCTTTTGGGAGAAATAAGATATAAAATTAAGATAAGAAAACTAAAGTGACACTATTTTCCACAGTAAGTTTTGATTATTAGGTTTTGTAAGAGCAGTCATAAGCTTTCTTTCTTAAAATGAAACTCTGAAAACCATAAATTATAGCTGTGTTAGCCCTATTTTTATTCCTAAAAAATAAGTGTTACATAAAATTTAAGAATTGGGCACACAGGATTGCTTTTTAACTTTAAAATAGTAGAATTTTTAAAAGTCACTTGTATAAACAGAAAGCTTGGATGTAGTTTGCAAAAAGAAAAAAGAAAAAATCTCCCATTGATTTGCAGATGGTTGGTTTGGGAAAAATCCTTGAGTGGTAACTGATAACAAAAGTAGTTGCTGAATGTAGAACCCATTGACATAATTTTAGTCTGTTCTAAAACCTCAAATAAGGGAGTAGATTTTTGGATGTTCAAACTTTTTATTTAAATATACTATATCTCAATCTTTGATGAATATAGATATTTTTAATGGACTATAATTTCTAAAAGGGATTTCTGACACACTTCAATAGGAAATATTTACCTCTGTCTTTAAAAATAACTGTGCATGCTTCAAGTTAAAATTATACTCTACTAATAAAATAGATGAGAAAATGAAAACAACCTCAGAATCTATCAGGGATCTCCTGCTATGAGAATGAGTCAGGAACACAGACAAAATCAATGTGGGTCCTGAAAGCTGGAGCACCCCTGGCCAGGCAGGTGCTGGTGCTTCTCAGACGGTACATGGGGAAAGAGAGCTGGGCCGCACTAGCTCGGTTCCTCCAGGGTGTAAGCTCCTCCTGGAAGAGCCTCAGCCTCTGCTGAGATCCCAGCAAAGCTTCACAGCTGCCCGACAGCTGGCGAGGACTGCTGCTTTAGCCTGAATTCATCACTGTGCCCAGGGGAGGTAGGCACAGGTGAGTGACGCTCTGAATCTCCAGCCAGATAAGGGCAGCCCTAGGAACCCTGGGTGAAGAGCAGATCCCTACAGGACTCCAGAAGGTACAAAAGTTGAAGTTGAAGCCATTGGCATTTGAAGGTTCCTGCACTGTGAGCAGGTGGGTGGCACTTCCTCTTCCTGAAGATGCTGTCCCACTCCTAGAGAGGGGAGTCCACAACCCAAAATGGAGTGCTGAAGTCCTGGTAAGCATGAGGAATTCTCGCCAGGGCCTCTCCGACAGAGCAAAAGGGAAAAGGAAAAGGGAATTCTAACATGAACTCCCAGACTGCTTTGGAATCAAGAGAGCCCACTGTTCTGCAGGACTGCTGTGGTCATGGTGTCAGGCAGGTGAGTGTGGACGGTTGGTTACCCAAAGGAGAAGCTCTGGCCCCATAGGCCACACCTGTCATGTAGCACAAGGTCTGAAGGGTTTGATTTGTTCATATGCTTGCTTGACTGCTTTTAGACTTTATATTTTACAAGTCCTAGGTTGACAGCACAGGAGAGAGAAAAGCACAGAGAGATCCCATCACCAGCACATCAGCATGCCCCACCAGTGTGGTAAAGGTGCTATAGCTGATGAACCAGCATTGCCGCCAACTATCATCCAAAATCCACATTTACATTGGGTTCATTCTGGGTGTTGTAGTTCTGAGTTTTACAAATGTAAAATGACATGGATCGACCATTACAGTGACATACAAAATATTACCTCTGCCCTAAACTCCTCTCTGCTCTACCAATTCACCCTCCCTCCACCCAATACAACTGTTCTTGTTGCGGTTGTTGCTGTTATATGGATTTTTGGTATTTCACCATGTTTCCTAATTATTTCCATCCTCAAGGTAACAGGCACCCACCACACAGAGACACTATGATTCCATGGCCAGGCTGTGTCTTAGGACCTTTAGGTTGGCTAAGGATTGCACTTCTGCTGCTGAGCAACTTAAGTGGACATGCTTCTTACTGTTTAACATCTTAACTTCCTCCTTCATATTATATATATATATATATATATATACATATATATATATATATGTATATATATAATATTATATATATCATATATAATATATATAATATAAAATTATATATATCAGGTTATTAATCGTACAAGGTCTCTGTGGAACTTGAACATGTAAGAAGTTCATGCCTCACATGGCAGACGGTGCTATGAGGGCAAGCTGAGGTTGAGAAGGAATGCTGGGGACCCTGCATACATAGCCCTCGCTGTATTTGTACATTACACCTCGATCTCCTAAGTCCAAAATATGAACTTTTAAATGCAACTCAAGTAAACAGTGCTATCAAATATGGGTAGTGACATCTAGTATAAATATAAATTTTACTGTAAAACAATAGTTTTTCACATACCCCTGAAAAAAATTCCAAAAGTTCTTTAACAAGTTTTTCTACTCTGGGATTTGTTTCACCGGAACTCGATTACTCCTGAGAAAGTATCAGTCTGATGTGGAACGACTGGAACCACACAAGAGGTCGACTGTCCCAACAAGCTCCCCGTCCCTCTCTAATGTGGGGCTTTTACACATTTTTCTGAGTTATAATTTTAAGAGACCAAGACCACAAACTTTAACTCAGGTTCCTGTATAAAAACTAACTTGATACAAGAAAGAACAGCTTGTGCCTGAAATTATGCATTTGACAGGTAGACATAGTTGGATAGCAAATATTATGGAAGATAAATTAAAAGGCATACTTGCATCATTAATGAGACTTGACATTATAATGACAAAGCTTTTCCATGGAAAATCCTTGCTTATCGAATGTGGGCATGTTGTTAATGAGTTAATATGTGGTCTTCTAACTTCTTTCTGGAAGGAAGAGCATATCAAAAATATTTTTTTTACAATATTTGTCAGAATGAAAGTCCTAAGAATAGTTTTTCATAGATAGTTATAACACTAATAGCAGACCAGAAACAGATATTTAATTGAGATATTTAAAGAAGAAATAAAAACAACAAAATGTAATTATGTATTTTCTTTCACAAATGTAATTACACAATTTCATTTTTTGGAAGAAGAAAATAAAGAACTTTTTATTCCACATTTTGAGACTCAATATGCATAAAAACTAATTGTAAGTTCTAAAATTCCTTTTTATACTAAATTTATGAAGGAATCATTGTGTAATAAAATACTTGTATACCAACAAACTTTGAAATTAGACAAAAGGCACCTCTAATATTAGGCAAATCAATGAACTTTTCTGAGTCTCAGGAAAGTTTATTTCTTATAAATTTATCTTCCTAGATCATGGGATTATGAGAATCATAATTTTACAAATTAATAAGATTCTACATGTTGCCATTACCATTCTCAGCTTTAACTGTCAATCTCTCAAATTGTGCTAGCATTTTCTCTAAAATTGTCCCATTCCCTATTTCGCAAGCAGAGAGAGATTATTATCATTGGTTAATGTTTCAGTTTTGACTAAAAAATAAACAAATAAAATTCATACAAATAAATATGAATTTGTATGCAACACATTTCTAAATATATGATAGCACATAAAATTTTCAAATAAAAAAATCTTAAAACAAACAAACAAAAAATAATCATTGCATAGCCAGACGTGGTGGTAGGCCTGTAATCCCAGTGACTCAGGAGGCTGAGGCAGGAAGATTGGGAGTTCAAAGCCAGTCTCAGCAAAAATGAGGCACTAAGCAGCTCAGTGAGACCCTTTCTCTAAATAAAATACAAAATAGGATGTGGCTCAGTGGTCAAGTGCTGTTGAGCTCAATCCCTGGTACCCCTCCCAGAAAATAATAATAATTACAGATTAAAATTCATCATTTACTTCTATAATTTAAAATAATTTAAAATCGTGTTAGTTTTTATTTTCAATATAATGTATTTATTTTTCAGGATACTGTGAGCATTTGAGATACATTCAAGTCCCATAAGTATTAAATACTATGATGATTAAATAAATAAAAAGCATCACTTTCAACATAGAGTTGACAATCTCCTTTTTGTATCTTTTAGCACTATTCTTTCAGATTTCGACAGGCTAACAGCTGTGTGCTGGATGCCCAACCTGCAGCTCTCTTCTGACAACTGGTGGAAGGAGGTGCTTATGAGAATCCCAGTTCATGCTCCTTAGACACGTGTGGAGGGTGCTGCCAGCGCTCAACAACTTTTCCTGTGGCCTCTCCTAGCTGACCTCTTGGAGCACTGCATTTCTGAGCTTTGCAAGTCGAGCAAGGTGCATCAGTGTCCTATCCTGGACATTGCAATTGACCATACTTCAGCGTTTTAAAACAATGCTTGATTATTTCTTCACAGATTATTTCTTCACAGAAAGCAGATGACTTTTCTTTCAACTTGGGGTGAGAACCCCAAGTTGGCTCAGCTTATTTCTGTGCTCAGGGATTCAGAGAGTCTAAATGAAGGTATCAGCCACCTGGGCTTGTATTAAAAAGCTCTAGGAAGAATCTGCATCAAAATTTATCCAGATTCTCACAGAATACAGCTCCTTTCCATTCTAGAACTGTGGCTCCCCTTTTGCCACCTTGGGCCACCCCTAGGTCCCAGCTGGGAATGTACATTGTAACTCGAGAAAATGTGTGAGCAGGTGTTCCTCAAGCTTTGTATGTCTGAGTTCCTCTTCTCTCTCAGCCAGAGATAGCTGTCTGGTTTTAAGGATCAGGCTGGGGCCGCCTCAATAGTCAAGGATAATTTCCCTAAATTAAAGACCAGTATGAAAAATGTGTCCTATTTACAGACTCCTGGAATTGAGACACTGACACTACTAGGGGAAGGGCATTATTCTCTCTACACAGAGGCCCACAATTCTGCCCAATGGGCTGTAACTTAAGACAGCATATGTACATGTCATCGCCAGCCAGAGCTTGGATCCCCATCTTCTTTACCTTTGTTTGGATGACCATATGAGAGCAGGGGCAGAGCTGTGAATCCTCAGAGCACAGCTGCAAGTCACCAGGGATCAGCACCAGACTTCAAAACCAAGTGGTTTCCCTGGTTGGAGTTTGCAACTGGGTTGAAAGAGGAAGTTGCTTTCTCCTGCCACCTTCTCCTTGAAGAGGAGAGTGACTGATGTCTGTTCTGTGCCTCTCTCACTCTTTCATGCCGCAGTCCAGCTGCAGCAAAATAACCGGGGGGTGACGAGCAACTTGTGTACATTGATACAGCAGGAGTGAGAGCCGTTTATTTTAGGACGACAGAGGTATTTATACATTCCACATAGCTTATCTAATTAACATAAACTCGATACAGCAGTCAACCAATAAGGAATCTCCACACTTAATGGCTTGCTGGCATTACTTCACAAACCACTCCCTCTGGCATTTTGCCAGGCACCATCCAGACTTGTTTACAGACTCTAACATTTTCACTTAGAGCAGATTAATTTTCTTTGTTTATTTTAGTTTCTGGGCCCACAGGTTCCTAACTTAGGTGATCTAGATAATGAGATTCAGGACTTTCTGAGTTGCTAAATTTAGGATGAGATTTTGGATTTGGAATTGATGCCATAATGAACCAAGACTTTTTGAGAACGTGGGATGTGGATAAATGTGATCTGAATACAAGACTGACACGCATCTTGAGGGTCAGAGAGCAGACTGGTGCTAAGCAGAGTAATGACCCCAATGATGTCTACACTCTAATCTCCCAAACCCGTCAATAAAACCTTATCTGGCAGAAGGTAACTTTTATATGCAATTAAGTTATGGACCTTGTGGTAGTGAGATTACCCTGAAATACCTGGTGTGCCCAGTTATATGAGTGCTTAAATTTGGAGAAACTCCCTTGAATGGTTTATAGAGATGAGCTAGAATAAGAACAAAGAAGAAATTCAAAGAGGAAGAAGGAGAGGGACTCAATACATCCTCACTGGTTTTGAAAACAAAGGAGATTTCAATTGTTTAACCACAAAGAACTGAATTCTACCAATAAATCAAATGAAGGAAATGGAAATGGGTCCTCGTTAGATGTGCAGAAGAGCAGTCCAACCCCTGCCACACCTTGATTTTAGGTTGGTGAGACCCAAGTTGTACTTCTAATCTACAGATAACTAGTGTGTATCAATTATTTCATTATAATATGCATGGGAAGTTTTTACAGCTACAATATCAAGCTCATATGACCCTCCTTATGACAGGGGGCATAGTAAGGCCTGAAGCAAGACTGCCACTGCTTGCTCTTCTCCATTCCAAGCAAATAGGAGTGGCTGTGGATACTCTTCTCTCCTAATGTTGAAAAATAACACATTTTCCAAATTCAAGAGTACATTTCATATCCCTGGGCCCGAGTTGGTCTGTTCCACCCGAAATATCCCACAATGCATGGCAGCTATAGGTAGGGATTTTCCTTGGCATTGATGTGGCAGTCCACTATCAATTCTCAGAATCTGTCTTTCTTTTCCACAGACCACTTTGTTAAATTAAGTGGCCCATCAGACAAAAAGAGGAGTCACTATACTGGACTGAATCATTGACCTTGACCAGAAGGAGAAAATAGAGCTTATCCAAAATATAGATGTGTGTGTATCCTAGGAGATCATCCAGGGTTCAACCAAGAGATCAACCAGGCAACTCCTGGTGCACCCTTGCTCTAGTGTGACAGCTTAGATGAATGTACTAGTCATGGACAGGGAAGAATCATCAAAGTTCAGACACTCAGGTGCCTCAGTTCTGAGGTTTGTTATCACTTTAGCTCCAAGTCCAAGATCTTTGAATGGTTTTCTATCTAGATTCAGAAATGATACACTCCACCATTCACTCAAGGAGCTCTGGGTTTTTGAGCATCCTCAAAACTGTGCAATAATCAGAAAACATGGTTCTCTGTTTTTGTGGCTCTATTTCCTAAGCCTAGAGTTTAAATAAATATATATTAGAATGTTAGTGAGTTGCCCAGAACTATTCTAGTAAACCAGTCATCCAATAATCATTTCCTAAACCTTGTGAGTCACACCATTAGGATTGCCACTCAAGCAATAGTGGCTTGATATAAAAGTGCATGTGCCCTGTGCCCCCACCAGGACCTACCCCTGCCCAGTGGATTCATTTCAATGGCAGAGTAGCTTTCAATGTTACAAGATACAGAGATTAACCACAGGAGCACCTTCCTAAGAACCTGTAATTCTGCACCAAGTTTTTGTAAAACTATGGTGAAGCACAGGCTTCTGGACCATCTCGGGGGACATCGTTGGGAGGTGAAGATTATATTGCATATAATAAAACCTTTCCAAAAATTCAGGGCTCCAAATCTTTGGGCTTTTCATTTTAACAAGAATTTTGGGTGCCATGGAAATAATTAGATCTTTCTCGATGACTTAATTTAGTTCATGGAATCTACAAACTCTGTTCAGTGTTTTGGCACAAATGAACTTAGCTCTCTCTGTAATTATATTCTGGTCTCATTGATGCAACTTCTGTAAACGCCTCTCGTGCTTGAGCTGGTGTCAGAGGCCCATGCAGTGCTCCTCCGTATTCTTGAGACTTCTCACGTTCCTACATTTCACCATTCTCAGTTTTCAGGTTCTGACTCGTTCATCCTCAATGCACTGAATTTCTACAGGAGACCTTGTGGGGCTGTGAATTGAACTGATATTGTATCTCAGCCACCTGCAAAATCAATATTTGAGTTTATTTTTAAAGTATCTTATCCCCAGCACAGAAGTGGTAAGAAATGATTTCCATGGTTGTAGAGAAGTCCCTGGTTTTGGCCTATTACATGAACAAGGGATGTAAGGTTGTGACGAGTTCGTTTGTTCCTTTCCTAATCTGTCCCCTTCTGGTTAACATGGCATCTTCATCTTAAGCACAGAAGCCCTACTCTCAGTGTTCGGATTCCTTGAGCCATAGTGTCTGTCAGGGTCTCACCAGGAAACACAGCATTCAATTAGGGAAAATGAGAAAAGTTTATTAACGACATACTTAAAAAGTTGTGAACCTGATTAAGTAAAACCAGCAAGAAAATATGACATATGTCCTCCCAGGGTTAGCAGGAGAAGGGAAGCTGTCACCATCTGTACTGGGCTGGAGAACACACCTCCTCCCCATTCTTGTCCCTCAGAAAGATCAGAATGAACCTTTATTTGGAAATAGAACTGCACAGGTACTTGGTTCAACACATTCTGAATTAGGGTGTGCGCTAAACCCAATATGATGGTGTTCTTACATGAAGACATGCAGATGCAGGTACTGAAGTGCTCGTTCCACAATCCAAGGCACAGGAGGATGGGTGGCATGCTGGAAGCTAAGGGGGAACATGCAGCAGACGTGCACAGAACCCTCCATAAGGAAAAATACCTGGACCCCTGACATCTGTAGACGATGGGGGAATAAGTCTATGTTGGTTTAAGCCATTTAGCTGGTGGCACTTTGTTCCATCAGCCCTAGGATACCTATCTACCACTAGTAGGTCCAGAGAAGGAGCTAGTGACAGGTAAAGGGGAGGCCCCTTGACAGAAACCTGGCTCTTGGTGAGGAAATGCAGTCGCTACAATTCTGGAGCATGGCGGGCAGGTTTCCTGGGAACACTGCCCTCCATTTCCGTGGTCCAGTCTTTCACTATGCACACTGTCCTTGGAAAATGACCAGAATCTTCAGGGAAAAGGAGCCTATGCATTCAGTTCCTGGGGGTCAGCCTTCCAGTCCAAAAATGAGAGGGCAAAGGGGGAGATTGCATCTGGAGAGGCCAATGGAGACTTCAGCCCATTCCCCAAACCTTTGTCTTTGACTGGTCCTTTATGTCACGTGATCACTAATCTAGCTCTTTTTCCAACTTTATATCAGGACTTCATGTAACTCTGACTCACTGGCAAAGTTGGTGGCTGTGGCATGAATGTGGCTGCCTGACCACAATCACTGCAGACACCATGTCATACAGGAGACTTATTAGAACATCAGCACCACTGTGACACCCATGAAGCCTCTCATAGTCATGGCCAGTTCTGGTGCTGACCCTGGGATTTCACTCCTGGCCCTCTGGCTGGATCCTGTGCTCCAACATGGGGATGTGCACATCTGGTGCCATAGAGATTGATATCTGCAGTGTCTGTACCCCATGCACTCAGAGTCTCCTGTCTTCCCCTTTTTCTTATCCCTCTTTTATTTATTGTTATTACTGACATTATTTTCTCCACGTTCCTTTTCTAGAGTAAGCCATTTTACCTCACCAAGTTTCTATCACCCCCTTTCTCTCTCACTGCAAGTCTGAGGGATGGAACTCCAGGGGATTTTTCTGTTCCCTTGGTAGGGAATGGGTTTCTACCCCATCTAAACTTGTGAGAGATTTGGTAACTATGTGTATGAAAAGTACACTACCAAGTCTTCTAAGGAATTATTATGCAAGACTCTGCATGTATTATTCATTTCCTTATTTTATAATGCATTAATTTTCAATTAATATAGAAAATTTCAACCAAACTGAGTTGAATTAATTATTATATAATATATTTTAAGCAATAAATATTAAATAAAGAGTTTATGATTTAGAAATGTATGCTGCTCATATAAATTCTTGGTTCCTGGAATTATGTTGAGTTCAATACTCTATGCAATTAGTTAATTTTAACAACTTATACCACAAATTTGCTAAAATTTGAAAACAATAATAAAAACCTATGACTAGTTTCATTAAAACATTATTAGATATGAGCTAACAGAAATATAATTTAAAATTTAGAGATAAAAATTCAGCTATGAAAGCTTTTATGATTTCTATAATTTATAATTTCTTTCCCTAAAATTTGAAGTTAGGCACCTCTTGAGGAATTCTTTTACATGAATATTATTTTAGATATCATCCCCAAAGCACTTATTTCTATCATCTGAGATGAGCAGAAAACACAAAATCTTGGTGCAACTAAGCTTCTAAAATTCCTTGTCTATCAAAAATAAGAATCAATGTGAAGAAACACCACTCAGAAAGAGAATATTACTTTCAGGAAATAAGTCTGGGGGGTGAGCCCAACATTGGGACTGAAATGGACTTTTCTGGTAACTGTCTATCTCTGTTATCTTGAGGCCCTCCTCCTCCTTCAACATGGGACCCTTCACCTTCTTCATCATGGGATCATCTACCTCCTTCATTGTGGGACTCTCTGCATCCATCATCCCAGACCGTGTACCTCCATTATCAAGGGGCTATCTACTTCCGTCCTCATCATTATCAGTGAGGCCTAGATTCTCAACAATAGCACCCTCTGATACTTGGGGTCTTATCATTGTTCTTTACCTTCAATTTAGAAGAACTTATGCCAGTCCAGGGCACTCATCAAGATGCCTCAGACTTCCAGATCTCCACACAACACCTGAGCTTTAGTCCCCAAGGCACTCCATATCTAGATTTACCTTTCTCCATCTCCCTCTAACCTCTAGATCTGTATCTTCTGGAATTTCAGAGTCATTGTTAGTAAAAACCCTGTACATAATTCAACTCTCTGAATACTCCTTTGCCTTTTGTTCAAATGGTGAACTGGCTTTGCTTCAAGGGAAAGTATCTCTATTTGACAACCAGCTATCTTTCCAGCTAACTTCAGTTCATTTCTTGCTCCTAATGCAATATTTTTATCCCCCAAAGCATCTAATAGCTTCATTGTCCCATTCTGTGATTATTCTTCAACTTCTTGAGGGTGAAGAATTCCGCTTAAATTTCAGGTCAGACAGGAAACTCCTTTTCCTGCACATGCTCCAGATATTCACATGGCAAGAGCTCAGTCTACTCAGAGACTTCATTGCACCTTAGAGTGGCTGAAGAAAAACAGAACGGATATGACTCATCTCATTTAAGGAATCCATGTCGTTGACCCATGTGCTCCTTCAGTGCCACCTGGAACCTGCAGCTTTGGGTTTGTGTGGTCTCCTTCATCATAGTTATCCAGATGACCTGGTCAGAGTTGTCCAGATGACCCTGTCTCTTCCTGAACCTCAGCATCTCCTCTTCCACTCTCAGGGACTTTGTTTTTCACCGAGAAGAAGGGATCAAGAGAGACATGCCACAGCCTGTCCACACCACAAGCACCTGTCCACCAACTCCTGCGGCCCTCCAATAGCACTGAGGTGTTCCTGTCATCTTTAAAGCCAACTGCTCTTCTGCTTATCTGAGCACTTTCTCAGGTGCATGGCTCCTAGATTTCTCAGTACTCTCTCCATCATCAAACTTTGTTCTCTATTGAACTATTGCCATTAGTAGGAAATATAACTTTTTTGTACAAACAATGAATTAAAATGTATTATAGATACAGTTTATAGATGGTGAAATCACAAATCCTTAAAAGAATCACAGCAGTTTTGAAATCTGTTAGTCTTTTTGTTTGTTTGTTTGTTTATTTATTCTAATCAGTTATACATGACAGAAGAATGCTCTTTGATTCATTGTACCCAAATGGAGCAGAAGCCTTCACTTCTCTGGTTGTACCCAATGTAGGATCACACCATTTCTGCAATCATACATCATTACCTAGGGTAATGATGACCATCTCATTCCACCATCTTTCCTACCCCAATGTGCCCTACCCCACCTCTCCTTTGCCCCATCCAGAGTTCCTGCACTCATCCCATGCCCCTCCTCATTATGGATTAGCATCCACTTATCAGAGAAAAAATTCAGCCTTTTTTGGGGGGGAATTGGCTTACTTTACTTAACATGATATTCTCTAACTCCATCCATTTTCCTGCAAATACCATAGTTTTAGTCTCTTTTATCGCTGAGTAATATTCCATTGTGTATATATGCCACACATTCTTTATCCATTCATCTACTGAAGGGCACCTAGGTTGTTTCCACAGTTTATCTATTGTGAATTGTGCTGCTATGAACATTAATGTGGCTGTGTCACTTAAAACAGTATGTTGTTTTAAGTCCTTTGGGTATAGACCAAGGAGTGGGATAGCTGGGTCAAATGGTGGTTCCATTCCCAGTTTTCTAAGGAATACTGCTTTCCAGATTGGCTGTACCAATTTACAGTCTCACCAGCAGTGTATGAGTGTGCCTTTTCTCCCACATCCTCGTCAACACTTAACTGTTGTTTTCATTCCTGATAACTGCCATTCTGACTGAAGTGAGATGAAATATTCGAGTAGTTTTGATTTGCTTTTCTCTAGTTACTAGAGATGTTGAACATTTTTTCATATATTTGTTGACCAATTATATATCTTCTTCTGAGAATTGTCTGTTCAGCTCCTTAGCCCCTTTATTGATTAGGTTGAGTTCTTTATATATTCTGGAGATTAGTGCTTTATCTGATGCGTGTGTGGCAAAAAAATTTGCTCCCAAAATGTAGCTCTCTCTTCACCTCATTGATTGTTTCTTTTGCTGAGAAGAAGGCCTGACTTCCTTAACAAGACTCCTAAAGCACAAGAAATAAAATCAAGAATCAATAAATGGGATGGATTCAAACTAAAAAGCTTCTTCTCAGCAAAAGAAACAATCAATGAGAAAAATATACTTTTAATTCCTTTTCTTTTTTTATAAACAAAAAAAAACTCAAAATTTTTATTTATATCGCTTCCTTTCTAGCTACTGCTCAGTTTCTCTAAAACTAAGAGGTAACTAATTCCTCCTTTCCTAATCCATCTAAAACCACTACTCCACCAATTGATCTTGCGAGAGTCACCAATGACCTTACTGTTGCTAAAATCCATAGTCACTTTTCTGTCTTATTTTATTTGTCCGAAAAAACAGAAATAAACACAGTTGGGCATTTCTTGATACTCTGTCTTCTCTCACTCCTAGGACACAATACTTCATGGGTTTTATTTCTAGGACATTGGATTTTCTTCCTTGGTTTATTTAATGGGTTCTGCCCTTACACTGGACATTTTAATTATTGCAGTGTCCCAGTGTTTAGTCCTAACATCTGTTTTCTCTTGTATGTATTTTTTCATATTCCATCCAGATCCATGGCTTTGCAAATCATCTCTATGAGGTTGTCTCTCCAAACTTTAGACTCTGCCATGTGTCTTATCCCCTTCAGGCTCATGTATCCCACCCACAGCTTGACATTTCCAGAGATATCTCAAATATAACATGACCCCAAATAAGTGCCTGGCTAGTCTTCATAAACTTTTCATAACAGCTAATGCCGTGGCTGGTAACTCAATGCTGGCAACCGCTCAGCCTCACATGTTACAGGCTTGCTTGATCCTTTTTCTCCTATGCAAACCTTCACCAATTAAAGGAAACCCTTTCTAAATAGTCAAGCAGTTTTCAAAATATATACAGAATTAGCACACCTAAACTTCTGACCTTCCCCTCTGACAACAAGCCTCTGTCATGTGTCATCTGAATTAGAGCAACCCTGCCCACGACTGCTCTACCCATCTCTGAGGTCAGCTCCTTACACACAACCAAGCAAGCCTCTGAGAGCCCAGCACAGAGTGGGCCACTCCTCCCCTCCCAGCTCTCTTGTGCCTCCACTTTAAGGTAAGAGAACTGCAGCACATGCATGGTCTATGTGCATGGGGGCCACAGACCCTCTAATTTCACCCCCTCACCTCCTCCTCCTCCTCGCCTCTTGGCCACACACACACTGAGAGCCTCGCCTGCAATTCTCTGATCAAGTGCCACTTCTGCATCAGCCTGTTCTAAGCATCCTGGATAAACAGTCCTCTCCATTCACCCTGCCCTAATGTTCTTGATCCTCCTTACCCTACGCTCCTTATTCTTCAGTCTATGAACCAGCAAATATGCAAAGTATTTATGTATTTGGCATAGTTTTATTGATTGGTATCTCCCTGCTAGAGTATTACTTTAAAGGGCAGGACTCCTGTTCATCACTTTCACTGATGAATCCCCAAGATCTGAAGGTGCCTGTCTCATTGCTGAGCTCAGCTAACATTATGAATCAATAGATCACATTTCATAGCTGGAGACCACATTTCGTCTTTTGAATTGAAGTAGAGAGGTGCCACCACTGATATGCTCCACCTTGAAGTAGAAGAAGGTTCCATTTCTCATCACAGCAAAAGTACCCTATTCATTCACACCAATACCGTGGACCTTCCTTGCTAGAAAGAGTCTTATAAATTAAATGTCCAGAACAGACTTTCTTTTTAAATTATTAAAAATTAATTTTCACTTCTAAAAGGAATTTAGTCTTACTACTGTATTCCTGGCTCACTATATGATGGTATGAAAACAATGTGCATTTAGAGGAATGACTTGAAGTGAGCCACAATGTCGTCAGCCATGCCAAGAGGGGGACATAGGTGACCTGCTGCAGTGCACGGAGTCCCCAGTGTTTCCTGGATATTATTTTATGCTTTTTGTAGCCCATCGTGTCTGCAAAATACCCCTCCATGGCTCGTATGCAGACAGCCACTCTGTTCTTCACTTGCAGTATGACTTTCAATGAATTCCATGAGATAGGTAACACTCTATTATGAAATTGGCATTGTGTTGGGTTATTTTGCCCAGCTGTGAGCTAATCTAAGTGCCCTGGGTATCTGCGAGCTAGCCTAGGCTAGATTAAAGCATTGGTAGAATAGATGTATTAAATGCAGTTTTTACTTAGGATATTTTCCACTTATGGTAGGTTTATTGAGATGTCACCCCATCATAAGTGGAGAAGCACCTATAGGTATTTGAATCCTATGACACTGGGTGTTCACATGAACCCATCCTTTGTGGCTTTATGAATTTTGATTGTCCAAACTGGTTCCAAAACATTCAAAATTCTCCTCAGCCTGAGGAAACTGTTGAATCATAATTTTCTGTTTGTTGTCTGTGCTAAAATCTTCAATAGAATGCTCTCCCATGCCCTGTTCAGGCAGGTAACAGTGTATAGGAATTTTGGATTTTTATTACCTATGTTTGAATAAAAGGGCACATAATCAGATCAGAAAGCCCTCTTAAAACTATTGAGTTCTATTGCAAGGGCAAAAGCTTGAGAAGACAGATAAAATTTAGCATCCTAATTCATATGGAAGTATAGGTTATTATTATTCAAGGAAATGATGTGCATAACCCTAGATTGTAAATTCTTGGAAGTTGTCCCCATTTCAACAGAAGCCCTCACCCTGACTTATTTTTTCTCAGAAGTTGTGTGTGCCCAGTGAGCATGGGAAAAGTGTTGATGACAGTAGCATCATAAAGTAAAATTACCTTGTCTTGGAGGCATTATCCACAGTAACTGCACACTCTATTCTTATTAGTGCATTATGTCTTGATAAAGGATTTGTCTCAATAAGCCTGTAGCACTAACTTACTTGAATTGATTATATATATCACAATTTAAATGGCTTTCATCTGACCCAGTTTAAATTCATTGCTTTATAATTTCTTTATGAGACAGGATAAGTAGGACTAGGCAAAAGGATTCTACTCTGTTATACTCTGATTTTTATATGCCAAAGCATATTTTCTATGTGCCAAAGTCAGTTAAGTCAATTTTCTACATCTGAGGAAATTATGCATAAAAAAGTTAAAAGTGTGACAAATGGAATTTATTTACTGAATTGTATAAGTAATTTACATCTTTTCACAAAAGTAATAATTACTAACCAAGGATTCAATTGCCAAAAAAGGCTAACGATGCTTCCAAGAGCAATGCCTTTTATAATTGCCTTCACAGTAGTTTCAGGACACTGGCTTCATTATATCAACTGGTTGTCTTTTCCTTATCTAAAGTCAATACCATGAATCTTCCTAATTTCATTCATAAATCTACCCCGTGTCCTTTACTTCTTTGCCAGTCTGCCCTTGGGTTGTCTTTTAAGACGTATCTGGGGCACCCTAACTACTCTCTGTACCACATTTGTTTTCCATCATGGGGCCCTGAGAAGCCACACTCACCCCCTCTCCCTTTTTCTATAGAGATTGAAAGATTAGTGAGCCCACTGCTTTTAAAAAAAAATTATAAAATAAAACTTCATCACCTGGCTTTCTTTTTTCTTCTTCTTCTTATAATAGCCATGCAGATTTATTTGAGCCATGCAATGGAGGTCAATGGCTTGAGCAGAAGCCACCGTGTTCTTCACAGTGTTATTTTAGGCTGAGGGTACATAGTGTATTATTTCTAATTAAATAGCCTAACTTAAATTTCTAACAAATATTCTCTAGTAGCCTTTTGCTGCTGTAAAATAAATAAATAAATAAATAAAATCTGAGAAAAATCCGCTTACAAGAGGAGAGATTTATTTGGGCCCACAGTTTCAGAGATTTCTGTCTGTGGTCAGCTGGCTCCATTGCTGTGAACCTGTGGTGAGGCAGAGAAACACGGGAGAGAAGGAGAGGGGGAGGCAGTCGGGGAGAAAAGTTGCTCATCTCATGACAACCAGGAAGCAGGGTTGAGGGATGGGTGAAGAGACAGAGAGAAAGGGGCCTGGGACTAGATATACCCTCCCTGGACGAGCCACCAGTGATTCACTACCTTCACGTAGGTCCACCTCTTAGTCTCTACAACCTCCTAATAATACCATCAAATTAATGCATTAATCACCAATGAGGTCCGAGCCCTCATGATCCACTCATCTTCCCTAAGACCCCACCTCTGGACATTGCTGCACTGAGGAGCAAGACTTGGACACTTGAGTCTCTGGGGGACACCCCATATCCTATAATATGTTCCTTGTTTTGTTTTGTTTCTATCTCTTGTTATTGTTCACTTTTGACCCAAGCCTTGGTTCCTACAATTTGAGTGTTAGGTGTTCAAAATGCTTCAGTTAGGGACATAACTGTCCTCTGGTCCCTGGCTGCTAGCGACTCATCTGAGTTCTTGAGTATTCCTTGATGGAGGTGGCCACAGCCATACACACATGATCATTAAGCTCCTAGTCAAAGTGAGCTTCCCTCTGAGACCAGGGCCTGTCTCTGGCCCAGCGTCCCGGTCCTCGCTGTTTCATCAAGTCAATGTCCTTCACACTAAGGCCTTCCGAGCTGCTCACGATTGTTCTGAGTCCTTTAGAGATGAAGCTGTCCATGATTAGTGGGAAATGAGGAGGCGAACATCTGGGCAGTTCCTTTTCCACCAACAGTGGAAGGTCTTGTTTCCTGAGCTCATGTGAGTCTGAGAGTTCCAGAGTATCAGGACACAGCTCAGGCCAGAAGACACTTCCAGGGATCCAGGAGGTATCTCAGGCAACAGGAACAAGTCACTAGTCAGGCAGTATCTACAAATCAAGAGCTGGGGTGCTTAACTCAGCCCTGTAGGAAAGAGCAGGCAGGGATGGCCTAAATGTGTGTTGATGACCATCTTAAGTTGGAGTGTCTGAGAAAACTGCCATCCTTAGACTTAGAAAATGTCCTGAGGTTTTAAGCTGATACAGCCTGAATACCTGCCAAAAAATAATGTCTGTTTCTGAAATATTTTGTGCAATTTTGTAGTAATCACAAGGAGATAAAACAGTAAAATATAATATTTGGAAATTAGGGAGGAAGACGTTAGATTTAGCCATTTTAAATTCTTTATTGAGTGGATGATAATAAGTTTATTGACTTAATTCATACTTACCAGATTAAATATGCATTAGAATAATTCTTAAATGCATCTAGAAAACAAATGCAAGTCACTTTTATGCTTGGTGATTTTTTTAAAAAATTAAAAGATATTTTAAGACAATAATGAGACAAGGGAATAAAAAAGAGTTTGAAAAAGATGAAATAAATAGAATAAATTGAAAGCAGAAAATAAGATAATGGAAATAAGTTTTAATATACCTGTGATATATTTTTACTGCTAATAAATAAAGTTTTACTGTTAATAAAACTTTCCATATACCTAAGTTGTATTTTAACTCCCTAGCCTATTTTGAAAACAATCTTTTTGACATATGTCTACATGAATCTGAGATTATATCCGAAAATGCAATGAATCACATGTATTTGCCCAGGAAAAAGATAAAATGTCCAAAGTGAGTTAGATGGTTTTACACAGGCAGTGCAATTATTTGTTAAAATTTCTCAAAATCAGGCTCATAGAAGCCTTTTCAAAGTCTTGAAGAAGAGATGATTGCAACATAAAATAGACAATGGAGATATTCTCTAATTCACTAGTGCTGAAATACAATAATGATAATTAAAATGAGAAATATGTATTTATGTTAGACTTACCAGCCAATCAAACTTACAATTGTATGTTCTAAACAAAATATTCACCAAATTAAATAAAACAAGGCAGATGCAGAAAAAGCATTTAGATAAAATTTGAAGCAGTAGTATATCAATTGTATCAACCAGCAACAAGTGGTAAATTCTCTAACCTGAAAATGAGAATCTATAGTTGTCTGTTGTAACCACAGTGCTACTAAATGAACAAGAGACCAAAAGAATAAACACAAGAAAGAAAGAATTGGCACTGGAAATGTTCCAGGATGATTTCATTTTCTAGAAAGCACCAAATTCATAAAAAGAGAAATGCATAACTTAGCAGCTGTATCACGTGTATGCATTTGCTTTTCTTCCTAACAGTATTGAAAAAAAAATGGAAATTTTTATTCAATTTCATCAAGAAGCATAAGAAAAATATGCCAGGTGCCAAGACATTATTCTAAGAAAATATAGGCTGACTTTTATGAGGAGCATAGTAATCCTTTAATAAGAGATATTAAATATTATCACTATTAGATGTGTAATCACCACAAATGAACTAGTCAATTAAGTTCCAATAGTAATTTATTAGTATTTTTCCAGAGAAGTTTATGAGATTATTTAAAAATTTATTTAAAAAAAGACAAATAATAAGAATAAGAATAAATACAATGCAAAAGTACTAGCCAAGTGCACTTACCCTATCAAATGTTCAAGCTTTGAGCATACCTAGACTAATTAAGTCATTAGAGTTACAGAATATGTAATGCTAATTATAAAGTGATTAGAAAATATGCAGTAAATCAACAATAAAACAATGAGCTCAGAAATATGTGGAAAGCTGAGGATGCAACACTGCAGGGATCACAGAACTGTGGGTTAGATGGAGTATTTAATAAATTTAATGAAGGCACAACCGCATAACCACAAGTTAAAAACAAGCAAATACAGTTTATTCCTGTGATTTACATGCACAAAAATCAGTGTCGCAAAGCTCAGACATAAATGCAAAGGTGAATATTTAAATAATTTTGGAAATATTACTTTCGTGATTTCAGAATACATAGTCTTTCAAAAAATACCCAAAGATGCAGAAGCTAAGGAAAAAATATATGAATTAGATGTCTTAGAAATTTGGGATCTTTATTTCTTACAAAACATCTTTCCATGAGGGATGGCAAGTGTCCTCTCCCTTCCCAAAGGAGCACCAATGTGTTTGGGTGTAAAGCTATGGGGCTTCTGTATTGTACTTTCAAATTGTACACTGCTTGTTCAGGAAGGGCAAATCAAGGGAGAGGAAAGGAGAAGAGAAGAAAATATGTCTAATTGTTGGCAAATTCTTCTGGAGGGTGGGTATTATTCTTTCAGTATTTTTTTTTAAGATTTAAAGTTCTAGTTCAAAAATTGAGATTGGGGAAGAATATGTAACTTGTTAAAATGAAAAACTAACACGGATTCCCTGTCAAATACATGGTTTCAAGTATTTTCTCCCATTTCATGGGTTGTTCCTATTATTTTTTCTGCTATGCAGAAGATTTTGAGTTTTCTAAAACNCCCCACACACATATACACGTCAGTGTTGAATGAGGACTTCAAGACCAGGCTGGTTAGGATGTAGAGTTGATGATGAATGCATAATTAACATGCAGCGTAAGGTCTCAGCACCAGGAAGAACATGCAAATTAGATAGATCATAGAGGCAGATAATAGATATGTACATGGGTAAATGATAAATATATTGATGGATGATTGACAGATGCTATAAAGATATGTTATTTAGAATACGTAAATCCAAACACATGAAAGAATAAAGAAGATATTTTCCATAAATTCAATCACTCTATATAATACTGCACATTTTAATTCTAGGAATCATCTCAGTGCAGTTTGTAATCCATGTACCTGAGATAATAAAATATGACAAATTAACTTAATATTATTAGTGATATAAAAATGGCTCCTAATGGTTCTAACATATAAGAAAAAATATTTTGCAATGACTATCTTTTTCATAACAAATGTTAACTTCAATCCTAAACTAAGAATTTATAGATTGAGTGGCAAGGTAATCTAAAAATAAATAAATAAATAAACAAACTTGTGCAGCTAATAAATGACTTGGCAAGTTTCCCCTGAGAAGTGTGTTGGTTTATTTTTGCAAACTCCAAGGAGCATAGAAATCACTCAATTTCTTGGGGAGCATCAATAAAACGTGATGACTACAGCTTTCAGTAGCGCTGGAGCAGTTACTGCAGGCCGGACTCCTGCAGTGGGTCATCAGGAGAGGCCCAGGAAGCCACTGTAGACTGAGCCAGGAGAGTGGCTTACTCCTTGTCTCCGTACTTCAAGAAGGTTATGAGCTGGGCACTCCACGCAGCTGTGAATATGCGGAAAAGCTCAACAAACATGAAAACTATTTTAGGTATTTACAAAATAGTTCTTTCTATTCTGAATAGAAAGAACTTTCTTTTCTTATATGAATAAGACCACACACATGTTCAAAACCTATTCCCAGCACAAAACGTATATGTAGAAAGTAATTTTCATTCTCACAAATTTCTAGTCTAGTTATCCTTTCTTGCCCCTCCTCCATAATCTAAGCAAAAACATTTAAAAAAAATGCTTTAGGATTTAAGGGGCATTTATAATCTATCTTATATTGATAATTAATGCAATCAAAATATTCAAGATGGGTATTGAAGCCTTCCTTGAAATTTCACTTTCTAATCTATCTTGAATGAACCAGAAATATATTTTGAAATTTCTATGCCTTTTATCTCAAATAATTCAAGATATTTAGTAATACATTTAATTTCATGGCAAACCCAGACATTAAACTTTCATTTGACTTGTCCAAAGTCTTCTAATTGTTCATTCCTGTTTTCTTATCTATAAATGATGAAATCCTATCATTTGTAGCAATGTGGATGGAACTGTAGCCAGGTGCAGAAAGAAACAGGTATGTACTGAGGCTTCTTGGCTCCTCAGAGAACTGAAGTAGTCTGTCATTGCCTGGATTGTTGAAGGAACCTTCTTGCAAATGTTGTGGAGTCTTTGCCATCTGTCATGATCTTCTTATCTATATGTGGATTTTGCAGCCTGGGATCTGTCTGATCATCCATCTCCTTTAAGTAATTATCTAGAGCAAATGGGGCCAAATCCATCCTATGACTTTTTATTGTGACTTTTTATTGAGGAATTTATATTTTTAAGTTAACATTATTTAAATTTCATATATCATAAAGTATCATGTTTATTTTGATCTCTAAAAATATTTTTTCTGTGAATTGAAATAATCATTGTGTGTCTCATCTCCTAGCAGTTCTGGGACACATCCCTCTAGACTCCTGTATTATTTAACATGTGACTTGACAGTATACCATGTGATCATCAGAGTTGCACATCAGGCCTCCAGAGAGAGAAACTGGAGTGGCAAGTGGTGCTACAAAAGACTTAAGAGGTCTTTCATTCTCCCCTGTTGCCTGCACTTGAAGTCTGCAACAAAAATACTATCATTGAGAAGTCTGTACAATGGTGTGAATAGAGCTAAGCTGTTGTTATTTCTCCATTAAAGCAGAGCAGATTCCTGCCCCATGTGCAGGAGTTATTCAAGGAAGGCTGATGCCAAGGCACTGGTGCTAAGATTGCAGGATTATCTACCTGTAATACCCTAGGTGGTGACTTGCTTCTGCCAGAACTCTTCCAGGAATTATTATTGCATCTTTTCAAGCCAGTTTTCCAAGAATAATAGTTTGCATGTATTGCATGATTTAAAATAAATAAATAAATATATATATATATC
>NW_025999991.1:5749853-5780434 GCF_001458135.2 Marmota marmota marmota
TATATATATATATATATATATATACACCCACATTTACATATACCTATATAACATATATAGGTATATGTAAATGTGGGTGTGCCTCCTGACCACTGATACAATAGTATGTGAGCTCCAGCTGTTTGTGTCCAGAGCAGGGAGGCCAGCATCTGGTGCAAAGTCCTGCAGCTGCTGGACTTCTTGTTCTGAGGACAGAGTGAATTATGGGATGCTGTGTCCACAATAGGAAACCTGGCCATGCCGATCCCCAGGTGAGCCCTGTACGTGGCTCACAAAGCAAATATCTAGAAGTCTGGATGGAAGCTACGGCATACTCTGCAGATACATATTCTCCTTGTGAAGAAATACCTTTGGCCTTGCCATTGTGTTCTGGTGGGGCTTAAAGGCATACCAGGTGATTGTGCCACCTGCAATCTTAAACATGAACATAGTGTCGTCTTGTGGTGTCATCTGACTCACCATGATGCAAAACTGAGTATGCATGGAGCAGTCAAGTGTGCGACAGGCAGGAGACTGGGCCCAAGCAGGCGTTGCAAGCAGGAGGCAGTTCTGTGAGCAAATGCTTCTTTTGCTCTTGCCAGTGACCTTGATGGTCAGGCCCCTGTGTTCACAGGGTCCTCCTCATGGGGATTTCCCTGAGATACTGAAGGAGGAAATGAGGCCGATTTGCAGGTGCTTCTCCAAGATAAGTTTGAACCACCCAAACATGTTTGGATGCAACATGAGTTCCTCAGAGGGTTGCCCTGGAGGGTAATTAGGAAGAAGCCCAGTCCAACTTGGCATGGCTGCCTGCAACATACCCCTCTTCAAATGCACTGTGGAGAGAGAGAGACCACCATGCACCTTTAGAGGTCGAACTGCAATGCTAAAAAGTACATTTCAGAGAGGCATTGGTGTCTGCAGCCTACAAATACATAAATCATGTCTGCCCACTGCTCTGAGAGCATCTTGAGGCCCTGTCACAATTCTTAAAATTGTAATGCCCTTTTTCTATTGGTGAGCATTTAAATTCCTCCTTCAGTTAATAGCTGCCCGTGGAACTGCAATATCATCTTCTAGAATAGAATCAGAGTACTTAGTGTTTGAATTGACCTTTTAGTACTAAACACAAACTCCATATGAGGTTGGATTCTATTATTTCTAGAGGTTTTTTTCCTAGTATTACATACTAGCTTGCCATTGAATGATAAATGAATAAATTATAAGTAAATAAGGTATGAATAAAGCATTCCCTCATCATTAATCATTCTAAACACAGTGGCAGGCATTGGAGATGCTGTTTTGGGCATGAGCCAGATCACAATCATTGGCACCTAAGACTTAAGTTCTTAAATATTTCACTATATTGTCAAACATGGCTTTTAGAAATTGAATTTATACTCATATAACCTTTAGAGAATTTAGAGTCAGAAATGACATTAAAATTGTTTACTCTAAAGCCTGATAGTTAGCAATATGTCAGTATGAATGTAAGCTAGGTAGTATCCATAAATGTCCATATATGTGACTTAAAGGAAGAAAACATAAGGCAGTGAACAGTTTGCACTGTATTCTGACTAGTGAAAGATGTGGAGTAAGAAATCTATTAAAAATTGTTTTGAGTTTTAAGGGACTGAATTTTAACCCTCTGTGTAATCATAATTTGTTAGGCTTTGCTCACTACTTTTTTCCTCTAGAATTTTCTATTCGGTCTCATCTCCTAGTGCAAACATCAGACATCATTTCTGTGTCAAAGTTCAGAAAAGTGACTGTTCTGATGGCCTCCCCTAGATGTCACTAGCTATTGGTAAGCAGTGACGTTTCAAACAAAATTCAGGCAATGAAAGTCACTATGCTAGACAAGGGAAGCACACCAGAGACAATAGGGGACATCATCTGAGTTTGGGATGATGTATGTTTCGGGCCATCCCTCTGTTTGACCACACTCAGAGGGAAGAAGCAGGAATCCCAAGAGGGGAATGAACAGACAGAAGAATTCAGCTGCCCCGTGATGCCCTGTGAATGCTCTGCAACCACAGCAGTCCTGTGACATTAACATTGATTGCCCCCCACAAGGCAGTGGAGTTACATGACATTATGGGGACTTTGTTCACTTCCATATCTGGGTTTACTAGGAGATATGCATTTCTTTTTGTTTCAAAATTGACTCTTGTGAACTGAAAATCTGTGACCAAGAAATGAATATAACCACTCCAAAAATGCCCAATATCACATAATAGATATAAAATAAAATAACTGTGATGAAAATTGCCAGTTAGAAAAGCAAGCCAAGGAAATAACATATCGTGTTGCTACAACACCCTGGAAAGTGATAGCGAGGTTTGCTCCACAGTATGCAATCCAGGGTACACTCTTGTGACCAATTTGCCTATCCCTGGTTCTGTAATTTAAGAGACTGCCTCCTTCCTTCCATATCTACCCACATCCCCATGGAGATAAACTGGGGGACTTTCCTCCATCAGGGAATTCACAGGGTAGGACACGTGGCTCCTGTTGGTTCTGGTTTCAAGGACTGGGGGAGCTTTCTTGGAGCTGAGCTGTCACAGACCTTGCTTCCCAGTGCTAGGGTCTCTGTGACCATCTGTAACAGAGATTGGGATCAAATCCTTCCCACCCTGTGTTTTAATGGGGTCAGTTTTCAATGAAATTTTATTTTTACATTTAAGTTGTTTTTAAAAATCCAAAGGAAAAAAATGATATTCCATAACATGTGAAATCACACAAAACTGAAATTTCAGGATCCAGGCTCAAAGTTTCATTGGACCTATTCACACTTGATGATCTCCGCATTGTCTGTGGCTGCTTTTCCACTCAGGAGCTGAGTTGCGGTGATTGAGACAGAGGCCAACCACAGGGGAAGCCCAAGCGAGTGACCACTGCCCTTCACAGGAGAACCCACTTACTCCTCATCCAGAGGCCAGAGCGGGGCCTTCCACCCATTAGCACAGGCTTCACCTGGACACCTCCAAGCCTGCAGTAAGCTGTCCTCAAAGGAACAGGGCATTCCCTTCACCACTGGGATACATCTCCGACTCTCTTAACCTGGGGTGGGGAAGGGATGTGGGAACAGCCCCCAGTTCTTGTTGGTTCTGACCCTGCCTGCAGCTGCCTTTCTAAGCCCAAACAGACTTAGTCTTTGTGTGGGGATGGTTGGGGATCATGGGCAGGAGGTTGGGGGAAGAAGTGTGGGCTGTTGGTAAAGGAAACCACCGAATCTTTCAACTGGCAAAGACTGGCTCCTTGGACCAAAACCTCAGCTGGACTTCCCTAAGTTCTATTCCTGACCAGACCTGGGCTTCCCCCTCTTACTATGAAGAATCTAGTTTGAGGAAGAATTCTGCTAAATTGGTTGAGCAAAAATCCCCTGCCCTTAGTATTTAGTCACCTTGATACCTTATCACTCCAGCCTGCCTTCAAGAATAACCCCTTCAACTCATTTTAGCAAGAAGCCCCTTATCCATATGCTTCCTCTTAGTAATTTTCCATCCACTGACCCCACCCTGATCTTTGCTTATGAATTTCCATTCATCCCTTTAGGAGTTGGGGATGAGTCCACTCTCCTTCCATGATGAGTGGCTTCTTGAATAAAGTCCATCTTACCATCATTAACAATGTTAGTGTTACCAAACCCGGGTTTAGAAGCTCCTGCCATGTAAAAACCAATGTCCTCAAAAAGAGTGTCGAAGAGAAAGGAAGGCTTTATTCAGAGTCCAAAGAAGGAGAGATGGGAGCCCATGCTCACAAATCAGCTTCTACGATCCAAGGGTGAAGGGTTACAGACACAGGACAGGAATAAGGGAACAGATGGGTAGGTTAGGCTAACAAAGGGATGAGAGAGATAGCCATGTCTTTAGAGGAAATAGAGATCTTCCAGGAGCTTGGATACCACCTCTCTTCATTTCTTTTTTTTTTATCATTTATTTGTTTGTTTGTGTGTGTGGTTTGGTGTTTCTGTATATGGTAACTGGCAGGTAGGTAGCTTTAGCATTGATTCGGGAGAGACACTAAGCAATCTGGGTCAAGTAAAACCTATTATAGTTTTACTATATATTACTACATAATTCTCAAATTATTAACAGGTATACATGCAAAGCTGTAGAATATGACCCCAAAAGTTAAGGCAGTGGAGGAGACAGACACATAGAAGGCAGAGATGCCAAGGCTTTCCCCCCAATCTAGTCACCAAATGGACATCTGCAGGTCAAGTGACACATTAGTGTTTTCAGCCAAAGCTGACTTTAAGCCCCTAAAAAGTAACTTAGGCCACCATTGCCATCATAACCCACATCAGAAGGATTGTCTACCGCAAAGCCAGTGGGAGAAGAATGAGGTGTAACCTACAAAATTGTGATGTTTAAATCAGCTAATAACAAGTGAAGCTGGAGTCTATAAGTATTTTCACCAGCAACATTTGAATAATTTTCCTCTAAGTCAATCAAACAAATCTCATCATTATATAACTCCCAGCCATCCTAAAAATGCTTCTTTTATCAGATTGTATTATATTTTTTTCTCTTTGCTTTCAGACATGGCAACATGGACTGACAGTGGCTTCTCTCCTGGACCAGCTTTAATGAATGTGACAAGAACTAGTCAACTTATTTCAAAGTACTGACACACTTTTGCTAAGTCCCTTAAGCCCCAGAGTTCACAGACAGCAACAGGAGTCACAGGTAACAGTTGAGCATTTAAGCGGCTACTCTTCTGTGGCTTAACAAGGATTGCTAACTTGCCAATTGGGCACAGAAGGGTATGTCCTGTTCCCTGCTTTCTGCCAGCCCACTTCCTGGGTCAGTGTCACTTTTCACTCTGTTCTTCACATAGCAGGGTTGCAGTAGTACACGTAGTGTTGGACTCCAAGTGCAGAATCTGAACTCAAACTCCGTTAGGCAAACAGAGTTTATGGGCACATGTCAGTCCAGTCCAGAGGTAGAATTAGCAGTGCCCTATCCACAGAGGCAAATGGTAGGATCCAAAGTCAGTATCTTCCCCTCCTGCTCCCTCTGTCCACTTGCATTTGGTTTCAGTCTCAGGCCGACATTCTTCATGTGGTGCATAATGTACCTACCTGTGGGGTCCATGAATTCCTGGTGTGTGATCTCAGAGGAGGCAGGCAGCTGTTGCTCAGGCAGCTGCCACGCAGTCTCCTGGAACCTGACTTGATCTGCCCTGGTTCTTCCTGCTTGACCAGCTGGCCATGGGTCTTTACCAAGGTCATGCACTGATGGGCTCCTTCCCCACAAGGAAGGATGCATGAGAAGTGAAAATAAACACTCTTTGTGTTTTAGAAGACAATTTGGCAATGTCTTTTAAAATTTAAATTGAGCACTAAGATTATTTACATCATATCAATGGTGGATGGGTGCAACTGTACATCCATCAACCAGGCCCAGAAAGACAGGATCACTGGAGATTGTTTATAAGTGTAACATTTAAGGCAATTGAGAGTTTAACAAATCAATAAATCTAACAGAAAATCGGACACTCAAAATATGGATACAAAGCAACACTTGAAAATAAGCATTTGTTTAGGTAATTAACACTACGTGCAATCAAGAGCAAAAGAAGTTAATGTAATAGAGTATGTGAAGGATTTTATTATTATTTTTATAGGTACAGGAAATGATATATCTCTAAAGTATATATGTATCTAAAACAAAGAAAATTATAGCATATTCTAAATAAGTGAATATCTCTAGGACACTGTCTTGGACATTTGTTCCAGGCTTGCCTCTGAAGTTGAAGATGTTACTACACTAATGCACTTAAAATGTATTAAAGTACCAACTACATAGCTAAAATAAGTGTTGCTTAAAAATAACAATGTATGAATTGAAACTTAATGATTTTATTTCTTAGAAAATTTGAGAAAAACTTTTTAAAGTTACTTGGCTCTTTTTTTGCAATGCCTAATTATAAATTATATATATATATATATATATATATATATATATATATATACANTTTTCACATGTGGGGAGGAGCGGGGTAAATAGAGAGAACCTAAGAAATCCTGTAAAATTATTATAAATTATATATATATATATATATATATATATATATATATACAATCAGTAACTTTCTCTATAGGAAGGATAAACAGAAGAGGTGGAGGTTATTAGAAAATGAATTTCTAATTCCCAGTAGCAATGATACAGATACAGTTACAATACCTAGGGGCAAAGTGAAACATATACCTCGTAATAAAATACTTTTTAGGAAACCAAAAAAATTTCAAATATCGGTAAAATATTCAGAACATAAGTAATGAAGCATAAATTTCTTTAATATACATAGAGTTCTTAAAAATTAAGATGTGAAATATTCCAATCTATTTTTATTGGTATGGTATTCACCCCCCAAATAATAATGGTTTATATACAAGAGAAACTATACACAATTATCCTGATAGACAATGGAAATTCAAAGAATAGTATACTATTTTTCACAGATTAAGCTTTTGTTGACTAACACTTTTGCAAACCTTGGAAGGATGTAACAAGCCATGGGCTGATGTGCTGTTGGTACAGGAAGTGACCTGATCCAGGCAGTTTCCCTGAAGGAAATGTCTTAGGATCTGGCTCTTTCAATCCCCCATTCCCAATGAGCCAGTTATTCCGTTTTCAGAAATCTGTACTGAAGATGCACAAAAGGACAGATATGTTCAAGGGCAAAAAATTTTTTTGCCAGTTTGTTATGAATATAATCCAGTCATCTATCAACATAGCTTTGGATAGATGATTATGTACAATGCAATGGTGTTTAGAACAAAAACATTACAGGCATACAAGTGTGTGTGTTTGTGTGTGTGTGGTGTGTGCGTGTGTGTGTGTGTGTGTGTGTGTAACTGAGAAAATGGCAGTTTGGTAAGGCTGAATAAGAAACTCTGAAGACTGCAGCAGGACTCGGTCATTGTTTTTTGCACTGGAAAGGATGATTTATTTCACTGTATAACCATTAACATTATTAGAAAAACTTTAGAAATGCTCTGGCAGAAGCATTTTCGTTTCCATGCTGAAATTATTATGTGTCAGCCATTTTAGTTTCTATAACAAGATTATTGTCAGCACTTAAATGCAGAAGTCAATTATTTATTTTATTATCTATGAATTAAAAAATTCAAAATTATTTTCTAAAGAGAATTCTGTTATACTTGCAGATATATTTTTACATGTTAATTTTTATAAGAGGCTCTTGTAATCTTTGCGGGGAGGGGTCAAACAGAAAAAAAAGTCTTATTGGGTTTATGTTAAAATCATAGATTTAGAGTCAAACAGAGATGGATTGATTGAATTATTACTCTATGATTTTCTAGATATGTGGTTTCTATGCATTTAATTAATGTAAAATCAATTTCATTGATAATATTGGTAATGAACCAATAATATAACATATGCAAAATACTAAAGATGATTCCCAAACTTTATAAGTAATTCAAAAAAATATTATTATCATTACAGCTATTCATTGTATATTCACACCTAATTTTTAATTCAGAGAGCTAAACTTCCAGAACTTTGAAGGAATTAATGCTCAACAATGACCATAAGGTATTAATAACTCAGTGTAAACAGCAATGATTATGGATGATTGCTTAAAAGATCAATATTTTTTTCTTGAAATGTGCTATAGGGACAATTCGAGGATTTCCACTAGAATGTTAAAGGGAAGAATTAGGAAATATTAATACATCTGCTTCAACATAAATATATTTTCTTTACACACTAGAATAAGTTTTACTAGAAAAATACTCTTAAAAACGGAAAATTTTTTAAAAAGTTTCAAATTTCTCACTTAATTGAAGAAGCAAAAGTAATAAGAGGTGCCCCCAAACAGATGTTTAGCTTCACTAACTGTCTGGTTTATGAGGTTCTTCAGAGGAAAGGCTGCTTGGTGAGGAAAGATATTGAGACATTAAGGGCTGCAGTAAGGAATTGTATAAAAGCAGAAGTTTCCATATCAGGAATAACCGAGGACCCTCTCCATTATGGACACAGTGACTTGGGTAATGGATGCCACTTCCTTCTGCAGGCTGGCTTCCACAGGGCTGAAAGTCAACTCTGTGGCCCACTCGTAACAAATGTGAAAGGTTTTTAGGAATTGATTTTTGTATCAGTCTCAATTTGGGATCCATTTTATGAGTCCCTCACTGTGTATCCTTTTCTCTTTCCCACCTACTTCTATTCTAGGACATCTTAATGCATTTTATGTATCTATTCTTTCAAGAAATATTTATTGATCTTCTACTAATGGGCCAAGAACTCAGATGGACACTCCACTCACAATAGAGCAGATCATAAGTACGTGACCTTGCCAATGGGAAACATATTCAACATAGGCTTCCTTTAAAAGGCAAGATACTAATTAATTACCTAATAGAAAATGGTCACACTTGGCAAGGGAGGTAAATCCACATCCAGAATAAGTGTCTACTCTAGCAAGGAAGAATCACTGTCTGTCGACCTGTGGATGGCAACAGTTTCACATGATCAGTCGGACAGCTGAATGGGAATGGGGCATGTCAGACCCTCAGAGCCGTATATTGGTCTCAGCCATGACAGTACCAGACATACCTGAAGATGGGAAGTCCCTGTGATTATGTGAATGTATAACGTTAATTGTTAGCACGCTGCCAGCTTCTTTCATTAGCCAACTGTGAAAGCTTGAGTTAGCAAACCTGGACACTAGAAGCTTCATCTGCAGGCCGCTTTCTGGAGACCTTTCACATGGAACGAACCCTTGTCCACACTCCTGGCCATATGTCCACATGCCTTGCTTCAGCAGAGCTCCCCGTCCCCGTCTTACAAAGAGGCTCATTTCAAGTCTTTGCCCATCCACACTGGTAAGAGCCACTATCTATGAGCCAGAAGTCACTAGCTCTGACCATGCTTCATGCGTGAAAAGTAGACATCCAGGGCTGCCTGAATGCTCACCATCTGAGGACAACACACCCTAAGGCCATCCCCAAGGAGCCCTGCCCCTGTTGAACCCAGTCTGCTTGAACATGAGTGGAACCCGTGATTTGCAACATGGCAAAAGTCATGAGATGCCACTAATGAGACAGGTAAGGTTGTGAGTCAGCGCCATGGCAGAATGGAATGAGCGTCTCCTTCTTAGGCGAAAGAGGAGAAGGCCATGATGTGAAATTCCCTTGGAGAGGTCAGTGTCAGTGACTGGGGTCCTCCAAGAGCAACTAAAGGGAACCCAATTCTGCCAACAATGTGAAGAACTTGGAGTCAGATTCTTTCCCAATCAAGGCTTCTGAAGAGAACATTGAGTGACTGGCCACTTGAGTCCAGCCTTGTGTGAGCATGGACAGACACCCAGCTGAGCATGCTGGGCTGTGACCCACAGGAATTGCCTGCATGTTCTATTAAGCAGCTAAGTGTTGGTGATTTGTTAAATGGTGACAGAAGAGTGATGTAGTACCTTCCAGGGAAGCTCTACGGAGGGCTCTAGAGCTGCTACATGTGCTCAGAGTATCTAACCCATCATGCAAAATGATGTGCAGGCCGGTGTGGCTGTTTTCCTCACCCATCCCTTAAGGAATTGCTCATGATGATACTGGTGTGAGTGAAGAGGCCCCTCAGCTCCTCACAACCCTCTCATTCCTTCAGAGCCTGTCTCACATGAGAGAAAATACATGTCAGTATTCCCAGCTTTGTGGCTTAGCAGGTCAGGTAAAACCCATTTCATAGTCATCAACCCAATTTCTGGGTCACTTGGTTTCACTGGCTCAAAGACCTCCTGTCTACCAAGGTCCAAGTGTGCATCTGTTTATTGCCCAGGCTTCTTTCCTAGGGGCTCAGCCCATACATTGTAAGGTTTCTGATCAGCCACAGACAGTGTGGCCACCCAAACTGGGGAACCCAACATATATGCACTGGACTTGGCATAAGTCTTTTTTCTGTGCATTTTCCACTATCATTTACTGAAATCAAATTGCTAACTCTTGATCCCTATATAGGTCCTTAACCAAAGACTGCCTAGGCTATATCGGTGACCCCACCTTAATGTAAATTGGTTCATAAATAAATAAAAGGACTGTTAGACTCCAAAGCTGTAATAAATAGGGATTATTCTTGAGGTTAATTTATACTAAACAATTTAAATTTAATGTTTTGACATGAATAAAAGTAAACAACAGCATTCCCTCCCATACACAGAGGCACAGATGCACCTTCCCTACCTCACCTTTCCAACTGAAAGGAAGAAAAAAGATATTGCAATTACGAAAACAGTAGAACTGAAAAACAAGAATTGCATTAGAGAAAGACAATCACATTGGTTCACTCAAAGAAAATTGATGACTCCCCCGCCAAAAAAAAAAAAAAAACAGGAAAAGTAGCATCAAAACTTCAGTATACCCTGATGAAGCACTAAATTTTGCCTTATAATTTTCAAAAATAAAAAATACTAGTATTTTAGTGAGGCTGTTATTAAGTAATCCACTGGAGAATCACATTCCTAAGGGGTGAGCTACTCTTCTCTTTGACCCCTTTCAATTGTATGTCAAGTGTGTGAGACTTACATTAGTAACTTATCTTTCTAGAATCAATTTTAAAAAATAGCAACCTAAAGAAAAGGAATTGCCTCCCCAGGAAGAATGCCAATGACACCCCTGTGTTTGACTTTACTTAACATCCATGCATACAGTATGAGGCCCTGAAAGAAAATATAGCACTTTCAAGGAGAGAAATACTCAACATTTTTTTCAGCTAATAAAAATCTTCCATATTTTGATGTAATAAATAGGGATTATTTAATTATTTATATTTTGATGGTTGATTAGAATCAGAAAGTGTATCCCAAGAGCACCTAACTTCTCCACACTGTTTTACCTTAAAATAAAGCCTGTTATTGTGTTATTACTATCACTCTAATATTCAGCTCTCAGTTTTTTAAAGTGAAATATTTTGGGGGAACAAATCTATATAATTAAAGATGAATAAAATAGATGGTAGTTGGTCTTTTATTTATTCAACCTATTATTAAAACCACATATCACCTAATATTTTAAGAAAACTAAAGCTTGAGAAAGAAATGTTAATATTCATTTGGATAAGATAAAATATGAGAAAAAAATGACATTTAAAATTACAGAAACTTGAAGAAATAAAAAGAACTCTAACACTTTCAACACTTTCCTCTAGTGTCCGCAGATTCAAAAGATTGTAAGAGCAATAAAACAAGAACGTGATGCTATGAAATGAGAACAACTGGAGAGTGTGAAATTTCTTGGAAACTAAAGCTCTTCTTGACAAAATGAAAAATCCAATGTTCAGATCAAATCCTAAAAGGATAAAGTCTAACTTGATGCTCTAGAGATAAATGTAGAAAAATTTCAGAACATACAACAAAAAGATATTTTAAATCTTAAGTTTTAAAAGGAAGATTTGGAGACATAGAGTGAATACAGGGAGGGCAATATTAATTAGCAATATTATATAATGGAGAGAAAATGGTACTGAAGATAAAAAAAAACAAAGGAAGAACTGATAAACAGTAGAGAAAAACACCCTGAAACAAGCAAACAAACAGACATTTTTATTGAACTTCCTATCTGGTGCTAAAATTTGCTGTATATTGTCCAGAATTCCTCATAGTTGTTCCTTATTATAAAGAATAGGAACCAATCGACTTGAGCATAATTCATTTGTGTGGGAAAAAAAAAAAACCTTAAACACCTCAAAATTTGGTAGATAATAACTTAATAGCAAGAATTACTAAATGATGAGGTTTTCCCACAAAATAAAAAGCTACCTTAGAATAAAATGATATACTCCATGGTGGTGCTCACCTGTGATTTCAGCTACTATGGTGGCTAAGCAGGAACATCACAAGTTTGAGACCAGTCTGGGAACATAACAAGATTCCATCTCAATAAAGAAACAAACAAACAAATACGTAAAAAAAAAAAAAAAAAAATTAGATTGGTCTGAGGCTGTAGCTCAGTGGTAGATTGCTTTCCTAGCATGTACAAGGACCTAGGTGTAGTCTCTAATATGCAAAAAAAAAAAAAGTAATTAGTTTTAAAAAGGAATAAAATGAAACAAGACAAAATAGTGGTATGACTTTTGGAAGTGAAGAATGTTCAAAAATATTAAAAATAGAACTTTATAGAAAGATTCCAAAATAGACACTTGAATTTTTTCCAGCAACAAGAATTTATGGACATTGAATTATAATTCCCTGGCTTTGGATCCAATCATCCTATATAGGTAGAGATAAATAATATAAAAATATGTAAATAATATGAGAACATATAAATGGCATGTGAAACACATTACGGTGTATTTTTGAAGGTTTTAAAAGAGACAATTGGGAAATGTTAGTTGAATTTGAAAAATAAGATATAAATGTTACAACCCTTAGCAACATAAAATAATATTGCTTGTAAGTTTGAGAGAGAAAGGCAGGCAGTCGAACTCTTCCCCTAAGTTCTGAGTCTTCCATAGGAGGGCATTTGTATATTATCTAACTACTACATTCACTCTATAAATATAGAGGGTATACATGTTGTTTAAATGGGTACCAGAAAATAAACATTTAAAAACAGAAACTTATATAGTGGTTGTATTTTGAAAGTTAACCTAAGTATTGAAGAGGAAGAGGACATTTGTTTTTTAAAGAAAAGTTCTTTTCTTAACTTTTCAACTTATATTTAGAGAAAAGTTACAGAAATAGTACAGAGAAGCCCCAAGTGCCTGGTGCTGCACAGGGTGCTCTGCAGTACCTCGATGCAAACCAGCTCTTAGCTCTGCACCTCACTGTGGCGAAGCTACAACCCCTACTTATATTGCACCAGTTCACCACTGATTGTTCTTAGGTCTCCTAGTCACTGAATATTGCTGTCAGTCCTTATTTCTCATGACATGGATCCTCAGAAGAATTCCAGTTGGTCGTTTTGAAGAATATCACTCAACTTGAATTTCTCTAGTATTTTCTCATGAGTTAGAATAATGTTTATTTTCACATATTATACAAAAATATCTTATTGAAAATAGAAACAATTAAAAGAATGAGGTCTTGAATACAATCTCTTAAACAAGATAGGAAGTGTCTATGATGTGTCATCTTGACTAAGTCACCTCTCTTCTCCTAATTCCTTCCCTGTGTCTTCCAGTCTGGGTGAGTCACAGGAGAGGCTGGTGTGCGGTTCCTAGAGGAGAAGGCATCAGCACATGTTGGGAGGCTCCCAAACCTTGAGCAGGCACAGCCACCTCACCACATCAGTGCACCGCAGAGGCGGGACCTGCAGCTACTCAGCTCTCCCTCATCCTTCTGCAGGAACTTCTCTGCCTCCCAGTGGAGATGGATCCATATTGAAGGGTCTTGCTCCTAGAAGGGTCTTGCTCTTTGAAGGGTCTTGCTCTCTGCAGCACTGGCAAGACCAGAGGAATTTAGAACCGATACACCATCTGAGCTTGTTCTTGATGCCACCATCTTCCATCTGCCTGTCCTTCTCAATTTTTGCTTGTGCACTTGATCCAACATTGAACCAAAGAAAACAGCCTTCAGAGGCTACTCACAGAGAGACTGCTCAACCATCTGCTGCCGTTATGCACGTTCAAATCCTGTCACAAATCAAACAGGCAGTGTGTATTGAACCCTGGCTGATAGCGGAATTTGGTAACAAGAGCAATTGGAAATAAGAGATAAATGGTCTGAAATTGTTTTGTTTATTCTGGGTTTTTTTTTTTTTTTTATTTAAATGCACAAGTAATCTTGTTTCTGGGGTAAAGGGGAAGATGACCCATGGCATGCAGTGGCAAAACTGACAGTGTACCACGTTTGAATATCAGTGCGTATGGAAGGCTTGGCTCTGAGTGACAAAGTATTTGCCGCCTCAGCACAGTTTAGTAAAATGAAGGAGTGTGAAGGATTGTCTTCTTGCTTTCAACTGAGCTGGAAAGCGTAGGAAGAGATAAAGCTGAGGTCAAGACATCAAATTTGCAACTCAAAGTCTGTATAAGTAGACAGAAGCGTCTTACCTTCCTCAAGAAACCTATGTGAGCTCTGCGCTAATATTATTGAAAAACAAACAACAAGTCTGATCCAATGGGGCTTCACTATAATATGAGTTGAATGTCCCGTTTGGGACTTCTGTTGTTGGTGCTGAAGTGAGGACAGTGGCTGGGACGGCACGTGATTGTGAACACTGGGGCGGAATCATATGGGCAGACTTCAATGAGGCAAGGGATCCCCAGCCCCAGATCTTCTCTGCCACTGGAAGAAGCCCTGTCACTCCTGCCCAAGGAGGTGGGAAACCTTTTCTGTGAATGTGTTAGTCAGCTTTTTTGCTGCTTTTTGGTTCATGGTTTCAGAGGTTCAGTCACGGTTGGTGGAGTCCATATTTGGGGCCTGATGTGAGGCAGCACATTATGGCAGGAGGGAGTGGAGGAGGGAAGCGGCTCAGGACCTGGCAACCAGAAAGCAAAGAGAAAGCTCCACTTTCGAGGACAAAATGACTTATGGTATATCCCCAAAGCACACCCCCAGTGATCCTACCTGCCTGCAGTCACCACCCAGTCCATACCAGCGGATCAATCCACTGATTAGGTCACACCTCTCACAATGCAGTCACCTTGCCTCTGAAAATCCCTGCCTTGTACGGCACACGAGCTTTTGGAGGATACCTGATGTCTCCACCATGACACTTAAGAACACTTAATCACCCTCCCTGATGCAGGTGCCTTGCACAGTACTGTGGATCTGCCTCAGGACCTACACTTGCCACGGCTCCCTGATTCTGGACATATTACTTTACTCCAGTTCCAGCAGATCTGTAAGCATGAAGGACAAAATGTGACCACTTAGTAAGTTTATCATGGTCCAAAAGGATTATATAATTTTTATCAATTTACACTAATAGCTAAGAAAGATATATGACAAGGAACTTAAAAATATGTGGTTAAAGCAGAAGGGATATAAGTTTGATCTGATCAAAGATTTTTATATGAACATTCTGGATGCATATTTTAGCTCAGAGTCCTAGAATGTGAATCCAAACTGGCGTATAGTAAATATAGCTGAAATGACAGAACTCTGGTGGTAAATTCTGGAGGAAGGTATCCAAAGACTACAGATATTCCAATAATAGAGTGGACAGTGGATATGCCTTCACCACAACCATGAAAATACATTTGAGTAGGGACTCTGTTTCTCTGAGGAGCTTGTGTTTGCTTTTCTCTATAGGTCAGAAATCACAGCAGGACTCATGCCATTAGCTGAGATGTTTAAATGAAATACAGAGATGGGATGGCAAGGGTTGGCACTGCGGCATAGGCATTGCAATGGACTCTGAATCAACAAGTAATCAGAAGAATCTGGTGTGCAGAAATCTTTGGTATGGTAAGTTGATCATGATTTAGCTATGAATGAAATAGATGTGCATCCTAGTAATGTCTCAAATAACAGGAATAAGCAAAGAAGCTCTCAGTATGGAGAACAGAAATCTAACATGAGTCACTCACAGAGGGAATCACTGGCCTTCACAACTCCAGCAAGTTCCAGCACTCATAATTCGGTGAATGAAGCTTCCCTTGTCCTCGTTCCAGTGCTAAAAATTCTTAGTGTTGATTTTTCTTCCAAGACTTTCCCAAAGGAATTACAGTTACTTGCCAGGGAGATAATACTTTGGAAAATGGAAATAGAATTTTCAGATTGATAAAGAATGGTTCTGGAGTGACCCTAATTTCTGGAGACATAAAATGTCGCCATGTTCTTTTAGACAAAGTAGGGAATGGTGGGGATAAGTAATGAACAGGGTTTCAGTGCAAATCCATCCCATAAGGGATCCAGTGGGCCTCCAAACACATCCTGTGGTTATTTTCTCACTTTGGAATAAATGGTTGGAATAGACATACTCAGCAACTGGCAGAATCCCCACATGGGCCTCATGACTTATGAATTGAGAGATATTACAGTAGGAAAGGTAATTGAAAGCTACTAAAATTACATCTGACCACAAAAACGAAGATAATACCACATTCGTAAAGGGATTGAAGAAACTAATGTCACTAAAATGAGTTCTAAATTTAAAAGGGAGATGATCCCATCCTGTTACTGTTCATCTCAAATATTTGGCCTGTAGAGGAACAGTAGATCTTGGCAAATGACAGTAGAGCATTATAAACCTATTCATGGTGGTAATTCCTATTTCAGCTGCTGTCTCAATGTGGTTTTAACACATCAACACATCCCTAGCACCTCATATGCAGCTAGTTATTGAACTAATGAATTTCCCCCATCTATGTCTCCCAATAAAGAAAATCAGAAGCTGTTTGCTTTCAGTGGGCACTTCCAGCAATAAATCCTTACTGTGCTACCCCAGGAACATAGCTGCTGTCCATCTGTAATTTATAATCTGGCCCGTGGGCATTTAGTCACCTTTCTCTTTCACAGTACATCACACTAGTCCATTATCTTGATTATTTTATTCTAATTGGACCTGTAGAGTTGGAAACAGCAAATACTAAGGACCCATCTTAAAAACTGCATGCCAGGGATAGGAAATAAAACAGAGGAAAACTCAAGGAACTGAAACTTCACTGATACTTCCAAGGTCCAGTGATCCTGAGCATATTAAAGTATTGCTTCCAGGGTGAAGGACAAGTTGCTACATCTCAATGTTCCTGTCACTAAGAAAAGGACATAACATGTAATGAAAGAAAGAGACGTGAGATGAGTGTCTTCAAGGTTTTTGAAGCTGTTATATACTTCAAGGGAGGTGCTACTTGAATTTATGACTCATAAGCTGACACTTCCTAGAACAGCTCAGAACAAGAGAAAGTTTTGCAACAGGTACAGCTTGCCTTGCAAGCTTCTCCGCCCTTTGTCCCTACAACATGGGCGAATCAATAGTGCTGGGAATGTCACTGGTAGGTAGTGATGCAGTCTGCATCCTTTGGCAGGCCCCTATGAGAGAATCACAGCTCACAGCACAGAAATTTAGGATTTGGGGCAACTGCTGCATGACCTATGTATACTCTTATTCTTTTAGGAAAGATGTTTTGGTTTTCTACTGGGCCTAAATGTACCACCAAGCCAGGAACTGTTGTTGCCAGGCACACCAAGTGGTGAAACTGAGCATGCACAGAGCACTCCATCATCCAATGTATGTATGACTCTGGGAAAATCATACCCTGAGGTGTCAGTAGGTGGCATGAGAAAATAACCCAGATGCCCACGGCTTGTTCTTGCTAAATTACATTCTCTCACACATCACTTATCTGCAGCCTGATAGGTAGTTCTTTGTGATAGAATAAGTGAGAAAGAAAAGTCCCGGGCTTAATTTACAGGCGGTTGTGCTGAGTAAGACAGCACTCCATGAACGTGAACAGGCAAGTGTGTAAATGGCACTGATACACATCCTTCTGGTGGGCAAACTCCTTACCTGGAAAAGAGGTGGCCAGGGGTAAGGGTCTGCAGTAATCAATCTCTGTGGTTAATGTTTGGCTGGATGTTTCAAAGACATGGAAGTAACCTGAATTGAGAAGTTGGTGACTATCTACAGTGAGATGTTATTGTGTACCTATTACATTAGGCAAAAGTAAATACATAAATAAATGACAATAACACTTGCCAGTGAGGCTGTGGAGCAGGATAAACGCCAATGCCTTGTGAGTGAGACCTCAAAATGGCACAGCCGTGTGGAAAGGGTGTGTGACAGCTGCTGACCCAGCTATACACTGTCCTACATGCTCTTTGGTATTTACCTATTAAGAAACTTTTGTTCACCTCAAAAACTGTCTAGATGGGAGAGTGAACAGGGTTGCAAGTTTGAGTCAAACTTGAGCAATTTAATGAGACTATCGTCTCAAAATAAAATTTCATAGAAGAGGTGGGCATGTACTAGGGTGTAGTACAGTGGAAGAGCCCTGTGCCCAAAGCATCAATTCCCTTTAGTGGGCGTGCATGCGCGTGTGCACGCGCGCGCGCACACACACACACACACACCAAAAAGAGAGAGAGAAAAAAAGTTGCCAGGAAATATTTGCAGTGTTTACATTCCATCCACCGGGTGGTCCTTCAGTGTATAAAGGAATAAACAAACTGAGGTTCATCCAGACCAGACACAAAGATCAGCAATGAACATAAATGATCCATCAAGCTATGCAAGGCAATATTTACCTTAATAAGTACACATTGCTAATGGGAGAGGTCCCTCTGAAAGTCTACCTAATTCCTTTAGATGAGATTCTCTCAAACAAGCAAAATTATAGAGACAAGAATCAGATGGGTGTTGGCTGGAGGCCTCGGCAGGAGGTGGTAGGGGGAAGAGGCTGAGGGCAATGCAGAGGGGAAACCACTACTCCACTGCAGTGTGTGGAGCAGCATCAGCAGAGGGAGTCAGGGAAAGGCACAGGCCAAGGAGCCTGAAAATGAGTGGAGTGTGTATAAAAATGGCAAAAGAATCTGCATATCAATTCTGCACTCCAGAGGAGGCAGTTTTCCCCCTCCATAGAGTATGAGAGTTCCAATTCTGATGCTTCCATAGGCATACACGAGAATTGGACAATTAGGCAAGCGAGTGGTTGGCAGTTTTCCGCTGTTGATGTGTCAGGTAGCAGGTAAGCAAGGAGAGGAGGCTAGGACAATCAGAGTGTCATGGATGAGGCTTGAGACCACTAGTGAAAGATCATGTGTCTTATTGATACAGACTGATATAGTTAGGAATATTGAGACATGTGTATATGCAAAGATTAATACACACACACATAAGGTCCCCTGCTTTTTCCAAAGAGGGTGTTAAAAAATAATAATAATCTAGAAGCAATCAGCACACTTCACACTCAAGCCTTAGCTCTCAATACAACTCTTCAATGAAAGGGGCCAGGGCTTCTTGGAGAAAGGGCTTATTAAAGAACTGGGGCAGGGAATACATAAGACAAGCCTGAAACTGCAAAGTAACTAAATACTCAAAGAATAAAAAGAAAGACACACATACACACACACACACACACACACACACACACACAAGCTGATGAGTTCAGTGAAGAGACACGGGAGACAATGAAAGACCTCACTGGCCAACTCAAGAACAATTTGAGTCACAAAATAAAGTAGTATTTTATTACAATCCAAATACTAAGATATGCATCCATAAGTCCACAGAGAATAAATGATAAATAAATTAGGGTAACAGATTTGGATACTACACAGGAGAATCCCAAATAATTCAGATATTCCACTTTCAAGCAGTTGGAGCTCTGTTCCCCCTCCTTAAGTTTGGGCTTCACACAGTGACTGACTTGCAAAGGGGACAGTAGGGAAGGGTGGGGTAGAAGAGCTCTGCAGTGTTGGGACCAGATCCCTACTGCTGCAGAAGGAGGACCACAGTGAACATATCGTCCTGGATATGACCTAACCATGGTAACACCGGGCCTCTGCAGCCCCTAGACTAACCACGAGGAAATGAACATGAGACAAATCCCACTGAGCCATATCTAGAGATGACCTGAGTAGTATTTTGCGAACATTTTGAAACCTGTCGTAGGCATGAAAATCAAGATAAGTCTGAAAAACAGTGGCAGCCAAAGAACCTGAGGAGATGTCCTGAGTACCTGGGATGTGCTGCCCCAGGGGGAATCTGGAAGAAGGAAGGGAAATGAGGTTCAAAGCCAAGGAAACATGAATAGCACCTGGACTTTAGTGGATGATAATGTGTCCACTTGGTTCAGGAATTATCACAACTATTTTAACATAACTTATTAAAAATAAACAAACCTGGACATAGGGAACACATGTAACTATTATCTTTCCAACTTTTTTGGAAATATGAAAATAGTATAAAATAACAAGTGTGTTTTAGAAAATTGGTGGCGAGGATATGTGATGGAGAGGTATGTCAGTTGACTTCTCCCAATCAGTATAAAATATAAAATGGGACTCAGCTCGCCTCTTTCCTCAGGCACCCCTGTCTTCACCAGTGGGTTCCTGAATCAGGGGTCATGGTGGCCAGATGGAGGTATTCACAGAATCAGCAACATGGACTTCTACTCTCCGAGACTCCTCTGGCTAAGTCATTCCAGAGTGCCCAATCTGCAGAGAGCAGGCCAACATTTGTCCCCTGCTTTGCCATCTTTCTGTAGCGGGATCAGCCAGCTGCCTGCTGGCAGGCTCGGAACTCCGGACTGCTTCCATCTGGATGAGGCAAAGTTCTCCTCAAACTGGAGCAGACACTATAGACACGAACTTGCCTTCCCTAAGTGCAGGTCTTCTACCAAACCCACTGCTATTTTTGTTTCCAAACCTCAATTTTTTTTGACTGTCTGGTCAAAAATATGAGCTTTAAAGAAGAAACAGTCTGATCAAGAGTCACAAGATTGACTCCACAGAACTAAGATTTGAGTCTGCCTCCTGGTCCTCCAGCTGTTGCACAACAGATGAAAGGGAGTTTGTGGTGCAGTCTGTAGCAACTGGTCCTGAATACAAGGAAAAAGTTGATGCTTACAACTGGAAGGAAGGTGTTTGGAATATCAGAGATCTTCAAGAGTCCTCTTCCACAAGTAGAATATATATTATGGTTCAGATATGAGGTGTCCCCCAAAAAGCTCATGTGAGAGACAATGCAAGAATGTTCAGAGGTAAAATGATTGGGTAATGAAAGCTATGACTTAATCAGTGGATTAATCCACTGATATACATTAACTGAGCAGGAACTGGAGGCAGGTGGGGTATGGCTGGACTAAGTAGATCATATGAAGAAGGGTGACATTAGAGTTATATAATTTCTCTCTGCTTCCTGCTTTCCAGCTCCTGAACTGCTTTACTCTGCCACGCCCTTCTACCATGCTGTACTGCCTTACCTTGGGCCCAGAGCTATGGAGTGGACCAGCAATGGACTGAACCTCTAAAACCATGAACCAAAATAACCTTTTCCTCCTCTACATTGCTCTTGTAAGGTCTTCTGTTCACAGTGACTCAAAGTTGTCCAAAACACTCTACTTAACATTACTGGAAATTGACAACAACCCAATCCAAGCAAGATTGCAGGTGGCCTTCAGCTAGGAAGGCTTGGGCTCCCTCATGGAGCAAGGCACCCTGAGCAGCTGAAGTGCTTGTTCTGGGCAAAAGGAAATGAACTGGGCAGTGGAGGGAGGCAGCTCTAGGTCCCAGCAGCTTTGGCAGCATAATCATGAAGGAGGAGAACCACAACAGCCTCCCTGGAGCTCTCTTCCCCTTCCTGATGGCTGTGCCAGGTGTTTTAGGTCTGTGACAAATCAGACACCCCTGCAGGACACATATGACCCTGGCTAAGGGCAGCAGGAGCAGGCAGGACTTGAGACTCATCACGGCATCTAGCAGGTGGTTCTGGACTCCAACTCTTCTTACCTCCTACTTGATGCCATCTTCTTTCCCACTGTCCCTTTGTGCTCTTCAATCTGCAGTGTCAGGCCTGAAGCCCCCAACTTAGACTTCCACCATTGCAAAAGGTAAGATCCTCATAAGTCACATTATAGTTTTGAGGTTTGATTCTGTTTGAACCAGGTGATAAATAATTGTTGAATTATGAAATGAAGAAAGTTTTTGATTATTTTTGTAAATACTAATTTTTAATGGGCAAAGTTCTAGAATCAAACCATACCTGTTAAACACAGACTTCAGAAATTCAGGACTGCCCCGCAAGCTTTTTCTTTAAGTTCATACACTAAATATCAAAGTGGTATGCTGTGCATTATTCTAGTAAACCGTCAGTTCTGTTCTTTTGGGCATTTGTAAAGTCTTGAAAACAAGTAAAATGTAGTTTCTTATGTATTATCATTCAAAAATATATAATTCATTTAGTATTTATTACTTTGAAGTTCATATTCACATTTTTTGGAAATAATAATTATATAGAAAATGAATACATAAAATTATTACCACATATATATTATTTTATATTGTACATATATATTCTAATAAAGTAAACTGAAAATTATTTCATGTTATTCTCTTGAATTTTGTCCCTACTCATTATATACTTACCATAATTGTTAATATCAATTGAAAGAAAAAATGTCAACTATAATTCCATATTATGTAAACTTGAAAAATAAGCTTCAAAATTTCATGTGTATTTATTTCACACAAAAATAGTAATAGTCATGATACATGCACCATGAAGCTTTCTAAATTTCTTATGTACTTTATTAAAGCATCCAACAGAATCAGCTACCAATCATTACCTAGTAATTCCCAGGCTAGAATGCATTGGGTTCATAAACTTCATCAGGCAAAATATACAGAATGGTTTCTGCCTTCCTTTTCCTGAATATGTATACATGTGACATTTTCTTGGAGGCTAATTTTTGTGAAGCTTGAGGATTTTTTTATTCAATGATCACTATAAGATTAGAGACTAGTACCCAATCCAATATATTTTGCCAACTATTGTGAAAATTTCATGGAACTCTTCCTATTTGCCCCTTCTGCAGCCTCATTTGAATCATGTTTCTTCCTGAATTTCTCAATACAGTTTTGTGAAATAAAATAACACACCATTTAGCATTCAAACAAGTGGCAATTTAGAGCAGCTCAATTTCACACAAACTAATGTAGGAAGATTGTTCAAGAGGATGTTCAACCTGAATCTTTTTCTTATTAAAATAAATGTCCAATTCTATAGGGGAAAAAATGCAGAATAATCTCTTTTGTAACAAAATAGTTTGGAAAAAATTCTTCATGTTAATTTTTACTAACATAAATTAATAGTAATTAAAATGGGGAAGAGTAAGTCCAGTGAATATTTTCTAGTGTATAATAGAATATAGGCTACAATAGAATATTTGAACTGAAAAGTATAAAATATCATTTATATTAACACATATAAAGCATGATTATTAAAATTACATTTTTAAAATGATGATTTTCTAATTCAACAGAGGACAATAGATTATGAATAAAATATTTTTTAAAATAAATAAAAATTAATATGGAAAATCAATAAACTTCCAAAAATGCTAATAAAGATTGAATGTCTAATAGCATTTCTCTCATTGAGAATTAAATTAGGTATTGGCTGGGCACTATGTTACTTTTTTCCCAACTTTTTGGGGGAGAATTTGTATTTCCATGACCAAGAACATATCTCCCCAGGAAATCTGAAATATTATGTAACAGATAAAAAAATCCTTTCTTTTATATCATATTTTAATGCAAGCACCAATATGTTGGTTCTCCAATTTTCTAATACATATGCTAATACATACACATATTGCATATGTATTAGCAAATTGGAGAACCAAAACATTGAGGTAAATTACCGAATGTTTGTATTATAACAACAACTTAGAAGAGCCTTGATAAATTATAAGGACTGGAATAGTTGTTCTTTTATTTCACATATGTACTTAATGTTATTTTTTAAGATCCTGGTTCAACATAGGTAATCAATAAATAACCTTTTAGTAAATGAATTGATTGTTCAAGTGCAAATAATTATAACTGCCAATCTATTAATTTTATGCCTGAAGAGTTTTGTCAGACAGAATTTTGAAACAACCCAGGAGAGCTCTGCACATAGTGTACACACTGGTAAACTCCCGTCCACTCAGTGCAAGCAGAACTTGAGAATAAAATGCAGAACTCACCACCGAGAGCATGTTATGTTGACCAGGACTCCCTCCCAGAAGGTTGAAGGTGAAGAGTCTGCTGACAGCTTTGAAGAACCATGTTCAGAGGGGACCACATGGGGAGGTCCTCAAGCTTCTAGTTGATGAGAGTGTTAGGAATGGAAAGGCAGGGCAAAAACAAAGACTTCAATCATGCAATCACAGGAAATCAATTCTGTGCCCCCTTGAAGGATCTTGGAAGCAGATCGTTGCTCAGTCAAGCTTCACAATGAGCACCGAGATAATGGGCACCTTGATCTAAGCCTTGGAAGACCCAGGCTCACGGAAACAGTGATATAATAAATTTGGCTTTAAACTCAGGAGTTTGTTGTACATTAAAAGAAAGCAAATGCAGCAGGGTTGAAACATTTTCTTCTGCTGGGAAGAAAGGATTTCTTCTTTCTGTTGTTATAAAAAATCAATATCCTAGAAAAGTGAATCTAAATCAATTCATTGATCAGGAAACAAATGAGCTCTGCGCACAGGAATATGTAGTTAAGACACACAGGAGCAGAAAATACTAAGCCAGTGAGTATAAGTGCCAGGAACAGTGGAAAGGAGAGCGTATGTAGGTCAGATGATGGCCTTGGAAGCCACAGTGAATGCTCTTCCCTTTCCACACTGTAGAAAGGAAATTCCACAGCAAGCCTTTGGCTGTGCCCTGTAGGGCAATGCACTGTTCCCAAGAAACATGACAGAATTCAGAAGTCACCTCCGCCTCAGCGTGGGTTCTATTCTGTCACAGAGGTGAAAGGGAGTCACTGTCTCATTACTTTCCTATTTGCTATTATGCCTTTTCCTTCAAGATAAAATAATGAAAACAACAAGAATTCTGCACCATGAACCACATTACCATATTTTACATAGATCTTAATTCCTTTAAAATGCTGCACAATCTGTCATTGATCAAAGAGCAGTGATAATATAAATTAACTAATATAAGAGATATGAGCATTAAACGCATAAGAAAAGTAATATCATTTATCCTCTGATAAATGAATCTAAAATGATTTTCTTTGCTTTCTTGATTATGGCAGAGAAAACTTCAAATAGCTTCTTTTAAAAATCACTGAAGACATTAATGCAGGTTATTGAGAGTATCTCATTTACTATCCATCCCAATAGTGAGAATTTTCTATTCATTTCAAAGGGATATACTGACCATGATCATTTCTATGTGACTTTAAATAAGCCATGTACATTATCATTAGAGTCTGAAATCAAAAGCATAAAGATCTAAAGTCATTTTGGAATAAGGCTGTGAGAAACAGAATATATACACATGATGGATACTTTTAATTAGATATCAGGAGATGGGAAATCAAACTTTATCCAATTAAGAGTAGCCATTTCATTTTTTATGATGGAGGAAAGAATCTCCAAAATATTCTTGCACAACCAGCATCTTGCCTGAATTACTGACATAGGCGCCAATTGTGTCTTATCAGTACTGAGAAATTTCAATGACTGAGGTCTTGATATACTTTTCCAAATTAACGGGAAAACATCCTTCAAATGTAATCTCACAGCTTCATAATATTAATATGTCCTTCGGAAAAATGTTCTAGATATAACTAAAAAATACTAAAAATAGATCAACCCTCTAAAGGATAAAATCAGGGAGAATCAGCAATATATTTCTGCTGGGTGTGCACAAAGCAGTGTATGTTTGTTCTCAACAAATCTGATCAAGTCATTACTTAGAAATAATTGGTAAATTCAAGGGGGGAATGTCTATTAAAATCTTTATCACAAATTGGGGATGAGAATTCTACACAATTAAAGGATATATCACCATTATCATTTGATGCTGCTTCTTATATTTGGTTTTCCTAACTAATGACATACCACCATTTTCCAAAATTAATAGTTTCAAGAAATGTGTTTTCATATGCATATTTTGATGTTAGACAGTCAACTGCATAGGGTGACCATGATACTTGCAATCACAGGCTTAATTTATAATCAAAACTCAGGTTATGAATCACATTTTTTTTCAATGTTGATGGAAGAGAACAAATAAAAAGAAATCATTCACATTAGGAAAGCCTATGGTAGAAAAGAAATGGCATTTCTTCCAACTCATAAGATCCATTCACATCCCAAAATAAACAAAGGGAACACATGGCAGGAGTGGAACCTGTTGCTCAGGACTGTTGAGGAAGCTGCTTGGGATCTAGCAGTGTGAGACCACAGACCAATCCTTGGTATACAGCCAGCAATCAGTCAGCATGCCTTAGAGACACCTGAATAACCATGCTTATCTTGGCACAATTCACACAGTTGAGATATGGAAGCAGCTTAGATGCCTGTCAATGGATGAATGGATAAAGAAAAAGTAACACACACACACAAATACACACACACAAACACACAGGAGTATTGTTCAGTCATAAAAAAGAATAAAATCACGTCATTTGCAGGAAAATGGATGGAACTGGGAATTAGAAAGACAAGTATCAAGTGTATTCTCTTACATTGGCATCTGGAAAAGAAAAGGATGATATGAATATAGAATGACGACTAGTAGAGAAGAAGCAAGTGATGGGGAGGAGGGTGAAAAGGAATATGGGATTATAGGGTGTGGAATGATTGATGTATATTATATTCACATATGAACATGTTACAGTGAAACCCACTGTTCTGTGTTATTACTACGTACTACAAAAATATAAACAGAGAGGGACACACTCACTGGGGCCGAAACTGACCTCAGGCCCAGTTCTAATCCACAACTTCAAATTCACATCCCCCACCTGGTGTCCTCAAGGGTCTGGTCCACGTCGCTCCACTGGTGTTATGAAGCTTCAGGCCCACATCGCCCAGTGGGTGTCACCCCAGTCTTTTAGGTTCAGTGGCACACATAACAGAGACCCAGTGTGCTTGTCTGCTAGGGCTGCCATAACACACAACCACAAACTGGTAGATTGAAACAAAATGACTTCATTCTCTGACAGTTGTGGAGACCACAGATCTTAAATTCAAATGCCAAGGGCCCTCGTTCATTCTGGAGACTCTGGGGAGAATCTTTCCCCTGCCTCTTTCCAAGCTTCTGGCTTGCTGGAAATCCGTGGCTTTCTTGGGACTGTGGACACATCACCCCAGTCCCTATCCCCATCCTAACATGGTGCTATATTCTAAAATTAAGACTCACATTTTCTTCAGTTTCTTCACCATTTTATAAGCATAATGGTCACTGGTCACTGGAGGTAGGACCCATCCTATCCAGTATGACTTCATGGCCACTTAAGTGATTATGTCTTCCAAGATGCTATTCTGAAGTACCAGGTGCATGTGAATCTGGGGGACACTCTTCAACTCAGCATACTGTGCTCTCTGCATTCCACATACTGGCAGCAAAGTTCTTGTTAGTCACCTGGGGCTGTCAAAACAAATTACCACAAACTAAGTGGCTCAAAACAACAGAAATAATTCTTTTAGTTTTGGGGTACTAAAAGTCTCACACCAACATATTGACAGTTCAGAGCCTGGAGGCTCTCCGGAGGAACCTGCCCATGAAGAGCTAGAGATGCTGTACCCACGCTGAGTAAAACCTGAGCCAACAGTCAGCTGCAGAGGGGCTCCATTAAGGGCTTGACTAGCAGTGTGCACAGAACAGGGATCTCTGGAGACCCAGGCACCACAATCCAGCACTCAGCATCACTTTTAGACCCGTTGACTCTTCAACTTTGACCTTTAGGAGGAGACTGGACATCTTTCATTTAAATTAACTCAAATCTAAAATATTCACTAATCCTTTTTCAAACCTGAAATAAGTAAGTATTTAAATAAGGTGATCATAATTGATGATATTTTTAGAATGGAATAAGTGCTTTTATGGCCAATGGAAGAAAAATAGAAACATGGGCAAAAAAAATGGTATATTTATTGATCACCTCACATGCAAAAACAGGGGTGTGAGTGTGGAGAATTAGTAAAGTTTGGAAATTTTATTTTTATTACCTAAAGAAGGTTTTTTGAAATGAGAACAAATTTTGTTAAAAGCAATCGTTAGATCCAGTCCTAATCATGATATGATGGGAAGAGAAGCTAAAACAATAACATTATTTGATAAGGGGAGCCTAGTCATCTATTTTGAAGTTCCTGCTTAGTGCTTCTCTTCTGCTTATTCTTTAGACTCTCAGTTACCAAGTGGCCTCATAGCATTTTGTGACAAACACATGACTGGCAGTCACAAATCCACTAATAATCATCAGTAAATGACTATGTTATCATATGTAAATATTTGGAGGTAAGGAGTGGAATACATATACAGTTTGTGAATATATAGATAGGGAGGCACAATATTTGAACAGGAAGAAACAGATAAATATTATATATTAATTATACATTTTCTAGTGAGTTTATAGAAAGCTGCCTTGGGAAATGACTTTCAATCATACAATGTGATTTATTTCTATAGCAAATGTGAGATTGTTGTTTTCACATTTTAGAAACCCATGAGGGTGGTTCAGTTAGAGGAAGTAAGCAGAAGCTAAAAATGAAGATCTTTTATTAAAACAAATCACTTAATAACCTCTCACAACCTGAGGTCTTTAACAGCTAGACAGACAGCAAGCTTAATGAGAAACAGGGCAAACAAGCTTTGGCCATGCACTCTCTTCACTGGGATGGGTAAAGCCTTCATTTACATGAAGGGTGAAGATTAATTGAATACAGAGAGAGCATAAGGGGTGGATAGTTCTCTATCCTTTCTTGGGGAGAATATTACAAATATAACTTTATTCTATATGTAACATGACTTCATTGTTATATTTATTATCATTTTTGATAGGGTCCATTCTCTGGTGTTTTACATATTCATGTAAATATATATATATATATTAATAATCACTGATTTATCATCACTAAATTTAATTATCACTAAATATATAGGAAAAATTAGAAATACTATCACAATTCCATTCAGTTCAATTTAAATGTTCACTATGTAGTCAGATAAATTTTATATATATTTAAGTATACCTGAAATGGGCTTGCTATCAAGATACAATATGTATGTCTGTATCTATATCTATATCTGTATAGATATAGGTATATATATATATATATATATATATATATATAGAGAGAGAGAGAGAGAGAGAGAGAGAGAGAGAGAGATCAATGTCCTCCATTGAAAAAGGTTGTGTTTGTAGGAACAAAGTATCACTTTCAATAAAATGTATATAGTACACAGATTATATAATAGTAATTCATTGAAACTTGGAATCTACTAAGCAGTTCAAGTGAGCAGGTGATTATTCACATGATATACACTGCAAATCATGAGTGTCAAACTACTCTATTACTAAATTACCTTTGTGTACTTTTAGAGAAATCTATAATTATTACTTTCAGTTTGACATCAGAAAAATAATTGCCAGGTAGTACTATCTGAATATCTGAATTTTAGCCTTGAATTGTTTTATATACTAAATGATGAATTTGACTAATATATAAAATTATTTTCTTAGTAACAGAGTACCAATTTGGAGAAATTCCAAAAACTTGCAATACATAGATAGGTAGATAGATAGAATAGTGTGTGTGTTTGTGTGTATATATTATATATATATATATATATATATATATATATATATATATATATATATATATACACATGTAACATATATATCATAGGTATTTTATATATGTATGTAAGTATATATGTATACACATAGTGTTATCCACATAGCAGAAGTGAATTTTTGGTTAACTTTTTAGCACTTACTTTTATGTAGGATTATGTAACTGGGATCAAAGTTATTCTAGATAATATCCCTAACAGTAGATGTAAAATTGACATATTTGTTGGTTATCTTCCAATCCATACATTTTGGTTACTTAAAAATATTATGTGTCATTCAAATAATGCCAACTTAAATTTTGTAAATGGGATAAATAATAGATTTTTTTGGCATAAGCTCTTAAATAAACTACATGCCCAGGGTCTTATAAAGATATCCCAAATCAATATATTATATCTCATTAAATTTTATTAAGCTTAGATTTTAAAGAACCAATACAATTCATGCTTTTAAATATACACAGGCATGTGCATGTACAAACACACACACACACACAGATGCATTCTTTTTACTTTGTTTTATGTATAAAGAGTGATGTCTAAAAAGAAACAAATTCTGAGGCAAATTAGTGATACATGTGTTGAAGAATATATGAATGCCTATGTAATACATTTGGTATAAGAATATACAGACTATATTTCTCATTTAGCTCATAAAAAGCACAGCCCCTCTTAACTGAAATAAGCCTACTTGCTGTCTAGCAAGAATTCCTTTACATTTCTAAACACATCTCTGCACAAATAAGTTCCTGATTCTATTCTGTGGACCACTTCTCCTTTCTTCGTGTAGAAAGAGTGAGTTTCACCTCTGTGTGCAATTAGAATTTTGTGTTTCATCTTGTATCATTCATTAGTAGCACTTTTACACAATGAATTGCTGATATGTCTGCTTACATAAGCTACTGACTTTTAAAAAATCACCTACATTAAACACTTCATATTTATAGCCAAGCACAATTTTAAGAGATAATTGATACTTGTACCAAACAAGCTTTGTCTGGAGAATGACTAGAGTTATTGTTATGTATCATTTTGGATACAATAATCTGATTTAAAAGTATATGTCTCTATCACTTTCAATGTCAGAGCAAATTAACTATACAAGATATATCATTATTTCTTTGCAGGCAGTTTGGATCAGAAGGTAAGCAATCAAATGTTCAGTCAGATGGGGCTATTGACTTGTGAATAGAATGGAGTTATCAGCCAATAAAAGGCCATTTATTCCCTAACATTAAAAATATTGTCAAACCAGGCATTGTGTCACATGCCTGTAATCTCAGTGACTCAGGAGGCTGAGGCAGGAGGATCAACAAGTTAAAAGCCAGCCTCAGCAACTTAGGGCAGCCCTAAACAACATAGTAAAACCCTGTCTCAAAAAAAGGGGGGGG
>NW_025999991.1:5780459-5891617 GCF_001458135.2 Marmota marmota marmota
GGGGGGGGGGGGGGGCTAGAGATCTGGTTCAGTGGTTAAGCACTCCTGGATTCAATCCCTGATATGAAAAAATAAAGATCATCAAAATGTGATTCCCAAATTGCCCATAAGTGGTGCTATTGAAACATGTTATTTATATTTCCCTGAGTTGTGGTAAATTTCTATAAATTATAAACAGGATTTATCTGGATTCTTCCTATGAAATCCCAAAGTAAGCAAGTAAAATTTTGTTCTGGATAAAGGTGAGCCTCAAATTAAAGCTCAAGAACTTTCTGAGTGAGCTTATATATGTTATTTATTTTTCCTTTGACTTAGTTTCTTCAAATAAAATATAGGCACATTTGTATCTACTTGAAAAAGTTGCTAGGAATAACAAACATTATTATAAGCACCCATCATAATATAGCAGCACTCAATAGATTAAAAAAACTCTAATATTTAAAATGAAATGTTCTAAATTTGAGAAATGGTTTTTTTATCTAGACTTACTGTGGGTTCCTCGAGTACTGAATACATTCCTGGTGTTTTCAGAGAGCTCTTGGTGGGGCAACTTGCCATTCCACCGTTTTATCACAATATGAAAAACACTAGATGCACAAAATTAAAGTTCAAGTTATTCAAAATATTGCTTGACAAAGCAAATAATTGAATTGCACTTGCAGTGCACTGTGGTAGACAGTAATTAACATGCAACATCTTCAACATTTGAGTACAACTTCCAATTTCCATTTTAACATCATAGAATGCTGTCTACACATTTTTTAATGGTGCCCATGATAATAATATATTCTCTTTTTAATCATATTCCACGTTGCAAGAAATGAAGCTTGCAATTTTCCCAGGTGCTTACCAAATTACTACTGCAAGCTAATTCTCATCCCCCAAGTTAAGAGTTTCAACACAGTGCACATTAACAGGCTGCTTATGTGCTTCCTGTGCAACAGAAGGTGAGTTAATACAGGGCTCAATTATCTCCAGTTTGTGCATTTATAGCACCCTGTGGGCAGCAGGAAGAGAGCTATAAACGTACTTATCCTGCTTTTTTAATGGTCTACTATATTACAGTACAGAAAGACTGAGAAGAGTGAAAGGAAGTAGACAGTAAAGAAAAAAGAAGAAAGGTAATAAAGAAGGAAACAGAAATGTGAATGGGGAATCAATAGGAAATGCAAATTAAAAATCGTTGATTTAAAAATTTCAATTCAATTTATACCTATAGCTATCCATATACACATGAATGAAATACACATACACATTCCCTGTTATTCACAAATTTTATTTTTTGCATATTTATTTGTGGTAATGACAGAGTGTTAAAGGATGTCTCCATATGCCCTTAAAAGCTACAAATCAAATCACAAGAGGAAGTAGTCACAGTATCCACTAGGAAATAGACCTTGGAACTCTATTTGTACAAGCAAATATATCAATGATATAAGCTCAAGACAAATTGGTTGCTACATGGAATTTGAGCTTACACATTATAGATCCAAAATATTTAAAATTTTGCCCCCTGGAGGTGTGTGTACCAGTGATGAATTTTAAGTTCTATGAGATCATGAAATTGCAAATTAGAAAGAATTTGAGTCTATTTTTTCTTCTGGAACTCAATATTTAGGGACCTTACTGATACAGTGAGGTTTAAAAACTATGTGGAGAGAACACTAATGTAATTAACGCTTGTTTTTGAGATAGGATAGAAAAAATAAGAGGAGGTAGAAAGGAGACAAACAGGGAAGCGCAGAGGAACTGTGACTTTAAATCTAAAATTCAGTGAGTGCCTTCACCTTCTCCCCCACCAGCCCTGTTGTCCTCCAGGCTTACATTCTTTAAAGTCCAGTAAACCTTGGAGTACTATAAATCCAGTTAATTGGTGCCTATATACTTTGTTGGTTTACAAAACGTATTTTTAGAGTGATTAGAGGAAGCCTAGATAGAGAGACTATTAAAGACCTGAGGTGGGTACACTCCAAGTGCCACATATTAACCAGGTAACATCCACCTAAAGATCCTGAGTGAAACAGCCAAGACCTGCTCTACTCCCCAATCACAGGGGCTGAGCTCAGGAGCCTGGGGCCACACTTTGCTCTCGTGATGTTCACCAATCACAAGGTTTCCTTTATTTCATTTTATTGCATTTTTTTGCATTTTTAATTTATTCTAATTAGTTATACATGGTAGTAGAATGTGTTTTGACATATTATACATATATGTCTAATCAAAAGTACTTCTATTCTTCCCTAACCCCCACCCTTTGTGAATTAGTATTTGCATATCAGAGAAAACATTCTGCTTTTGCTTTACAAAGTTTCCTTTAAAAGAAGAAACCTGAGCCCCAAAGCACCTCTCTGAACTCCCACACTGCCTCTCCCTCTGGGTGCGAATCCTGCTCTGTGGTTAGCTTTCCCAAATGAAAAGTAAAGCTCTGCTTTCCACAATAAAGCTCTGCTATGCCTTTTTGGAAACATCACACAATTCTTTTCTGAGCTAAAAGTCAAAAACTTGACAGGGCTGAGTTCAGGTCTCTTTTTCCCTTCTGGGGACCCATTGGGACTTCATTTGGTGACATTTTGATTATTCTTCTGTGTTTACTATGCAGTAAGTAGGAAATAAAAATTAAATATGACTTATGAAGCTAAACACTTGCTGCTAGGCAAGTGCTCTACCACTGAGCTACAGCCCCAGTTCAAGAGCTAAACACATTCTTAATGCTAATTTTTAGGAACCTAACAATAAAATCAGTATACAAAAGAATTTCTACACTAAAAAAAAAATAAAAAGGAATACATATAAAACTTTTGATAGCATCATTTCAATGTTATCATTCCAATACTAACCATACTAAAAAGATGGTTAAAAATGTTTGCTAAAATATCAATGTAAGTATAACTTTTAATTTTCACATTAACACTAGAAAAAGTAAGAACTATAGACATCACAAACCAAGCAAGGAGCATTTTAATTCCCTGCCCACAGAACTTGTATGGGCTCCTTTTCTTTCATATTCATTTAACTTAAACCAACCAATTTGAGAGACCATCTTCTCTTTTCTGCTGATTTAAGGGTACTGTCCAGTTCCGATGTTGGGCAGGGACAAGGCAAGACCACCCTCCCTATTTTTGCTTCCTATTCATTACCTTTGCAATCTACTGACCTGAGTGGCTCTCCAAGATGGAATGGAAAGCAGGTAATAAAGGGTAGTGCCCACTGTACAGGTGTGCCCAGGTGATTGGAGGCTAGCATACATCCTACCACCCAAAAGACACGGAGTCAAATCATCAAATGTACAAGTAGTAGAATTTCCAGATTGACAGGGCCCTTCAAAGATGCCTCTGTCCCTATTGGCCCTGCCTCTCTAGTTTCTATGAGAGCTGAAAGATTATAATTTCTAAATCACAAAGACAAACAGTTACTCCGTCTGGAAAACCTTCCAGTGGCCACAGGACATTTAACAGCAGACTTGCATCTTCTCCCAATACGTGCGCACACAGGTATGTTCTTGTATCCATCTCCTTTCCTAGACACTTCCTGTCACCCCCCCACACACAGACCCTGCAGGCAGGCCACACTGAGTGTCACCCAGCACCATCAACTTGGAATCCCACTTTAGCTCCTCCCTCTGTGTCTTCAGGAATATGCTCTGAGCCCTGAAAGCTGCCTGCCTCACCTTGGAGCCACAGGCTTCTCCATCTGGCAAATTCTCAGGTGAGATGCAAGACCAGCCAAAATGCGGTCTTCTTAGTAACGTCTCCCTTGATGTAGTCTCAAAGCAGTTATTTCTTCCCGTGTGGGACTTCTCCCACTATGTGGAGTTCCTGAATTGTGCATCTCTCTCCAAAGCCATGGAGTGTGCCCTTGTTCTCTGTGTCCTAGACTCAGACCTTCAGCAAGAGTGAAAGTGAGCATGTGTGTGAGTGCGCTCTGGACGTTGTCAATGACTGAGGGGCCACTGCTGCCTGGGTCACATGAAACTAAAGTACTTTTCCTTCTACACACGTGTAGGCTTTAAATGTCCTGAATGCATTTCAATTGTTGCTAAAGTCAATGGAACTGGAAGAGTTGGTAATTGGAGAAGGGAGCCTCCACTACACCTATCCTGCAAGACAGCTGAGCTTCTGTGGAAAATTAACTATATCTACTCTGTGCACAGCTGTTTGCTTGCTTATCAAGGAAAAAAGGTGAGGCTGGGGCTATACCTCAGTGGTAGAGTGCCTGTCTCGCACGTGTGTGGCCCTAGGTTCAATCCTTCGCACCACATAAAAATAAATAAAGACATTTTTAAAAAAAAAAAAAAGGAGAAAAGAGGATGAGAACAATAATTTAATCTGCAAATTCAAACTATTGCTGTGAGATAAGAAAAAATAGACACTGGCCTACATAGTTGATAGAAATATTCCAAAACACAAATAAATATCAAAAGCAGAAATTTTTAGGCCTCTGTGAAAGACCGTCATATTTCATGCTCCATAGAGAAAATCACTAACACTCTTTTATTAATGAAGAAACCTAAGAGTCATGCATTGACTCTGAGATGTCAATCAGATATCCAGTGTAGGATAACACACAATCTGACTCTAAAATTGTCCAAGGGAATAGCATTTTTTCAACTATTATTTAAAGCCCAATGCAGAGGTTCCCAAACATTCACAGTTCATAGTGTTTGCACATCCCAGCATCCTACCTCACCATGATGGCCACCCTCAGCCAACATAAGTACAGATGTTTTAAATACTCGGTCTATATAAATCAACATCCATGCATATCTGAACAACTTAAAAAGCACGATATACCTGAATTTGAAAAAATATATTTCCTGCCTACATAACCACAGTTAAGACTAATGGGCTGTGAGTCTAATGGTAGCTGTTATGATTTAGACATGGTAATCCTGCAACAGCTCCCATGTGAGACAATGCAAAAAGGGTGTGGAGGAGAAATGATTGGGTCATAGCCTTCACCTAATCAGTGAGTTAATCCCTGATAGGATTAACTGGGTGGTAACTGAGGCAGGTGGGGTATGGCTGAAGGAAGCCCTTCACTGGGTCGTGGCTATGGGGTATAGATTTTGTATCTGGAGAGTGGCATTTCTCTGCTTCTTATCATCATGTGAGCTGCTTCCCTCTGCCACACTCTTCCTCCAAGATGTTCAGCCTCACCTTGAGCCCTAGGAATGGACTCTGCTGTCCCTGCATTGAGACCTCTGAAACCATGAGCCCGTAAATGAACTTTTCCTCCCCTAAAATTGTTCTGGTCAGATCTTTTAGTCACAGCAGCAAAAAAGCTGACTAAAACAGTCACACCACCTCTTGAGTCTTGGGATCTGATTGGATGCCACCATTATGCTTCCTGTTCTACATGGATTTTCATGTGACACTTGCTTTTTGTCACAGTCATCACTGAAACCCATCTTGGCAAAGATATGAAACCATTGAAAAGAAAGTAGCTTGATCATCTTAAATAGTGGGCCACCTTGAACTAATAATTGGCTGGGTCCCAGGATGTCACTGGGTTTCTCTAAAACATTTAAAATGGCCTGTGTGCTGTGAGCTAGCTGCAGCACCCTGAGCCTTTTCACACAGTAGGGCAACAGGAGACCTATGATACTTTTTGCACATCAAATGCATATGTAGCAAGAGAAGTATTTGTTGCATAATAAATTACACTAATTTTAAAAAATCACTACAGACTCCCCACTGGGCCCATTCATGAGGGAGAAGTACGCTTTCCACTTGTGTGATTTGAGGATTGATCATGTGAGTTATCCCTATATTTTTAAGTGTAAAATCATAATTGAACACATTATTTCAGCTTCATAGCACATTGACTCAATATTATTTTTCATTTGCAATAACATTGAGAATATATATGCCTATGCAAGTTTACACAAGTCATATAAATGTTCATCAATTCATCCAACATGTGTTGAGTACCTATTATGCAATTGGTAATAATTTAAAAATTTTTTTGCCTTTAAAAACACCTGTAGTAGAATTGATATGCAAATGTTCAGTGTCCTTTATACAAAAAGGACATTAAAGTAACAGGAAAGTTTGATTCTAAAAACAAACATGCCCTCTCTTTCAGACAATGAGAATGGCTTAATATTTCTCAATTTCCTATCATCTGAAATACCTACCATTATTCTTCACTCACACCAATTCAATGCACCTGCCAAACGGAATTGGCTAATTTTATCTTAGGTATCAAAAATACATGGGGAAATGCACTCTTTTAACTTACCTACCATTTATTTGGTCTGTGTTTGTCATGAAGTTTCTTTGCCTTTCTTTATTTGTGTTAAAGCAATGCAGACATTTTGGAAAGAGACAAAATATAAAATTATATACAGTCTCTGACTTCCCTCTGGAAGCTCATTCTACTGAGCTGTTAACACAAAGCCCCTGATATACTTGCATTGTATATACTTGAGGCAAAAGTTTTGCCTAACCTAAAATCATAGCAATAAAAAAGACAAGAGGAATACAGAAATGTAATTCTCCTATGACTCAATCACTTTCATGTTTCTCTTCCCTTTGCCAAATTTACTATCTTTATATGTGAGCTCATGTGACTTGCACCTCTGATAGAGTGTCATGTATGCCAGGATTCTAACTATTGCTTTTCCTTAAAATCTTCAAATAAATCTTTAAAAATGAAATCAAATTTAGGCTAAAACAAATCCTTGTGTTTTATTTCCAGCATTTACTCCTAATCTTTAACTACAGCTTAAATTTTATCCCACATTTAAATAATTCTTCTATCTGCCCAAATACAACTCAATATCAATATCAACAGAAAAACATAATGCTCCATCACCATTATGTCTTCAATTCTGGCTACATATAAGATAAATATATTAAAAAATATATTTTATTGCTTTCAAAATTCAAAATTACCTCATGGCACCGAGGTGTGAACATTGAGAACCAGAAATTTCGGGAAAATAATGTAGATAATAAGGTGCCAATAAATTTGGGGGCACATATAAATTAAGCAAATAAGATCTGTTTTTTATATTATCGATTTCATTTCTAAACAAATCTGGGTGTAAGAGCTATGATTTGGTGAATATAAAGAGCAAATTTCAGAGACGTGGAAGAATTGTTGTTTTGGAACTTACATAACCCAAAGAGCTGTGCTTTATGACATATTTAAATCCTCTTTTTCCATACCTGTCTGACTATCCTGTGAACTTTAAAAGAAATAAAACAGAATCATTGTCCACAGGCAATCCTGGTCATTCTGTGACCCTTCTATAATTTCCCATGGCATTTATGGTAAGACACATGATAAAATATAGAAATGAATGAAAAATATTGCATAAGGAAATTCTAAATGGAATGATTTTTCAGTTTCCAGGGAGATGACAGCAGTAGTTCTTTAAAATAGAATTTTATAATGTCAGAAAGTTGGTTTTTTTTCTTTTCTTCACACTAGCTTTGCCATGGAGTGGCGGTAAGAAAACAAATTAAGAGTTTATGCCAAGCTAGAAATACTTTTCAATGGTAACTATGTCACTTAGCTGTGCAAAAACATCAATCTACTTGTCAGTATAAAAAACAAAACAAAGTATTTTTTTAAACTACTTACCTCTTGATTCCTGTTTAAGGTGCTTATGAAATAATCACTGACTTCGAGGATCTGTACAGTATTTGGGAAACAATTACTTTGATAGGCAAATTCTTTCCTTTTAAAAGACTATGCAAGACTAATGTTCCTAGGTTTCTACTCCTAGGTTTCTGCTCCTATGATTTTATGTACCATTGCCTCTCCGTTGAATTGCTTGGTTTTCACTATGTTATTTACACACTTTGCATATAATTCTTCATTATCAGAAAGAAAAAAAAAAAGAATCGGTCCTCATTATCAGAATAAAACCAGGAAATTTCAATCATGATCTACACTCCAAATGATTCAAGAAGATGACAGGCCACCAGAAATATTTCCTAATATTAGAAACCTGGCAAAGCAGCCGTCCAGTTTGTCAGCAGAACTGCAGAGATGACTCTATCAATAATCCCTGGCTCTGCTCTATTCCCCGTCTGAGGCTCTCATACTGCTGTGGATGACAGCCGCTCCGACTTCATCATGATCCATCGGGACAGAAACTCATAACTGACTTCCAGCACAGAGCCTTCCGATAAATGCTAATAACCATGCCAGTCAGCCTAGGGGGGATTATAGAGGGCAGCAATGAACACCAAAGTTTGGGGGAAAGCAGTTTGACATAAAACCTGACGAAAACAAGCCCAGAAGGACAGTTCTTTAAATGCTAAAGGCAAGAAAGGAATGGGCATCTCTGAAGGACTCGCTTTGAATAGTTTGGAGATCATGTTCTCTTAGAAGCCATCACTACTCATTTTAAAGTGCTCAGAACAACTTCCCATTACCTTCCCTGCACATACACACATACATAATCTCCAAGAATGAGATGAAAAAATAGCCTAAAAACATGCCAACCAGCAGTATCTGAGGGTCTGCTGCTCCGGTATCCTGCTGACCGGTTGTGCTTGTCCTTAGTATTCTTCCTGCCCTCAGCATCTCTGACACAGGCTCCATGGGCTAGTTAAGACTGGTGTGCTTGGATGGTTTGTACCAGTTATGAGAATGGATCATCACAAATTTAGGAATTCTGTGAGTCAACCTGCCTTGGTGGCATACATACACCTGTAATTCCAGCAGTTTAGGAGGTTGAGGCAGGAGGATGGCAAGTTCAAAGCCAGCCTCAGGAACTTAGCGAGGCCCTAAGCAATTCAGTGAGACCCTGAGTCTAATTCAAATATAAAAAAGGGCTAAAGATGCAGCTCAGTGGGTAAGTGCCCCTGGGTTCAATCCCTGGTACCAAAAAAGAAAAAAAAGAAAAAGAAAAACTCTGTGAGCCAGTTTTTAAATATAGGAATTATGAAACAAAATTATTTCAATGTAAAATTAAATAAATTAGAGTAAAAAAGATAATGTGAAAAAATCATCATGTTAATAGTTTCACTGCCTTTTGCTATTAAGTTGACTCTAGGTGTCATTCATGTTGTGTCTGTCAGCTGGGAGATGGGAGATGGGGAGCTCCTGTGTGTCTCCACCACTCTGTCCACAGAGTCCACCTGGGCCTGTCCTGGGGGAGGCCAGCCATTCTGGGAGTGTTTACACAAGGGAAGATGCCGCTCAAATCCTGCTCCCTCTGTCCTCCACAAACTGGTTCTTGAGAATTTACCAGCACGCCACTGGGTTAAGAAGTTTTGCATCATCGATTCCAGGGTTAGAATCTGAAAAGCCAGGTACTTATGCCTGCCACTCAACACTCCTACTGAAATGTGAATTTGTAATTTGACTATTCCTGTAGGTGCCATTCCAGATGAGAAACAGTTTCCATCAGAACCTCAAGAGTGTTACTGAACTGAACTTAGCAACCAACTTTAAATCTGCTCATTCCAGGAATCAATCGCCTTTCACTCATGTGTCATTAACTCATTTTAAACTTTAAAACTTTAAAAGTAAAATATACAAAATCTAAAATAAAACATAGGCAAAATATTCAAGAAGTCTAAAAAAATGTTTTTAAAGCATTATTATTTTAAGTTGAAAATGATAGATATATTTACAGACATCCATTCAAAATGACTAAGTGCTTTTTGTGTTTTGGGGGTATACTGAAGTAATATCTTTAAAAATTAAAAAAAATAATTAATTAATTAATGACCAGGGACTTAGGGAAAATGGAGGTGTTCTCCTGGGAGCCACTGACTGCTCAGTGATGGGGAAGAGAGGAATGTGCTTCCAGTGCAGCTTCCCTGCCTGAGGCCTGCTGTGGAGCTGTCTCCCTGGCCTCCCTGGAGAGGTAAGGGCAGGCACAAGCACTCAAAGCACCAGAAGACAAGACCCAAGCGCATCAGCCCTGTGGGTAGGAAGCACTGGAGGAGTTTCAGTGGGCAGGGTGCTAACCCTTGATGCAATCACATGGAATCCATATGAAACAGAAATGGGAACCTACTTGAATATCAAGTTGTAAACCTGCAGAGTTTAATAAACTTACTGCAAGTAAAGGTTAAAGGGCAATTTTCTCAAAAATTGAAAATAATGTGAACTAGTATTTATGGATTGATAGTTGAATATCGCCTGCAGATACTATTTGCCTCAGCTTCAATTTCTAAGAAAAAGTCTGTCTACCCAACTACTATGACATCTACCTATTTTGAAATATCCTGAGAAGAATCACCTACTCTGTGATTTGCTAATTTTCACAGATAACTTATGTTTAATAAATTAAACCTATACTAGAGTTACATCCATGTATACTATGCAAATAGTCATCATTAAAGTATCTATTAGGCTTTCACAATTTTTGTATACATCTGTCAAGTGACCATTGTTCATAATTAAAAAGGAATGCAGATTAGAACAACAAAAATAAGTACTTAGATTTTCAATATTTTTGCACAATTAAAAATACCAAAATTATTTTCTTTATAAGAATACAAAACCATTTAAGTTAATACTGGAGCTAGAAATATATTTTTCTGCTTATATAATTGCCACATTACTTAATCATTGAATTTGCATACTGTAGATGTATACCTATGAAAGTTAAACGCATTGCATCTATACTGTTTGCTTGGCAGTTCTTACATTCAAATTGAAAAATGGTAGCAATTTAAAACATGTTTTCTCTTAATCCAAATGTTTTGGATAAGTAATAACTATGTGTAATATATATACATACATTTGTGTGTGTACATATATGTATAGCCATAAAAATAGGTAGTAACAATTATTGCTCGAATAATCGTACATTTTTTTGTTTAAATAAGCCCATACTTCATTACATCTTGAATAACAAACTAGCTCCATGCCTAATCATATGACTTATTTTATGCCTTTCAAGCCAGGTACAATGACACACACCTGTAACCCCAGCAGCTGAGGAGGCTGAAGCTGGAGAATTGCAAGTTCAAAGCCAGTGTCAGTAATTTAACTAAGCCCTAAGCAATTGATCAAGACCTTGTCTCAAAATTTAAAAATTTAAATAAAGGGCTGAGGATATGGCTCCATGGTCAAGTGCCCTTGCATTCAATTCCCATACAATAAATAAATAGGTAGGTAGGTAGGTAGATAGATACATAAAACATTTCTTTCAAAATGTAAAGTTCAAGAAATCAGAATCCTTTGTTAACATCATACTAAGAAGGTGAAGAAGGTAATTTCTTCCAAGTCTTATGGGGATTTCATGCTGTTTGTCGGTTGGTTTCTCATTCACACTTTCAAAGATTACTCACAAGCAGATGGGGAACCTGGTGGACAAAATCACCTAGGCTAAAGAGCCTCTATAAATTCTGTATAAAGCACATTCTTTTGTTATTTACTGTCCTGGAGAAGGAACTATAATCTGAATAAATAAATGTATATAAATCTACTGAGTTTAACTTGTCGGCTCTTCTTTTAAAACTTGGTAAAAATGATATTGTCCATTCAGGTTCCCCAGGTGGATCTGAGAAAAGAACTCTCCCTCACTGTCATGTACTTGCTGCCATTTTTATTATAAAGATCATATATTTTTATAAATAAATCTTGTATAAATTATGCCTATAGATAAAAAAAATTTCTATAGGAAAAAAAATTCCAAATTACATTTTAAAATGTCTTGTAAAAATTTCTATTAATCTTCTGTTAGAAATGATTCTTTTCCATAAATAAAAGTTGCATTTTTTGAACTATGATTTCCCAGAAAATATATGCAGGGTTTAGGAAGATTATCAAGAATGAAGACTGTGTAACGCTAAAATAATAAAGAATCAGGATAGCAACAAGCTTCACACCCACAGCAAATTCCTTGACTCTCAATACAATTTACATTCCTTATTCACGTTGTATATTTCATTATATTAATAAAATGTAAAATGGTGACTTGGTTCTGTAAATCACAATTAAGAAACATCTGAGAAGGCTGGGGCTGTAGCTCAGTGGTAGAGTGCTTGCCTAGCACGTGTGAGGCACTGGGCTGGATTCTCAGCACCACATAAAACTAAATAAAGTGAAGACATTGTGTCCATTTACAAATAAAAATATTTTTTAGAAAGAAACATCCTAGGTTAAATAATGGTAAGACAAACAATATTTTCAACAGAATCCTACAGATTCCATACCTAGATTAGAGTAGTAACCAAGGAAGGTAGCCAGGGTCTAAAAAGAGTGTCCCTTACCCCTTTACCCCTATGGAATGAAATAAGAGGAGAAACTGAAGAGCAGAGGTGTGAACAAAGAGCTTTCCCCTCCATTTCCATCTTCAGCTTCATTTGAATCACATTGTGAACAAATATAAAGTAATGTTTCCCTTATCCTGAATAGAACAGTTTAAATTCTGTGATTTAATGAAGCTAAAAAGATCAATGTACAATCTACTGTCTTCAATTAGCTTTGAAATTCCAAGAGTAATTTCTTGGATGTGAATATGCCCAGAGGCAGGTAGTCAGGGTTAGGAACAGATGATTGACAATCGAGACATTGTTATGTAATTACAAGATCAATGCACTCATTTTTGCTTGAGTTTTTTGTGCTTTAAATCAGTATTTCATTTCCTTTTATGTTCTGAAGTCTTATGTATACTTGAATGTCCATAATTATGCTTAAAAATTTGCCTGAAATTGTCTAAGAATGCTTAATATTTCTGCACTTCCAATAAATATCCGCATAAAATCTGGTTCCTTTCAGTTACCAAAAAAAAAAAAAAACGAAAATTAAAAAATAATTCACACATCTATGAGTGATCAACCTGAAAATACTGAAAAATACACAGATAAAGGGAAAGTGTTTTGCTTATTTGTTCATTTGGGGAGGAAAGTTTACATTAAGTTGTAACTATATTAACAAACAGCCATTATTTAGCAAAAAAAAATATTTTTGTTCATTTAAAATATTTTTGAAGCTATTGTGGATTTTCCATTTATGCATAAAATTAAACCATAGGAAACCAATATCTGCATTCACTGAAAGAGTAAAAGAGATTTAGAAACACTCATCTTAATTTGATACCCAAATTTTTATTTTTTGAAAGATTTCATAGTTTTATTTTGAATTATGAATAAAGTGGTATAAATGTGTTTATGTAGAGATTAGTACATTAATATAGATCAAAATTATTAATGGATGCAGACATCCATTCTGTCAGGGGTAGAAAACTGAGTTCCTTAAAACACATTTGATAACTGCTAAATGTCAAACAAATGTGAATCCTTGAGTCCTTTATTTTATTAAATCATCTTATCTTGTAATCTTGCTCAGGAAGTTTCCCTGCTATCTATTGTTTCTCCCTGAACAATTGCACATAGAAATTCAGTGACCACTTACATACCTGCATGCTTAGAAGTGGTGATAAAGCAATAGCAACACAGAGACCAAGCCATCAAAACTTGGCCTTCTAAATACCATCCCTTACTAATAGGAAAAAAGAACCTTTGTGAAAATGACTCATTCCAGAGCTGATATAAACAAACAATCAAACAAAGCATTCAAGAGCAAATCCTGCTGGTGGGGGGGTGGTGCACAGAGAATGAAGGTAATGTGTGAAATTAAGGCCCACAGCCAGCTCCTCTCCATAACTTAACATTTACATGTTATGCTTACGCATCCAAGTATAAAAATAATAACACAATCCAGGAATAAACGAAAACCTACAACTCTATGTTGACATACATAAGAAAATTGATGCTTCTGTTAGTAACAGAATATTAACAGAGATTCAAATCACTCCCCTTTAAATACTTATTAAATTGCAAAGGGAGAAAGAGTAAGAACATACTAGGAAGCCACCTAGATATCACCTTGATCAAGCCATCAAAGAGGTGTCAACCAGGAATGAGAGGGAAAGGAGTCCTACCATCAGAAGAACTGCCTTCTATTACCTTCCTATTAAGGTTATAGCACCAGATTCTGACCAGGAGAAGGCATCTGAAAAAGTCAGGTGGAAATACATTCCAGAAAAAAGCTGGTGTCCAGTCTGCAAATGTCAAGGTCATGAAGAAACCTCCGACTCCAAGGAAGCAAGAAAGCAAGGCAAGTGAATGCAGCACCTGATCTGAGCTTGTTCCCTTGCCATAAGATATTCCTGAGAGCAGGTCATGTGACCCCACAGTCCCAGCTACTCCAGCGTTTGAGGCCAGAGCATTGCTTGAACCAGGAGTGTGAGACCAGCCTGGGCAACCTAGAGAGAAGTGTCTCAAGAAAAAACAAAACAAAACCAAGGCAATATTGGCAAAACAAAGATTAGACATCACAGTGAGTCTAAGTTAGTTTTCTAATTTTCATGACTAGACTCTGGTTCCATAAGAAAATATCCCTGTCTGTGGCAAATATATGACGCAATGTTTGGGAGTAATGGACATCAGGTTGGCAAATCACTCTCATATGGTTCAGGTTAGCATTTAACAATTATTAATTTGGCATGTGAAAATAAAAGTGCAAATGAGAGGAGCTGAGAGAGGTCAGGGAGAAGAGTAGAAAGGAGGAGGAGGAGGAGCACTAACATTATTAAACAGAAGAATCCAGGAACTGAGGTCCTGAGTGAGGCACCTAGGAACACGGCTCTGGTTGAAACTGAGTAGGGGAACTAAACCAGCCCCACTGCCATCAGGCATCACTGGGTTTACATAATAAATGACTGAGAGGCTCAGAGTCACCAGTCCTTTCTTCTGACTTCCTCTTTTATATTAATGTTTACCTAGGAAGTCTAAAGTTGAGAAAAGATAATAGCAACCTAAGGATGTCATTTAGAAACATTAAGTTTCCTAACAGAAAAATAAAGAGTCAATTTAAAAAATTTGAGAACAAAATTATGTCATTTGAAAGAAAAATTGAAGGAACTGACTGGAGAGCATTATATTAAAGAAAATAAGCAAGATTAAAACAACAAGTGCTTTATCAAGCTACAGAGGAAAAAGGAGGAAAAGCAACCTCGTGAAAAGTAGGTAGCAGAATACAACAGTCACTAATATGCCATTATGTAAAAACATGAGTGTGTAACTGATGTGATTCTGCAATTTGTATTTGGGGTAAAAATGGGAGTTCATAACCAAATTGAGTCAAATGTATGAAAGATGATATATCATGAGCTTTGTAATGTTTTGAACAACCAATAAAAAAAGGAAAAAAAAAGAAAATAGAAGGGAGAGCAGAGCATTGGGAGGGAGGAGAGAGGGTGGGGGAGGTTCTGAGTGAAATTGACTTAATTATGTCATGTGTATATGCCAATGTGCCAGAATGAAATCCACCATTCTGCATAATTAGTATCTACCAATAATTGTTCTAAACATGTGATTGCTTTGGGGAAGATCAGAGATTAAAGCAGAACTAACTCAAGTTGTTTTTATTATACTCTCTTGTCTTTAAGTATGTGCAGAAACAGTAGATCATCATGGTGTTGCTTAGAATGGTACAACAAACCAATCCACATTATGGTATCTTCATAGGTGATGAATGGATAAAGAAATATTGATAAAGAAACACACACACACACACATCACAGTGGAGTTTTATACAGTCATGAAGAAATGAAGAAGAATGAAATGATGGTATTTGCAGTAACTGGAGAATATCATGCTAAATGAAATAAGCTCTACTCAGAAAATCAAAGGTTCAATATTTTCTCTCATATGAAGAAACTAGAGAAATAAAAGTAATAAAAGGGGGACTTCGTGAAAATAGAAGGAGGATCAGTAGAGTCGAAACGAGGGCCCACTGGCAAGGGAGAAGCACAGGCAAAGGAAGGACTGGGGACTAGGTTTGCCCACATTATGTTGTGGGAGTCTATGAGCTGAGCATGATGCCTTCCAACTTAACATCCAGCTGGAACGCAGCAATCAAAAATCAATAAAAGGAAGGCCAATAGAGTAGAGGGAGGAAATCAGGTGGAGGGTGAAGGGGAGGGAAGGGAGAATGATGGGAATTGAAATGGAAAACACTATGTTACATGCATTTATGAATATGTCAAAAGTAATCCCATTATTATAGCTACAATTTACTAACAAATAACAGACATATAAATAAAGGTTTGCAAAGAAAATTTGTTTAATTAAAAAAATTTGTTTGAAAAGCAATTGTTTGGGGTATTTTGGAGTTTATTTTTTGCAGTTTCTTTGTGTCACAGTTACTTAAAATATACAATAAAATTCTATTTTTTGATGTTTTCATGTAACAATCTGTGCACATGATCATACACATTGTTTAAAGAAGGTAGAATTAATATGGAGGTTTCCAAAAAAATTAAAAATAGACCTACCATGTGATCTAGCAACCCCACTACTGGTTATGTATCCAGGAGAAATGAATCATATATCAAGGAGACATCTACATCCCCTGTTTCTTGCAGCACTATTCCCAATGAGGAAGAAATGGAGTAACTCAGGTGCCCATCAATGAATCTGTGAATAAAGAAAAAGAAATTATACACACACACACACACACACACAGAGGGATACTATTTAGCCATAAAAATGAATAAAATTCTATGTATTGCAATAACATGGATAAGCCTGGAGGATGTTACCCCACAATCTCACTCATATGTCAATCAAAAAGAGTTGGACTCATATTAAATTACAGTTAGAAGAAATGTGGCATTGTATTCCATAGTAGGGTGACTACAGATAATGAAAATATAGTGTAAGTTTCAACAAAACTGGAAGAAAGGACTTTGAATATTTTCACCAAAGAACATTTGAGGAAATAAATACTCTTACCCTTATGTGAACATTAGACATATATACACAATATAGAAGAATATGGAAACATCATAAAGTACTCCTAAGAATATAGACAATTTTGTGTTCTTATGCATCAGTTAAAATAAATTTAATTTAATTTTTAAAAAAGGAAGCTGGACATCATGTTCACACCTATAATCCCAGCTACATGGGAAGAAGACTTGAGCCCAGGAGTTCCAAACCACCTAGAGCTACACAGGGACATCCCATGTTAAATTAAAAGGAAAAAAAAAAAAGCAATGAAGGAATGTGAAAACTGAAAAAACAAAACAAAAAAAAAAAAAAAAAGAGAGCCAGAGATTGAGAGAGAGAGAGAGAGATTGTAAAGCATAATGATGATAGTTTAAGAAGATATCTTGTATCATTAAAAAAATGCTGAGAATGGATGTTGAATTCCACCATAAAAATGATAATTGTGTGAGGTAGAGCAAACAGTAATTACCCCAGTTCAACCACTCCACTGTGTACATGTAGTCCAGAGCATCACACTGTATATGATAAATACATACAGCTTTATCTGTCAATTTAAAAAATAAATTTGAAAAAATGTTATTAATTTTTAATAAGTAATTTATTTTCTTTGTTCTTTAAGATTTGGATCCTATCTCAAAACTGTGGAAATGGAGAGAATTCTGTGACATCAGATGTATGGTCAAAGTTGACTCCTGGGATAGGAAACTTGCCTTACTTCCAATACTCAAATGCATCTCAGGAGCAGATGTTAACCAAACTCTGCAGCTCAGTCAGGGGGAGCAGGCAAGGCCTGATGGGCCAGTCATGTCCAGCACTAATGAGCCAGGTGTGCTGGCAGCAATGGCGTGGCCAGGCAGGATGCGTTCCCCACCCTCACCCAGTAAGTCGGTCTAAATCATGACACTGCTTCTCAACACTGCCCTGTCAAAGGGAGCCAGCTGTCAGACTTCAACAGAGGGGTTCACAGTTTAAAATCTAAAACACTTTCAAATTGTGACTAGAAAGTCATTAGGCAATTCACTCTTCAGCAAGTCAAAGCTAACGCCTATTTCTGGCCATCAAGGAAGACACGGAAACAAGATGCAAAGCCCAGGACAGAGAACAGGGCAGGCTGAGAATGGCTGGGGGTGGCAGGAGACCATGGAGGAGACTCAACCATTCCTGTGGCTACTCTGCCTCAGGCTTATCCCAAATTGTAATGAGAGAACTTGGAGTCTGATGCCAGACCTCGGCACAGCTTCTGATTTTCTAAACACCTGTTTATGATACACAAGGTGTGGGCCTCGTTGCAATGCATGGAGGCAATCTCAGTATACTCTGGTATGTTATTGAATTATTTTCATAAAGTCCCAAGTCACAGAACCTCTTGTAGAATTGTGAGTGAGCATAGGATGAGACCAAGCTTGGTAGTGCACTGCCATTCCAGAAAAAAATATGAACAAGGTCAGGAGCTGCACTTAGGAGCTCTGCCTTCAGGGAGCTGGGACGAAGCCTCGAGGGTAATGCATGTCACAGGCCCGTGGATGATTTGTCCCCTTCCCACAACCTGCAAGAGCACTTCTTTATGCATTAAGGCGCTGTGGAGCTTGGTGGAGCTTGGATTGCTGTGTAGTATCCAAAAGAGTACAATGAATAGTTTCAAAGAAAATAAAGTTATAAAATATCTGATGGGAGAATTGTCAGCTGAATTTACAGAATCAGCTACAGATTGTTAATTTTGGCATGGTTTGGAAGAGAAAGTGAAAATATTCCTAAACCCTACAAAGTCTATGTCTTTATGCCTTTATGTGTCACATTGTAATTACTAAGTTTTCTAATAACTGAAGAGATCTTCTTTAAAAATTAAGTCTCCTTTTTCTGTTAAAATGGTAAGGTAATAACACATCTATGTTTTCAAGTATCTAAATCTTAGCTGGTATAAATAAGGTGATACTGCTCATACTGGTTCAACAGAACTAATTGTTAAATTTTCAAGAATTTTACAAGACCTAGTTATTAAAATGTAGATAGCTTGAAATTGGCTATGGGCAAACACTATCAGAGCAGGACTCTTCCAGCCACCCCCACCACACCAGTTGCTATACATTTACCAGTACAGCTCTGAAATCCTTGTTTAAGGGAAATACACACCTACCCGGGCAGGTTAACAAGATTTGAATGTCCATGTGTCCAAGAAAACATTAGCCTGAGGTACAACTGTTAAGTGTAAACCTGTATCTGCATCTCTACCTTCCCACCCTGCATCATTCCCGTTAGAGGTAAATAAGTATTTGTACACTTAGAACAAATTAATTTTTAAAAACCAATAATACCTGCAAAATACCCTAACTTCTGTCATTTCAATTTTCTTTTAGCTTCATACAAAGTCCTAGAGCTTGCAGTTTCCCAAAGTGCTGTTTAGTTTTTCTCCTTTTCCTGTCCAGACATTGTGCTGCCTGCGTGGATTTGATGGTTCTCTACGCTACTCCCAATTTCCAAGCATCTCTGAAAGCTAGCACGTCCTCCTGTAGACCCATGTGCTCATCAATCACGTCTCTCCCTTTGCTTCCTTTAAGAAACATTTGCTTTTCTCCCACCACAAGCTCAATCATGTACCTACCATGGGCTATCCAGTTCTCTACAAGGTGGCTCTCAGAAAGCATGGGCCTCACGTGAATAAAAATCCAGGACCCTGTGCCAGTCCTGCTAATTGAGAAATGTTGACCCCAAACCCAACAGTCCAGTTCTGCATCCAGTCTTTGAGAGAGTCTGATACATGTCAATTTTCAACTCCAGGGGTTTATACTGTACATCTCTTAAGGGCAGAGATTCTGTTTGTATTACGTATTCATGTATTAAGCACAGAAAAATTTTTAATTAGATGAAGACATTCATTGATCCTTTAAAAAAAAAATCTAAAAGGCTTTGTACCAAGAAAGCTGTAAATAGCTGTTGTGTTCTGAGACAATTCTCCCTGAAGGGCTTCACTCCAGCAAGACTTGGATTAATCCTTTTTTTAAGCCCTCGATTCCTCTGAAAAGATGTTAGGAACACCAGTAAATGCTTAGCAAAGTGCTTCAGGATGCTCACATGAAAATACCCAGAGTGAAGGAAAGCACAGATATTATTGTCATAGTGATCCTGTAGGAAAAAAGAATATTTGAGCTGTAATGGTTCATCTTCTCTTCAGAGCCCTGCAGCGGATTTTTTTTAAAAATGGAAAAGTAGCAAAAGGAATTGAGATTAAGACCCAGACTGTAATAGTGAGGGGAAAGAAATCAAAAGGTTTATATGAAAGAAGAAATATCTAACAGCAGCTTTCATCTTGGAAGTCTCCAAACTGCTTCCACGAGGAGTGCCAGGTGCCACAGGTGTACACGGCAAGAGCAGGGGAGCCAGTAAAGAGGCTGCCAGGCCGTGATGAATTCCTGACCGCGAAGCATTCATCCCAAGGTGCCCTTCTGCATCTGGAATACATCTTAGTGTGTGCCATTTTTCAGCTGGTCCTTTTCAAGAACATGAAAGACCACACAGAACTGAAAGAGACAGAAGAGAGTCAACAAGCCTAATGAGGCTGCTTCTGCAGTGCTGAGCTGTGCACATTCAGGAGATCTGTATGTTCACCAAAGAAATAGATACTCTGTTTTTATTATTCCTAAATGGACTTATAATTATTGATTAGAATTTAAAAAAAAAATCTAAAAAGTCAATGGGAACTGAGCACTATGGCACACGTCTGTAATCCCAGTGGCTTGGGAGGCTAAGGCAGGAGGATCACAAGTTCAAAGCCAGTCTTAGCAATAGCAAGGCACTAAGCAACTCAGTGAGACCCTGTCTCTAAATAAAATACAAAATAAGGTTGGGGATGTGGCTCAGTGGTTGGGTGCCTCTGAGTTCAGTCCCCCAATAACCCCCCCACAAAAAAGTTAATGGGAACTTAAAAGTTTAATGAATTAATACAATGCAACATTTTTAATAGAAAGAGTGGAGAGTATATTAACTTCATATGTAGTAAAACTGGTATGAAACATGCAATGAGCCAGTTGGTATATTTCTAAGAAGAAAACAAAACAAAACAAAAAAACACCTTAAATTCACTTCTTCATTCTCCCATTATGAAGGCTGCAAGTCTTCACCAGTGTGAAGTCTTTAAATGATTTTTTCTTTGCATAGATTTCAAAACATAAATATCAGTGACAATAATAATAAAAACAAAGTAATAAATCATTTTTCAAAATTTCAAAAAATCTGACCTAAAATAGGAATATTTCATTTAGTTGCTCTTTTAAAAAGAAAAATCTCTTTAATGCCAAGAGGCCATGCTGCCAGATACTGGAAAATGTAAAATATAACTGCAAGAAAAATCTAGGAAAATTCAGTAGCTCTGGAAGGAATTGTTTGGGATTTTAAAATATAGTACAATAAAAATATTTACCATACTGCATTGGTTTTCTATCACCACTATGACAAATTGCCACAAACTTAGTGCCTTAATACAGTGTGAATTTGTTATCTTGTAGTATGCAGTTCAGAATCCAAAATGGGTTTCACTGGATTCAAACCTAGTGTGGGCAGGGCTGCTTTCCGTTTGCAGACTCCAGGGAAAATTCCCTCTCCTTCCACTCTCCGGCTTTCTAGGGACCCACCACTCTCCTGGGCTCGTGCCCCTGCTTGCATCTCACATGAAATTCTGACCTTTTCTTCTGATAGTAAGAAAGTACTGTAAATTTTAACACAGTATGAAGGACTTCCAAATCTCCTCTCCACCTTTGGTCTTGATACAACCAGGGATCCACATCTGACAAACATCCATGAGGGACCTTCATTTTTGAGGCACAGTCCGTGGTTCCCTATTTCCTGTAGGACTGCATCTTGTTCCCTGATGGGGCCCTGACAGCATCTGCCTGCAAGGCCCTTCAAAGTGGATCCCAGCCTACCTGTCCAGCCACACCTCCTCCACCTGAGTTGAGATCAAGTCCAGGCCAGGTTTATTCTCTCTCACAGCAATTTCTTCTCACCTCCTTCTTCCTGCTATGCCTTCCTATTCTCTGCCTCTAGGTCAGTCTAATTAATGAGGAAATGCTGGTAATGAATCCCACCATCGCCCAGTCATCTCTGTTCAACAGAGCTTAAGTAGATATTTTCAAGTTTATGAAATGAAATCTGTAAAACAGTGACATTCCCTATGCTCATCAATCTCGAAAAACTTTCTACATGTGGTATGCACTATTATTTTAATTTCTTTGTTTTTATGTATGCTTTAACATCATTGTGCATTGCTGTTCTATTATGTTCTTCCCATAGATAGCAGTAATGTCTTCTGTGTCTGTCTCCACAATATTCCTCAAAATTCCTCAAATGGCTTTTCTAATGAATTTGTCTTTATAATTTCGTGGCTAACACAAGGTCATGGAAGATCACTTTTATCATTCATTTTAGAAAAAGAATCATCCAAATGAAATAATTTGCATTATAGCTTCATGTGAAAGTTTATATTCCCTAAATTGAACCTTTTCTCATTTCTTAGTCCTATAGTTTTATTCAATTATTGTTCATCCTGAAAAATGCAATAATGTCATTATTTCTCAAGAAATTGCCATAGAAGGGGAGCTGCCATTATGAGTAAGTCCCTACAAAGGCACCAAACTAATGAAATAAAGCTCCACCAAATAGTCATTGCTGGCAAACTGTACCTGATGTCAGCTAAGTCCTCATTCCAGGCACTCTTACAGGAAAATCTGGGAGACTAAAGGAGTCAAAACATCAGATGCACCCAATCAGAAATACTTAGTTCTAGGACAAAAATTGAAGTCTGTCGTCATATAGGGTAATTTGAAATGGTTTTATTAACTTCCCAAAGGAGCATAAAGCAGCTCATTATGTTATAATTCCTTGGTCTTTACTTTGTAGATACTGTAAACATTAAATAAATCTATATTGTTTTCTCCCTAGGAAAACCTGATACCTGCCACATGGATTTTGAATACATGTCAACATTAAGACAAGTTATTTCTTAAATAATGTTATGTTATTTGTTGAGCAGTCTACAAACCAACATGAACCATATCTTCATGATCTCAATAAATAAATTCAGTCATTCTAGAATGAACTTATAAAGTAAAATTAATTTTTCCATGTTTTTTATCATGTTTCTATTTTGTCTTCAGTACCATTAGTTGCTACATATAGACAAAATTATAATAATACTTACTAACAATGTCACCATATAATGTGACCCCAATTCACCATAATAAGATGTTCCCAGAGTCACAATACCCAATTGAACAAAGCATCAGAAGGACACAATTTAATGCTTCAATTGAGTTTTAATGTTCCTTTCCAGTAAAAATAGTGGCCATTTTATTCCTTTATGTTCTTAGGTAACTATGTAGAGTTAAAAATTATGGGCTGGGGATGTGGCTCAAGCGGTAGTGTGCTTGCCTGGCATGCGTGTGGCCCGGGTTCAATCCTCAGCACCACATACCAACAAAGATGTTGTGTCTGTCGAAAACTAAATAAATAAATAAATATTTTTTAAAAATTACCTGGTTTACGTCAAAAGAAAAATTAACACATGGTAAGTTTCAAGTATAAAATCAGAAATACTCTGTTCTCACCACGTGTAGTTGACCCTATCTCTGAAAATCGCAACTGGTCTCATGATCTCATTACTCATCAGTCATGAATCAAGCTATTTGCTTAAGCCAATGCCTTTGTCTTTCTTCGGCAGGACAGAACCAGAATAATCCTGGGTTAACAGCAAAACCTGCAGACAATTATCCCTTTATTCTCTCCACTGATACTGCAAACTGTTAAAATGCAATTTTTCAATAGTGATAAATACAACCTGGACAATGTTATATTCAACAGGTAGAAACAAACAAATTCAAGAAACTCAGCACTGTCTCCTACTAACATTTTTCCCCTAGACTCAAACAAATTTAATACATCTTAATAGTTCAGATATAATTATCTCTTGCTCCATCTTTTGATGCATGCACAAGTCATAGAAGGTGTCAAAGTTGCTGCAACCTCTGCTTATTGGATTTCTTCCATTTTATTGCCTGTAGTTAAATATGATGGGAGTGTCCTTGTGCCTAATTGCTCTATATTTTAAGTTTCTAGGGGTATTCAACTACTAAATCAGTTCTGAATCACACTTTTCAAAAGTCTTGGAGGGGAGAATTTTGAGTGGCCCTTTCTCACATAAATTAAGCCACAACTTGCACATGTCACCCAGCTCTACAAGTTCACACATAAATATTATATTAACCTTCTTAAAATTGGCAATACATAAACTATGTGACTGTAGTTCCATATCACCACTTGAGTTGCAAAGTATTTTTAAAAATAGAATCCTCAAAGAATTCATAGAGTTAAGTGACAGATGAGTTTCAAGTCACATCTCCATGATCTTTTCATCTTTAAAGTACTCACAGGACTTACAAATAAATAATACACCAGCTGCAGACTGGTCCAATCATCTACTGCTAGGTCCACAATCACACAATTGAATTTATTGTTCTGTGATTTGAAAAAGCAAAAGACGACTAAGGTCCATGGGATGCCAGCATCCATTTGTGGCCCTGGCCTTGGAGACCTGCCACAATCTATCAGGATCATTGTCACTTTGCCCAACAATTTGCTTCTCAAATTACCACTAAAAATACACTGTGGAAGCAGGTGAGTGTTTGTAAGTTCACTTTATGAGTTTTGAAATGTGGTAAGCCAAACAGAGAAAAAAATTCTCAAGTAAGAAAATACTGTATTTGGCATAATAAAAGCACATTTACTTGGGAAGGGAAAATCAAATTTAAAAAAAAAATAGCTGGTGTTTTTGCTCTCATTCACTTGGCTAAATAATTTTGGTGACTGTAATAATCACAATATATGAAGCATTTATTATATGCTAGGCTTTTATACTCTATTATTATTAATTGAATCTTCACCACAGGAGAGGAAATATTACTGTTTTAAAAAACAAATTCAAAGCTTAGAAAGTTTAAATTAGTCCCCGCCAATTATTGGCAGAACTGGGAGTGGAATTCAATTTGAATTACAAAGGTGACTGTATTAGCCTGCTAGAGGTGCTACAACAAAACACAATAGACTGCTTGCTTAAACAACAGGAATTTATTCTCTCACAGTTCTAAAGTTTGGAAAAATAAGATCAAGGTGCTGGTAGGACTGTTTTTTCCTGTAGCCTGTTTCCTTGGCTTGCAGATGATAGACACCTTTTCACTAGAACCTGGGTCTTTCTTCTCTGTTGGCATAGAGAGACCTCTGGTGTTTCTTCCTCTTATAGGGATTCGAGTCACATTACATGAAGATGGTTTCACCTTTATGATAATTTTCCTGTAACTGCCTCTTCAAAGGCCATAACTCCAAATATGTTCACATTGGGAGATAGGGCTCCACCATATAAATTTTGGGGAAAATTCTGCTCCTAAACAGTGATGTTGTTTCCTGGGAACTTCAGCCATCAACTATAGATCATGGCCTCTATCATCCTAAAACACAACATCTGAATGAAGAATGCTTGCCAACAAAGAGAATTTCAATATGTTCCAACAATTCCCCACCATAGTCTTGGGTAATAGAAGGGTTTCCACCCCAGCAGGAGGTAAGAGATTTTATTTCTACTGCTTTCCATAACTGCCTAAAACATAATAAACATTCGTTTTTTATTTGACTTTTATCATTATGATTGACTATCATAACTTTTTCATCATAAACCACCATTTTGTTCAATATGCACAGTTCTTATTAACCCAGTTTCCCCCTAAACGAAAGAAAGAAAGAAAGAAAGAAAGAAAGAAAGAAAGGAAGAAACAAGTGGGGCAGCACATGAGGGTTGGTAAAAGCCGTCTGTCCCTCTAGTTAGGGGCCATGTGCTGAAAAGCAGTGTTAGAAGGGAGCAGGGAACGTTTGTGCAAAACTGGCAGAAGGTTTAGAAGACAGTCCCACCCCATTCTCCTGACTAATTAAAGCTAATCTTCTTGTGTTTACACAGACCAAACTCTTACCTGTTGGTGGTGACACAGTTGAGAAATCAGAGAATTAAAACATTTACTGTGTTACTGGATACCCAGAGATTCCCCGCTACCATCTTATCTTGCCCTCCCATGCACCCTTTGAAGTTCTCTTCTCTCCACTGGTTTGCATGTTGAAATGATGCCTGGGGCTCACAGACTAGTTGGTGATGGGCTGGGATTCAAGCACATTTTCAGCCCACTGCCTGGGGAGCTGTGGCTACCATACTGCGGCCTCCCCAACCCCAGTGCCTTAGCCACAGAATTTTTAGAGGGGCCATTTGCATCTTATCATTGGCTCTGACAGCAGTTCTGTGATGTAGATATTGTCATTTCTGTTAACTGAAAGCACATTCATCAGATTGAAATCCAGGTTTGAGACAAAACTTAAAATATTTATCACTATCAGCAATTATAGCAATTAAATTTGAATCATTACCAACTAATCTGGAGATAAAGTCCTTAGTGATCACCTAAAAAAAGCAACTTCTATAGCAAAACATATAGAGGATCTGTATTATTTCCTTATAAAATTATTTGTCCATTACAATCTAATATCGATTCCTCTACACCGAGGCAAAAAATATGCATTGTAATGGCATAACTTTTATAATGTGTTTCACTTTTAATGACAATGTATTTCCCACAAAATATTATTGACCCTCTCTTACACAGAGATGTTTTTCTATCAGTTGAAATACCACAAACCAAAGCAAGAAAATGTTTCAAAAAACAATGCATTTCTTCATATGGTTAAAATAATCATAAACATTTTAATATTTGGTAGGAAAAACTCTTTAGTATCTAATTTTAGAAAATAAAATAATAACAAGTATTCATGAACACTTACATGTCTGAGTTTTATTTGGTCAGCATCTTGATTGTGATACAATTGTTAGAAATAAAATATATCCACCTTCTTCAGACTTATTCAAATCTCCATCAGATGAAAAAGAAATTAAAATATTAAGTATTATTTTCCTTATTAAGAATAAAAAAAACAGAAGAATAGTTGAGCTATAATTCATTGTTTTCAGGAACAATCAAGGTTGGTAACATATTCAATTTCAGTTATTTTCATGTCCTTGCCCATTTGACTATGGGACTCAGATGACATAACAAGGAGTGACAACAAAACACCTTGTACTCAAACGAGAATGTGGGGCAGAACAGAGAGATGACCAGAATCTCAAAGGGATTGGGTCATTATTTCCGTCGGTAGTTGACCATGTGTATTCTTTTTCTTTATTTTATAAAATGTTGCTTTGGTCCCAATCCCAGCCCACTTGTCAAATCATGTCAGAGAGTTGTCCTTATTCGAAAGCCTAGAGTGAGATTTTCCTGTTGGTGCCAGCTCTACTACATTCTGACACTCTTTTTTCCCTCAGCCTCTTTAGAGTTTTGTCCCTACTATTCCGCTGCAATGGCATGTCTGGCTAAATCTTAGGGTTGTGTCTCTCTTGATAGTGTGTTAAACACTGTGTCATTTTGTGTGACTGGCAGTGCCTGCTATTGGCATCCTGTCTGTTTGCCCTGCAAGGTACCACCTTCTCCTCCTCCTTCCCTTCCTGGCAGTCTCCCCTTCCTGGTCTTCTCTGCTAGCTCGGCTGTCTAGCCCCTGGGTGATGATGTGATTCACCCTCTTTTCCTCTGCATTTGTCCCTTGGGTGAGCTTTAGTTGAGCTCCAGTTTTTCATGCTACTCACATACTGATGCTGTTCACTTTTGTCTCTGGGCCAGTATATCCCCCGGACTCCTGGCTTTCCATACTTCAGTCCCAAGGTGGATCTGCTGCTCTCTGTCACTACCTTCTCTCTGTAGCATACTCTTCTGAACTATGCAGACTGAGAAGCTGCTCATACTTTGTTATGGTCAGGTTTCCCTATAGAATTTAACATCTGCCAATCACAGGCACGTGGGCGGGGCTTAGTTGGGGAATGCAGTTATTGGAAACACACACAGACAGGCATGTCTCACGGCAAAGGGCACTCCTGTGGTCAGCATCTTCCTGAGGCACTGGAAGTGTGACCCCTTACCTCTCTGCCCTATTCTGTCCTCCCCAAGGACTTCCTCAGCTACATAATACCATTAGTAAATTGCTCTCTGCATAAACCAGCCAGAATGGTTTCTGTTGACTGCAATTGAGTCCCGAAGAGCACAGTTGAGAAACACGCTCCTTCAACAGGATTCGGCTGGCTGCATCATGCCCCTAGGTGTGGAGACCACAGCTCCATGGGTCACTCCTGTATTCATCTCCTGCAGCTTCAGTGTGACACGCTCCTGCTAAACACCCCACTGTCCTCACCACGCCCAGCTCTCCTCTCTTACCTCCTAACCTCCCCTGGTCTACTCTGGCCTCTGAATACGCTCTGCCACTGGACCATCCAGGTGGCTTAGTTATTCTGTAATCCCCCTGATCCTGTGCTCCTGCATATTGGCCTCGTATTCTGAATAAAATCCACTTCTTTAACCTCTCCCACAGTACCCCACAATAGGTGCCCCCACGTATCTCTGACCTTATCCCTTACTTCTCTGCCCTATTCTGTCCTTCCCATGCATCAAACTCAATGTATCTCAGGAACTTCACAGTTTCTGCTGCTTCTGCCAGAAACACTCAAGGTTCTAGCAAGTCTGCTATCTCCAGTCATTTGGGTCTCTTCAGAGAAGGGTTTTGTGGCCACCTTATTTAAACAATAATCCTTTTCACGATGCCTTCACTATCTAGTTTGTTATTCTCCCTGTTTTTCTTCATGTATCACTGAAGGAAAGTCATGGCTGTGCATTTGCTCACATGTTTATTTCCAGCCTCTCCCAGCAGGAGTGTGAGCACCACCACCGCAGGTCTATGCCTCTCCTATGGGGCGCCTCGTCCCCAGCACACAGGGATGCCCTGCACATAGGAGGAGTCTGAAGATTAATCCCTAAACACATGAATGAGAAGACAAGTGTAAAAATGATGGCTTTTCTAGTGGTCTGAATAAAACCAGGTATAATTAATTCCCATAATAAAAGTCAACACCAACATTTCTCCTACTTGGTAAATAACCTGTAAAATCAGAATAAATATTGCAAAAGTTATGGGCATTTCTACTTCTCACAGAATGAAGGAGGACAATGGGATGATTTACAAATTAACTCAGTGCCTTTTTTGTGAAAAGGGAAAGGAATAAGAATCAAGACACATAACACTGAGACACCAGACACTGAAAAGCATTTGAAACTCACTGCAGCAGAGAAGGAGCTGGGGCATGTACCAGAGGAGGCCATGGCATACTCCAGAGGAAAAGTGCCTCCGACACTGGGTGGCGACCAATGGAAGACAGAATGACCTCTAGACACTAAAAAGGGGTTTCTTATCCATGAACAGTTTCTGAAGACAGTGTAGTGAGGAAAAGCTCTGTATTCAGATATTTATCATTATTCATAAAACATCATTTGTTTCTTTGTATGCATATTAGCTGCTCCCGGTAGTGCTACAAACAGTTTCAAGGGATTTGCACTTTCAGAAGTGATTATTCTAAATGATCCTCGTGTAATTCCCACACGCAGAAGCATAGGCTGCATTAAATCCTCCTTTCTTCCACTTCCTTTCATCTGTTTCCTACGTTTCTCGTCGTTGCTTTATTTTTCTTTCTGATCTAACTTTGAGGTGATTCAAGAGCTAGACATAAAAATGACAGGAACCATATTTAATGAAATAGAAGATTAAATGAGATGTGGAGACTACCATCCTGCCCATGTTAATCACCATAATGCACTTCATGTATATCACCACTTACAATTTACAACACACCTTTTCACATCGATCTTCTGTCCACATTCCATGCTGCCCACCTCCCATGCATACTTCCCATATTACACAAGCAAAAATCTCTGCTATTAAAGGCATTTTATTCTAGAAAATAAGTCTTTAAGAATATGTGATCCTTTCAGTCACCTATTGCTCACACGTGGGTTTTTATTGTTCTTAATCTGCATGTTGCCCCAAGTGAGTCGGAAGACAAAACAGCATAGTTCTTATTCCAGAACAGGCCGTTGTGTGGAACCTTTGTAAAAAACTGTAGTCCTGGCTGTGGTTTGTGTTGGCGTTGCCCTGATGATGAACTAATGTGACATATATCCAGTGGAACTCCTGCTAGCTATGTTTGTCTTCCTTGGAAAATGTCTGTTGAGATCCTTTGCAGTTTTTCCCTGGGTATGTGTTCCTCCACAAGCTGCCGGGCCCCTGGTGTACTTGAGGTACTAACCTCCTGTCAGCTCTGGCTGTGCAGATTCCCGTTCTGTTTGTTGCGGAGTCTGGTGTCATTGGCTTTCTTGTTCTCCTTTGTCACCTGTGCTGTTGGTGTCCTATCAAAATAATCGCGACAAGACCAGCGTTGGGGAGATTTGTCCCTCTGTCTTCTTGTGGGAGGTTTACAGGTTCTGGTCTAACACTTAACCCTTTAATCTATTTTAAGTCCATTTTTCTGTTAATAAGGTTGTTATTTAATGAAATAAGACTGATGAGGGTATGGAGAAAAAGGGATCCTTGTACGCTGTGGGTGGGAATATAAATCAATGTGGTCAGTATGGAAAACAATACAGAAGTTCATCGTCGTGTACAGATCTACCATAGATCTTCGTCCATCTCCTCCTTCTATTATAGAATACCAAAACCTGGGAAATTTCTAACAAAATGGACTTCTCACTGTTCTCTAAGCTAGGAAAACCATTATCAAGGTCTTGCATTTGGAGAGGTCCTTCCTTCTCTGTCATAATGTGCCGGAGGCATCACAGAATGTGGGAGGCCTGTGTCAGCTCCGGTTGGCCTTTCTTTTCTTACAAAGCCACCTACCCCAGGGCTCAGGTGAAGCTCAGTGGTAGAACACTTTCCTGGCATGCATGAGGCCCAGGGGTCTATCCAAGCACTGCAAAAGACAAATAAAACTAGCTATTAACACCATTACAAGTTCTCCACCCTAATAACCTCATCTAACTCTAATGACTACTAAAGCCCCCCTCTAAATACCATTGACATATGAATTTGGGGATTAAGTTTCCAAAGCATGTACTTTGGAGGGGACACATCCTACGCAAAGCACCACATGACCTAGCATTTCCATTTCTGGGTGGGTGTCCAGTGGAATCGACATCAGGATCTCTCAGAGGCAGCGGGATCCTCCTGCCTCCTGCAGCATTGTGTACAGAGCCAAGACAGGGAACCAACCTGAGTGTCTGTCCATGGAGGAGGAATATCTATCAACCAACAGAACTAATGCAACATGTATCCAGTGGAATTCCACTCAGACTTAAAAAGAAGGAAGTCCTGACGTTTGCAACATCCATGAACCTGGAGGACATCAAGTTTGGTGAAATAAGCCAGACACACAAACACACCCTGTACAATGTCTCCATATGTAGAGTCAAATTAAACTCACAGCAGCAGCCGAGTGGTCATCAGGCTGGGAGATATGAATGCAGAGGTGTACTTCCACGTGTACAGGGCTTCAGGGAAGCAGGAAGGCTGGCTCCAGGGATCTAGCATGCGCTGTGGCTGCGGATGTCGATGCTGTGCTGTGTGCTTGGGGCAGCCTGCAGACGTGGATGCTCAGTGTTCTCACCACCAAAAGAAAAGAACAGAGGAAAAGGCAGATATGAAAGAACATTGATAGTCAATTGACTTGAGCGTGGCCATTATTTTGCAAAAGACACCTACATCAACTTATCAAGTTGCACAACCTAAATTTTGTAAAGTGAAAGTTAAACGTCTAAAAAAGAAACACATAAACCAAATGCTTATTACTAAAATACGTTTTAAACTATGGCAACAGATCCATTAGCTTAGTAAGGGCTGAATAAGAAATTACTTAAAAGAAAAAAACTGAATAAAAATTCAGCATTTTGGTGGCCAGTGTGCCAAGCCCAGTGGAAGAGTAGAAGATGCCCTCTGGAGCTGGGGTTGGGGTCTCCTCCCTGGGCCAACTCCTATTCTAGTGTCGGCCTCCTCTCCATCCCCTTTCCAGAGCATGCTGGTGTGCAAGTGCTTTCTCTTCTCCTTGGTTAGTTAGCCAGCGAGGAGCAAATAATGTGCTAAAGAACCAGAGGAGATGCAGCAAGTCACAGTGACAGAGGTCTCTCCCTCAGCATCTGCCTGACAGCCTCTTACAGGAAGGGAGGGAGGGAGGGGCTGTGGAAAGGCTTCTCTGGCAGCCACTCCTGCCCCTGTCCTAGGTGCAGATCATGGTCCACCAGAGCAGAGCTGCTCCGGGCTGGAGGGTCAGCTGGCAAGAGGTCCCAGGCCAGAGAACCTTAGAGCTGCTCCCTCATTGGATTGCTGTGCCCAGAGGTCAGACCCTCCTCTGCACCTGTATGATTCATTTCCATATTTCAATTATGAGAAGGTAAAATGTTCTCCCACATTTCCATATAGTTAGACTTTCTGGATTTCCTTTCCTGGTCCAACAGTGAGCCAGTCACCCAGTGGCCTGCAGGGCTTCCTTTCTAATCAGGTTTTTACCTTTGTGCTGTGGGGCAAATTAAATAGGATGCCCATTAATTAGCATGCAGCTCTGCTCATTCACTTAGATGTCATCGCCAGGACCTAAGTCCCCATGATGGAGCTACAGCCGGAGAATAGACTGAGGCGCTGCTTTTTAAAATCCATCTTCGATATGATTATGATGAGGTGTTCCTGGAACAGGCTCAGCAGCCAGAGAGGAATGGCATATTTCAGGCTTCCTCCAGCTATAGTTAAGAAAATCCCAAGGGTACCTACTCCAACCTCCTTCCTTCCTCTCCACACTGCATGTGTCAAGATTCAGAATGGTTTTATATTATTTCTGAAATAACCTTTAACCCTCTCCAGACTGCCAGAGAGTGTGGAAATGGGAGCTGCCTTGGGCTGTGTGAGCCAAACGCCTGGGCCACCCTCCAGAGGTAGCCCAGGGCTCTCCCTGCTCCTCCTTCTCCAGCCTCCACCTGTTAACAACATCTTGCTTCCTGGAGTCTCACTTCGCCTCACCCAGGAGCTGTGCCCTCTGCCTAAATAAGGGTGATCTTGTGCACTGGAGCATGCAGAAATCAACATGGACACATCCTCCTAAATTTTTGGTGAGTAAAAGAGTGTAGTATACAAAATCCTATGATTATACCCTCTTGAGACATAGATTCAGGTTGAAACTTAACCACAAAGACATATCAAATAATGAATTGAACAAAAGAATTTTTTCTGACACTCTACACTGTCTTTGTAATAATTCAGGGCTAATTGTTTAGGATAGAGTAAAATGTTTACAATTGAAATAATGTGAAAATGAGTGCTTTCTGTGCAATAGCCATAATAACTAATTATATTGCAACAGAATTTACTGAAATTTACTGTGAGTTTTGGTAACCACAGGTGCAGTGAGGAGCGAAATAGAGAGATCTTGAAATAAAACAACAAATTGTGTATGAGTGTGCATGAGTATATGCATGAGGGTGTGTGTGTGCGTGTTTGTGTACTTATGATGTGTTGTTGTATGAAGTTTAAAATTAAGGCTGACTATTAGGTCATTAAGTGCACCTTGCCATCTGGGGAAAATGGAGGGCCTGAGGGAGCCAACACAAGTCTACTCCCCTCCTCGCCTCCCTGCACAGGGTCCCAGCTAAGCAACCCTCTTTGGTCTGAAGTCGAAGCCTAGTGCCTGCTCAACCCTGAGTGGGGGACCTTCAGCTCTCTGCCCACCCACAGAGTTAGTGAAGCAGGCCAATCTTAAGCTCTCACAGGAAGCAGGGTCGCTCACAGCCATGCTGCACAAAGCCCTGCCTCTCTGGGCTCTGCCCTCTCACTCTGCACCCCTTGAGGCCGCTACATGGACCTGCCGGTTACACACTGTCTTCCCCTCCCAGGCTGTGACTAATAAACTGCTTACAGTCTCCCATGTCTAGTGCCAGGTGCCAAGGATTCAGCCATCCCCTTAACCTGTGTGATGGGGAGGCCATCAGAAAGTTCATAGGTATATATTACACATATAGCTGTATGCATTTCTGTTTCACAGAATCTTATATAAATATTTTGTCTTTTACTGCAAATGAAAATTTAGAATTGTTATCAATTTAAGATAATCTGTTCCTTCTTAATTTGGAATTGCACCTTATAAATGGTTCCTTCCCTGAGAGAATTCTAAGCTTCCCTGGGTGGAAACCAGCATTTTCTCAAACCAACTTCTGCCAAATAGACCAAATGATAATCCTAAAGATTGTTTCATGATTGTTTCATGATACAATAGTAAAGAGAGGAGAAATGTCCTGTTCTAAAAATAAGCAACCGTATATATAATGGCCAGTAAATGGAACATTTGCAATAAGCACTTTATAAAACTTTTGCTTAAGAGATTTTCTAGCAATAAAGTTGTCTTATCCATCAGGTTATGAGCTGAACCTCAGTTCTGAGTACTCTGAGCAGTTTCAGGGTTAAAATGCATTCAGACATGCAGGAATAAGGTGGAGTGATTCAAAAATGTGTCAGAAAATTCCCATGTGAAAATGTTCTTATCCAATGCTGACATGGTCCCTGAAATTCACATCACTTTTAAAATTCTTTTTGAAGGATTTATTCAGAAAAAAACTCTAATAAAAGAAAATATGATCTAGTGTAAGTAGTACATTTTTTAGATTTATCTTTTGTATCTAAAGTCAGCATTCTAAGGAAAGAGATTGAAGAGAAAAGCATTTTATGTCCATCTCAAAAGAACTAAAGAAATATTGTGTGACTCTCTGGCTAATGGAGATTCTCATCTGCTTGCTTGGCACAGGGATGTCAAGTTCAGTGACTGTCACATCACAGGAGACCACTGATATACATGCCATTTCCTTACTGTAGGCACATTCCACATTATTACTTTGGACATTTAAAAAATACTTGATGTCAGCTTTGCTTGAATATTTGATAATGAGAATTTCCTGGGATCATTGTTAGGACCCAATGAAATAGTATATACAGGATACCAGGTAAAAATCTCCTTCACTAATGTTTTTCAGTAAGTGGCTTTCAGGGGGAATGACAGCCAGTATCTGAGTAAGGGGTCCTTCTTTCTGTCTAGGAACCCAATCTACCCTAAAACTTATAATCTCAGATATTTAGCAATTAACAAGCACAAATACTCAAAAATATATTCACAGAATGTGAAACCCCTGATAGATCTAGTCCACATGGGTTCTGGAACTAGGCGAAAGGAAAATGGTGGTTTAGTTAAGGGGGGTACATCAAAGGCAGGGACAAGGTTTCAAGGGCAGAGTCTTGCTTCATGATGTCTTGCAGTCTGCAGGTTGATTGATATCTTGGAAGGTCACACCCAACCCAGGTGCTGTGGGGGCCATGGCAGAGCGGGAAAGACATTTACATTATTCCTGGGCAATTGGCCAGAGGAAATGTCCATTCCCAGGCACCAGATGTCTCTATCCATGAGGCTTCCATGTGCAGTGACCCACATGCAATCCATGAACGGCTCATGACAAGTGACAGTTATGTTGTGATTTTGAATATTTACTTGGGCTAATGCTAGTTGTTTAAAAGTAATGAAGTTTATTTTTTATTTCAATAATTTAATCATCATCATTTTCTATCTTCTTAGGGTGAGAGACAAATCTACCCATCATCAGTCTACACCTGCCTGTGCCCATTTATGTTTAATTTAAGACAGTAATTTTGCACCAAGCCAATAATTCTAAACATTTAAATGCATCCCTAATTATTTTGAATACGTAAGCTTGTGTGGCAGTTATATGCCTCTTCCCCCACCCTGTGCTCCTTTCCAATATGGCATCTGGGTTTCATAAAGGAGAGCAAGGGTGTGTGTGCTCTGATGCACATTTGTTAGGTAACCTCCCTCAACAGCCTGAAGTGACTTTTCATTTCCTCTACTTTTCATCCTGAATGTCCCAGAGGACTGGGACACACACTCACATTCTGCAATCTAAACCTCTAGACCCACCACTTAAGGGGAAGCTTCATTATTGAAAAATGTCCTTCTGGCCAAAGAGTCTGGCTTTCAGAACCCACTCTCTCATTTTAAACAGTGGGTTGTCACTGAGACTCAAGTCCATAAATAGCTTCTCTTGTCAAATCATAGAAGGATGCTCTCTTTTCCCCAGTAAATTTCACAGCTTAACTCTGATAGAGGGATGAATGGGAGCATGATACGGAAAAGAAACACCAGAAACATATGGATTAATATCTGCATAACTTACCACTGTTGCAAATACCCATGTTCACGGAATGTATGATATCCACGTACGCCCTGCCGGAGAACCTGGCTGCTGTGTGTCAAGTGTGATGTTCCACTTGAAAAGCCTCAAGCTACCATCCTTCAAGCTCACACTGCAGCACGGTCTGGAGAAGCAATATAAAACTTTTAAAAAGTCTTGTTGTGTGAATGAATCATAAACTCCCCAGGCCAGATGGTAAGTCATAATGTGCCAAATATCTGTGTCATTCACAATACTACAGTAAATTAAATCAGCACTAGTTGGCACTATCAATCGTCAAGTGTTAATTTGCTAGACATTCACAATCTTCCTGATGCTACTTTTGCAGGTAGTTTTAAGGATGTATTAACATATTTTTCTGAGGCCACAGTGATTTTTTTTTTAAATATGTGGATGCCAGTTTGGATATACACATACACACAGGAAGTCCCAGAGAGAAGTCTTTGGAAGTAGAATTCTGACCAGCTGAACTCCATTAGTGACTGCTGTGTTCTAATATCACTGAGGCAGGTCACTTTAATTCTCTCAATTCCAGTTCATTACTATACATTAAGGGCAAAGGCAACCTCAGTGGTTGCTTTTAACTATAATATTCTGTTATTATGGAAATTTAATCTAAGGTTAATCTTGGCTCAAAGCTTTGTCTTTGCATGTTCTTCCAAATCTATTTTTGAAATGTCTTTCTATGTGATATGTAAAAGGCATTTGGCCAGATTCTTTGAAATTCTTAAGCATGTCAAAGACATAATTAATAATCTGATGAAAAGCTAAAGATGTTTTTCCAATAAATTTATATACATACAAAATCTTGCATACTACTTTAAGAGTTTTCAAATTCCCCTTATCTATATATGTAGCCTTATGGCATCATAAAAATCAAGATAAAGTACTTCTGGTCTTTTTATGTGTTCTGTACATTATTAAAACACTTTCCAGAACCTATCAGAAATATGTATATGATTATAAATATATATTAACAAGTAATATATATGTATATATATATATATATATATATATATAAATTATACATAAGATGTGAAAAATTACACACACATGCATTTGGATCAGTTATCATTGCTAAAGATTGACCAGTGACAACCTCTATCTTAGGAATCACCTTTACACTATTCCAACTTAAATAACAAACAGGACATAACATACTTCCTGTGTTTATCTTGGCACTATATTAGGCATTCCACCTAGATGAGCTCTAAATCTATAATAATCTGCATGATAGGTATTGCTTTCCTTGTAGATGTATAGAAAAATAAGACTGAAAGACTTTCAATACTGTGTATTTACCAAGGTCAGCTTGTTAGATATGAGTCAGGTGGTGACTGAGACTTGTTCTAGCTCCACTGTCTTTCCATTTCCTTCTCTATGTATTTGCACTTAAAGAAAACTTATTGAATGACACTTCCTAAGCTGCAGTTCTCTATAGACACCTAGGAGGCAGGTTGGGTACAGGGAGCAAACATCTGCATGGTTTTCAATCTATCCCCAAATTCTGCTGTAAGGCACAGCCACAGATTGTCTCCGGAATGTTGAAAGAAAGGAAATGAGAGAGTATCATGACCTGGAGCCACTTGTCACTCTCAAAGGGCATTCCAGGTTTCCAAGACAGAAGCCTTGCTCCAGGCAGAAAACCTTGTGAGCCCTCCGAGCCCTGCTGGTCTTCCCAGCAGTCTGTGCATCTTCGTATATTGAGTGTGTGTGTGTGTGTGTGTGTGTGTGTGTTTAAAATCATACATAGCTTAATCAATATCAAAAAACGTATAGTTGTGCATTTGTATCCAACCAATATAATAAAATATTAATGTAGTTTATATAATATTAAAGCACTTAATTTTTATCTCATCAAAGGATGAACTATTTTTTTATCTTTTTGCTAAAAATTATTTAACACTAGATACCAGGTAACTTTAAAAATATGTTACAGAGATCAACTTACTGTTTTCCTCATCAGTCCCCGAGGACTACCCTGTGTTGTATGTTAGACATCTTGATAATAATGTGCTTTCTTGTGGGTCTGTTATTATTTTTTATATTTGGTATCCTGTAAGCCTTCTGTATTTGATATTCAATTTTAATCTTTGGACTTGGGAAATTTTCTGATATTATTTCTTTGAAAAGATTATGCATTTCTTTGATTTGTATCTCTGAGCCTTCGTCTGTTCCAACAAATCTTGATCTTTGGTTTTCAGGCTATCCCATGTTTCTTGGGAGTTCTGTTCCTGGTCTTTTAACATCGTTTCTCCATGGTCAACTTTATTTTCAAGGTTATATATCATGTCTTCTGTCTGGAACTCTGTCTTCCAAGTAGTCTAGTGTTGTGGTTACACTTTCCATTGAATATTTAATTTTTTATTGATCCCTTTATTTTTAGGATTACTCCTTCATTTCCTTTCATTTCTCCCTCATTTCCCTTCATTTACCAAGCTCTTCATTAAAGTAATCTTTCACTTATTGTATTTTCTCTTTGATTTTACTCCTCACATTATCCTTTATACCACATATCAATTTAACTATGTACTTTCTAAACTCCTTCTTTTACATTTCTCCTACATGATGTTGATGGATTCTCTACTGAATCCATCTTGGATCAATTTGTTCTCTTGATTTTTCATCTTGTATGTGCATATCCACCTATCACTATGATTCTGAGGGAGTAGAGATTCTACCCTGTGGACGTATAGGTCTCTGAAGATTTCCAGCACCTCACCATTTAGGGGGAAACAAATAATAACAACAATCAATGCAAACAATATGCCAAATAGTTAAACTAAATAGTTTCTGATAAGAAGTCTACAATGTTAATTTTCAATATAAAGAGAAATAATATGATCAGTTATTGCTTACAATAAAAACAGCAAGTTTGCAAAAGGGTGTTCAATTTCTAGTGGTGGACAGGGGAGAAGAGCAGCAATGTAGGATGTGATGATTATGAGTGAGGAGGAGAGAAGATATAACTATAAACAAAGAGTGAAAGAGAACACAACAGGGTTTGGCTGTTAGCAGAAGAAAGAGAATCAAGGAAAACAGATCAGTGAGAGAGAAATACATAAAGTAAAATGTTTAAAAATAAATTAAGGAAAGAATAAAATGAAAATAAAAGTATGCAAAACACAACGGAGGCCTGTGGCAGTAGCTTGGGCTGGGGCTGTAGCTCAGTAGCAGGGCACTTGCCCAGCACATGTGAGGCACTGGGTTCTGTCCTCAGCACCACACATAAATAAATAAATAAAAATAAAGGTTCACCTGCAAATAAAACTATATACATATTTAAAAAACAAACTGAAATACTCTAGTCAAACATCCTGATTCTCAAAAACTGATCCATGAAAAATAACTGGCTTCAAAAATGCTAGAAATTAGATCCAAAAACAAATATGGATATATATATATCTCCATATTTGTTTTTGGATATATATACACACACACACACAAATGTATATATACACACACACAAATGTCTATACACACACACACATGTATATATATACACACACACACAAATGTCTATGAACCATTAAGGTCACAACTAAACAGGAAAAAATAAAAAAAGAAAAAAATCTCGATCAAAAGTTAAAGAATTGTTTCCATTGGACTTCAAGAGATTCTCACCTTCTCTTCTCAGTAGTTTTTTGAGGGGTCATCTGGAGTGTGATGCTCCACCTTCTGGAATACTGGGCTGAGAGAGGTAACACCATAAGCACAATTCGTGCTTGTGGGGTTAGGTAGGCAAAGGCTCTCTGGGAATGTCAATTGGCTGGAGATTCTAAATCAGTGCACCTGAGGGCCCAGCAATTGCCAATCTCTGCAGTGCTGGAAAACAGCACTTCAGAGATCTCACCTGGTTCCACTTGTGTAGTAAATGAGCCAATTTTTAGTCCACTGCATCATCTGCGGACCCCACATTTCCTGGCCTCAGGTTGTCTCCAAACTCAAGTCTCTCTCACCCTTGCCCTTTGGAATTCCCAGCCATGTGCATCTCTCCCTGCTGGTCCTGTAAGCAGCTGGATTGGAGGGGGATGGGGAGAGCCAGCTGAGTGTCCATGACCTGTTGTTCACTATGTAAAAACCTCTTTCCACATTTGATTTTCTCCTGGTCAGTTAGGCACACTCTGGGTTGTGCATGTAGGGTTGCCAGGCCTATATTTCAGGCCAAACTTGGGTTTTCCAGGAACCAACTCCCACAGGTGGTCTCCCTCATTCTGCAGCTACAAAATTGTCCTCTGTCCTCTACATGCTGCCTAGAAATACAGGGCTTCATTTCACACAAGGATATAGTGCAGGGCAACTTTCACTTTGGTTGGTCAGCATCTTTGATCTCTAAACACTCTGTACCCAGAGGCACCTCAGAATTCCTAAAAATGTGGGTTCCTTTAATTCCCTTATCCCTCCACTTTGCTCATGGAGGGATCGCTCTGGCTGGTGCCTCTGGCTGCAGTAGTAGCTGGGCACTGGGGATTTCTTCCTTATTTTATTATATCCAACTTCCTGAGTCCCCAGTCTGCTTTGAATGTCCAGTATTAAATTCCACTAAAGACCCTCCCCCTTTTTTCCATTCACCCAGTTTGTTGAGAAGCTGACTATCTGCTTTCTTGGTTTCACCCAACGGAGCAGCCAGGAAAGTGACCTTCTCTATTCCAACATCTTGATAGCCTCCCAACTTTATTACTTGAGTGAAAGTTTCCCTCTGAAATTGTAAAGAAACATGTATTGTTTTGTGGAACAGATGAATACAATATGCAAAGCATCCTCTACTGAACGTAAATACAGCATATGCTCAAATAGTAGCATTGAAGTGTGCAGACTGCCAGTGGAATGTTAGTGGACGAAGTAGGAGGTGTCCAGTGATAAGTGCCTGCGGGAGGCTGAAGTGCACTGGAAGCAGTCTAGACTTCAAGGCAACTCCACACACACATACTAGCTGGAGGACAATGAGTCTCTCCACATATTTAACCTTCTAGAAATGCCAAGCTCTCAGAGTTGCTGAAGATCCAGCTCAGTGGACATAAGTACCTAGAAAGTAGTAGGCACTCATGAAACATCCTTCATAGGCTTATCATTCAGCGTCCAGGCTCCAATTAACTATAGATATTGTAGTTATAAAAGTTATAACTATAGATATTGTAGTTATCTACCTCCTTTTAAATAATAAAAACACTTTAGAATCTTCAACTATTGTCCTAATCCAGTGAGGCTCTCACACATATATTTCATCAGTGATATTGGATATTTAGTAACAATCAAAATCAAAATAATATGTAATGATTCTATCAAAACCTAGTAATCTAAGACTACATCAATAGCTAGGAAAGAGCACTAATACTGTGATGAAATTCCAGATTGCAATGAAAAGTGACAGCTATTATAGGCTCACAGCGTATCTGTCAATAGCTGAACTCATTAATATAGTCAGCAAGTATTGATTTCAAAAAGAGGGATTATATGCTAAAATGACAGGTGCATAACTGGTTCTGCTGGGGAAGGAAAAGAAAACTGAAAATGAACTTCCCATCAACTCCCACAGCACTTTTATGGATTGCCATTGTGATCAGTATTACATCCTTGGTTTGAAGTTTACCTTGGGCTAGTTGTGTAAGTAGAAAACAAAAGGAAAATGTTAGTTTAGGAAAATGTCAAAACTAACATGTCCCTAAATTATTTTCTTCCTAATATTTTGGTATTACTTTATGTGACCAATTTTTACAATAAGCTCATCTGAAGAAAGCTGATAATTATATTGTAAATGTCTCCAAGTTCTTAAGATTCATTCAGTGCTAATGGGCCCACTAAATAACTCACCTGTTAATCACAACTAGAATTCCAACATATTCTTTTTTATTCAACATACTCAATTACTAAATGATCAATAATGAAACAAGTCAGTTATTTATACAGTGTCTACTTGTTTCTTTTTAAATCATAGGTGAACTGTTCAGTAGTGTCAAACCATAAATTTTAATGAGCTTATAATTATAAATATCTAATATATATGATTATGAAATGCACAGTAGTATATTAACCAGAACAATAATCAGGTTATTGGATCTTAAGATTCAATGACCCCTCAATGGCCCTACCTCTTTTGAGGAACATTTAGCATCAAATCATAGCAATCACCATTCCCAATAATTCCCATGTTGGATATGCCACTTATGCCCTAATATACTGAGATGGGAACACAAAGTGTTATGGTTTGCATGTGAGGTGTCCCCCTGCCGCAGTCCGGCTGCAGCAAAATAACCGGGGGGTGACGAGCAACTTGTGTACATTGATACAGCAGGAGAGGGAGCCATTTATTGCAGGACAGGAGCAGTATTTATACATTCCACACAGCTTATCTAATTAGCATAAACTAGATACATCAGTCAACCAATAAGGAATCTCCACACTTAATGGCTCGCTGGTGTTACTTCACAAACCACTCCCTCTGGCATTTTGCCAGGCATCATCCAGACTTGTTTACAGACTCTAACATTTCTCTGGCAAAATGCCAGGAGCCATCCTGACTTGTTTACAGACTCTAACATCCCCCAAAAGCTCACTTGTGAGACACTGCAAGAAGGTTCAGAGGAGAAATGATTGGGTTGTAAAAGTCTTAACCCAATCAGTGATTCAATCCTCTGATAGGGATTAACTGAGTGGTAACAGAAGTAGTAGAATGTGGCTGGAGGAGGTGGTATTGGGATGTAGCTTTGGGTATGTATTTGTATCTGGAGAGTGGACTCCCTCTCTGCTTCCTGATCGACATGGGAGCTGGTTTCTTCTGCCGCACTCATGCACCTGCCTCACCTTGAGCCCTGAGAATGGACTTGGCTTCGTATGGACTGAGACCTCTGAAACTGTGAGTCCTCAAATAAACTTTCCCTCTTCTACAATTGTGCTGTTCATGTCTTTAAGTCACAGCAGCAAAAAGGCTGACCAAAACACAAAGCATATGTAGCATTTCCCCAAAAAATCCATACCTTCAAAATAATCATTGCAAGAATCAGACAAATCCAAGGTAAGGGACACTCTGCACAACACCTGGCCAGCACACATCAAAAGTGGCAAAACAGTGAAAAACAAACAAGAAAAAGGACAAGGGAACAGATATTCAGAGACAGAGAAGATGGTTACTGCATTCAACTTGCAACAGAGGAAGCTGTTGGCAGAAAAATATATAAAATGAGGAAATCCAATATAAATCTATAGTGCAGCTAATGGTAACATACCAACATTACTTTCTCATTTTTTTTGATAAATAAAGGATTACATAAAACATTGGAGAAGTTATATTAGACCAAAAGAAAATGTACTATTTTTTTATTTTGCTGTACTATTTTTGCAAGTTTTCAGAAACGTTAAATTATTTCAAAATAAAACTTAAACACACACACACAAAGAGAGAGAGAGAGAGAAAGAGAGAGAGAGAGAGAGGAAGAGACAGAGTTAGCACTAGATGGAATGATACAGGGTGACATTTAATTCTAACTGCTAAATCTATTGTTAGTCAAGATTTAAGTAAATAGCAAAAACTTTTAGTAATTTCTTTCTTTATCGAATAGACCAGTATATAATTTCGTATTTAACTTTTTATAGGTGCTACTACTCTGAGTCTCAGGAAGAACTTAAGCAACTTGGACACAGCAGAGAGTGAGGAGTTGAATCAATCTGACTGAATGTGGTGTAGACCCCTATTCACTTCATTGCCTCCTCCAAGATTTCATCTGAAGATGCATTAGAACAAAAAATGGCTATACTCATTTAAATCAAATATCTATCTTACTCTGTATATCAATCATTATGATCATCATATGTGATTACATTATACATAATCATCATCTATATCATATATATAATATCCTATATAATCATCATTTTAAAAGATGAAAAAGCTAAAGTTAAAGGGTTTAGTCAAGGTACCAAATTCTGAATAAAGAACTAATAATGAAGCTAACTCTCCAATTTCTTAGAAGCACACAGATCTTGGTTTTCGTTTTGAATTAATAATAAATGAGGCTAGTTGATTCACCAGTCAAACTGATGCTGCAAACTTGTGGAGAAAAACCTAGGAGTAGGAACAAGAATATCATTGTTGCTAACAGAACAATAAACCTGTTAAAAGTAGCCTCGTACTGACCAAAGGAACAAGAGACACAGAGATGAATCCACACAGATACACTCATCAGGTCATTGACAAAGACACCAAATCACACACTGGCCAAAAGAAAATCATTTTTAGAAAATGGCACTAGGGAAACTGGATATCCATATGTAGAAGAATGAAACTAGATCCCTAACTCTCACCCTGCACAAAACTCAACACAAAGTGGATCAAAGACATAGAAATTGGATCAGAAACTTTGCAACTGCTAGAAGACATGATAGGGCAACATCCCAACATTCAGACACAGGCTGTGACTTCCTGGATAGGACTCCTAAAGCTCAGATAATAATACCAAAATATAATAAATCTACACAGCATATGAAACAAGACTGTGAAAAATGGATCTGTAGAATGGGAGGAAAACATATTTTTCAATTACTCTTCTGACAGGATCAGTATCCAAAATATATAAAGAATACAGAAACAAAAACATAAATAAATATATAAACAATCCAATCAATAAGTGAGCAACTTAACTAACTGGACCCTTCCCAGAATAAGAAATTCAAATGGCCAACAAATATCTGAAAAAATGTTCAATATGCAAATTAAACTAGACTAATTTCAAAATAAGTCAGGAGCAGAAAATCAGGGTCATATGTGGAAGCTAGAGAGAAAAAAGTCAAGAAATCAGCTTCATGAAAATTAAAGGGAGACCAGTGGAGTAGAGGAAGAGAGGGAGGAAGGAAGAGGAAGATACTGGGCAGTGAAATTGAGCAAATTATGCTATTTTCTTGTACAAATGTGCTACAATGAGTCCTATTATTATGTATGGATCAAAATGCACCAATAAAAATTAAAAATAATTTTTACAAAGCCCACTAATTTATCTTAAACATTTGAGATAGGGCGGAATCATGAGAAATTTAATGAGGTATGAATTCTGAAAATTATTTATGCATTTATAAAAATGGATGGCAGGAAGGAGAGAAAATAAGAAAATAACGTAGTTGGTAAGTTAGTTCTTGTCAAGAACTGAAGGCAATTCATTCACACAAGGTCTACATTGTTTTCAGAAAACGTTTTCTGTTTGTTAATATGGATTTAACTGCTGTATCTGATGTTTTGTTTACTGTTTTTGTTGTTGTTGTTTGTTGTTTGTTTGTTTTCTTGAAGAGAGTGCTTGTGTATTTGCACAAGTCATGGTGTCTAGCCAGGACAGGAGCCAAGCAAGCCAACTCTGTCTGGGTGACCAAAACTAGAGTGAAAGGGGAGGCTGTGGAGATGGTCAGCACATGCAAGGCCCTGGTGAAATCAAATGAGAAACAGCAGTGCCCTAGAAGGGCTCCCACAAACTGACCTTCACAGGGACCTCACACGTGACCTTCACAGGGACCTCTCACTTCCCAGCACATAGCACAAGAGGGAGGATGGCTGTTTTAGTAGAGTGCAGAATCTCACAGCAAACGGTTTGGAACCAGAAGAGCATGTAAAAATTTCACCCAGCCCTCTGAAGCCAAGAAGAAGCTGAACTATGCCAAGAATGAGGGCAACTGAGACAGGAGCCTTGGTCTGTAGTTCCTCAGCCGGAGGGAGCCGGAGCACAGCTTGAATTAAGGAAAAGGTCCAGCCAGACCTCTTCTGGAACTGTCTGACAGGGTGCATGTCCCTGGTGTCCATGAGCAGTTCTGAAGCAAAGAAGTGGTGTCTCCTGACATCTCAAAAAATTTCCTTCAATTTTCTCTTTCATTCTTTCTTCACCACTAAATAAATAAATAAGTAAATGCATTTCAAAATTTAAGAAAGACTATTAGAATTTACAAAATATTGTGAAATTAGGTACTTGATTTATAACTAGACCAACAAAGCAGTAAGATAACTGATTCTGAAAGACAGATAATAAAATAATGTCTTATAGCAGTGTGAATGATTAGAAGAGGCATCAGGCCCTGAATAAGGTGGGTTGACCATGGGTGCTGTATTTATGGGAACAAGAGTTAGCAGTAAACTTGAATTTGAGTTGTCTCTGATCCATATTGTTGTCTCTGATCCGTATTGTTAAAGCATTCTTACCTTTGGCTGGGGTTTCTGTTATTATGCTGCATTTATTATCTACCTACTTCTTTTTAAGTCTTAAAGGAGAATGTCTTAGGTACTATGCCAAGGATTGACATTCATTCTCAAAATTGCAAGAAATACTGAAAAAAGAAAAAAAAAGTAAAAAGATGGCAGAGGGTGAAAAAAATAACCTCCATCCCTGTTAAACAGCACACGTAGTGTATGTCCTCCCAGGCACAACTGTGGGCTTCTATAGAGGGAGCAGATGTCCACCGAGTTAAATGTAATCAGCTTCAAATTCAATGATTCTATAATGCTATTTGAAAAAAGGTAAAAATAAAAAAGTAAGCATGCAATTGAAGGAATTGCTGAATTTCATCTATGTGCTTCATCAACCAGAAGTTATTAAGTCTTAGGAGATTTCTTCAAATTTAAGAAAAATAACCAGAAAAAATTCTGTGACTTATGGATCATAATGAAAACTTGATCACCTTCACCACTTCCTCATCACAGATTCTTTACTCCTGAGTTATTTTTAAAATTTATCTCTTTATTGATTCTGTTGAAATCATCTAGTAGAACTATTCATTTGTTTTCATTTGCTTCTCTTAAGACACACTTATAGATTTTAATTCACTGTGCTATCATGTAAGTAAACAGATTATCCAGCTTAGAATTAAAACCTTCAGGTATCCCTTTCCAATCCTCACAGATTTGCCTATAGTATGCCTGCTGTATTCTGTAAGGACATGTTGCTGTAGGAAGTGTGAACCACTCACTAGTTCCACGAGTCCTTTACTGAGCGTTTGCTGTGGACTTGACACTGCTCCTGGAACCAGAGTTAAGGCAATAAAAAAATATACAAAATGTCTGCCCTCTGAACAATCACATTATAGTGGAAGAAAATGCAGTGGTTACATTTCAGGGGAGGAAAACAAAATAACTGAATAAAATAACATCAATTTGGATAGAACTTGATTAGCATTGGCTCCTGTGCTCTGGCCAGCCAAAATTCTCAAACTCCATTTGGTTGAGGTTCTTATGCTGGGTAAAGGGATTTAGAGAGTGGACAAGGAAGAAGTAGGTCACCTGAAAAATCATAGGTGACCATCTCAGGATGGGAAAAGATGGAGATTCAGTTCCCCGTCCTTTTATTTCCCACTCAATTCCCCAATATGGCAAATCGTGACCATCCGAGCAAAGATTCCTGAGATTACTGCTACCATCCGGTGTGTCTCAGAGCAGAACAGGACCAGGACCCTTCCTATTCATGTCTGAGCTATGCCTGCACATACTTGCAGGCGGCCACGCTGCATGTAAGAGCAGTGCAGATTTGGAGGTCCGGAAAGACAGAGAGCAACAAATGTTGGTAAAGATGATGAGAAATTGTATCCTTTCACATGGCTGGTGGGAAGATAAAATGTCATAGTTGCTTTTGGAAGTTTACCTGGGCTCAAAATGGTGGATACAGAGTAACCATGTTAACTAGCAATTCCACTGTTAGGTATTTAACCAAGAAGAAGAGAAAACATGTCCACGTCAAAAATTATACAGAAACATATGGTGCCATTATTCACAAAAACCATAAAAGAGAAAATAACCCAAAGTCCATTGACTGATATGGAAACAAATGCACTGATACACCACACAACATGTGTGAACTAAAAACCACAATGTGAAGTGAAAGAAGAAAATTCTGTTGATGTGAACATTTCCTTTATTTTCTTGTTTTCACCAAAATTTGCATCTCCCTTGAGGATATATTTCCTCCATCAATAATCTGCAAACTAGGTCCACTGGGACTAGAGGTGGAAAATAAACCCTTTTTGTTCTTTGTTGCTTCTAGATGGTCCTTCCTCTGTTATCTGCAATGATACTGTGAGTGACTCTCCTGATATTGTGCACACTGTCCTCCTTCCATCTTCAGTTCAGGTATCTTGCCCCTTTCCCCCTCACTTTCCATTCAAATTTAGTTTAGTTGATGAGCACAGTCTGACACAATCACACAGACTTTTATTAATTGCTCAGTTCTCTCACACCAGCAATTGTTGTGTGTGTGCATCTGTGGGTTTTGTTTTGTTTTTGTTTTTTGGTGGGAGTGGGTGACATTCCCCTTGAATAAGTGACATAACTAAATTGTGATGACCTCAGTACTAGACTAAGAGTAACTCAGAAATCTTACACAATCATCATTTCCAGAGTGCTCCGCAGCTGAGGTCTTTCTAACAGCATGGGATTAACAGTAAGAGCCGCCTATTTTATCTTACAAGATATCCTCTGTCCCCCCATTCAGGAGGCATGCAAGTCACTGTCATTCTACCTTAAGGGACACAGTGTTGGCAGGATAATAACAGTTTGGGAGTTGTTTTTAGTTCTTACCAAATGTAAGGTGCTTTTTGGAAACTGGAAAATATTGTTTCATTTAATCTCCACAACAAATTAATTAGGTAGATGAAGTAATGTTCACTTTAAGATGCATTAATTGAGACATTGATTATGGAAGTCATTACAGCTGGTAGCCAGTGGGCAGGAAGTTGGCCATTTCAGCCTGATTTGGGAGCCTCCTTTTCCAAGGCAATGTTGTTCTGCCTACCACATGTGGAAAGGATGAGTCTGTGGTCTGTTTATCAGAGAAAGAAGCCAGAGGCCACAGAGATGATAAAATGCACTGATGGGAAACGGCATTGCTGAGGCTCTGGGGATTCGGATTTTCTTTCTTATAAATTGCTCATATTTTATGGTCAAGTTTTCCAGAACTCTCTGATTCCTAAATTTATATTTCTGAGATGAGCTAATAAGTGATAGACTTATAAAAGTGAAAGCCCAATGCTATGTATAGATTCTGATACGTTGAAGCACTTCTGGTGGTTTTGTAATATCATCTTACTTATGGATTGATGGGGAGAAAGGTCAGAGAGGGCAGGCACCCCATTGCCAGCAGTCTCACAGGTGGCAATTCAGGAACCCACTCCGCCTTTGCAAGTGTCGTCATCTTGCCTCCCAAGCATGAGCAAAAGCTGTCACCACCACTGACAAACGCAGCCTGGGGTACGTTTCTGTCTCCCCGGACATGGTAACCTGCACTTCTTTGCAAGATCATAGGCCAAGAGTGAAGGATCCACCATGAACAAACCACTGAAGTGTCTGTGAGGGCTGCTGCTGCAGGCCAGCTGCCATAGCAGTCATTGCAAACTCTAATCACGGGCGCTGAGACCAGCAGTCTGTAGCCATTTCCGCCATCTGCGAGGACCTTTCATTGCTCTGTTTTCTGAGAAGCCCCTTGGCCTCAGGCGTTCCAGAAACCTGCCACTGGTTAGCCACCAAGCCAAGGTGGCAGTCAGGGCCTGCAGACTTGCCTCCACCTCCCCTTGTGCTGCATAGCCTGGGCCTCTGGGTTTGTGTCCCTCTCCCCTCAACTCAGCCTTCCTTGGACAGACCCAGCTTCTTCATCTAGATTCTGAGGGCTGGGTAAAATTTTGACACTTTCCCTTGGATGCAGAGAGGCTTTTTATTGAGATGAGAGGAAAGAAAAAAGAAGAAATGGGTCCATTGCATGACAAAGTGTGGTAGGTGTCAGGAATACAAGTTATTAACTAGTAAGTAAGTAAATTAAATTTACCTACTTCTGGAAAATTCATTTTTTTAAACTATGGATAAGGCTTGTGTGTGTATGTGTCTACTTAAAAGAAAATTTCTTGATTCTTTATCCACATAGAAAGTTCTAACCCTGACTAAAAAATTAAGTTTAAGAGCATCAGCTTAAGATTCAGAATTTCTGTAACTTGGTCTAATGCAGAAATCCCTAGAGGTCTGTTATATTTGGATTAACTCAGATCTCATGAAAATATCTCAAATTTGTCACTTATAATAATCTGATACTATTAAAATATTGTCATATGTTTTTAAGCTAATAACTCTTCTAAACTAGCAATATATATCAACCTCCTATTATAAAATAATAAGAACACAAATAGTATTTGTATAACTATTTATAATTTTTTTTACAGGGACTTCTACAAGTTGAGGTTTATTTTTATCAAATAAGAAATTCAAAGGTATGACCTATGTACATATATGATTACATGACCAGTTTGATTCTACATCATGTACAACCAGAAGAATAAGAGGTTGTGCTCCATTTATGTATGATGTATCAAAATGCATTCCACTGTCATGTATAATTAATTAGAACATTTTTTTACTTTGTTTTTGTAATTTAATTTTTTTACCTTTAGTTATACATGACAGTAGAATGTATTTTGGCAAAATATACATACATAAAGTATAAGTTACTAGGTTCCCACTCTTATGTTGCAGTTACTTTCTTTTTTAAAAAAAATTATTCTAATTTGTTATACATGATGGCAGAATGCAATTAATTTCATATCACACATATAAAGCACAATTTTTCAAATCACTGATTATACGCAAAGTGTTTTCACACCATTCGTGTCTTCATACATGTACTTAGGGTAATGATGTCTAACTCATTCCACCATCATTCCTACCCCTTTGCCCCCTCTTTCCCCTCCTCTCCCCTTTGCCCTATCTACGGTTCCTCCATTCCTCCCATGCCTCTCCCCAACAACATTATGAGTCAGCATCCTCATATCAAAGAAAACATTCGGCCTTTGGTTTTGGGGGGCTTGCCTTGCTTCACTTAACATTATATTCTCCAACTTCATCCATTTACCTGCAAATGCCATGATTTCATTCTCTTTTAATGCTGAGTAATGTTCCATTATTTATACATACCAAAGTTTCCTATCCATTCATCTAATGAAGGGCATCTAGGTTGGTTCCATAACTTAGCTATTGGGAATTGTGCTGCTATATACATTATTATGGCTATGTCCCTGTAGTATGCTGTTTTTAAGTCCTTTGGGTATAGACCAAGGAGTGGGTTAGCTGGGTCAGATGGTGGTTCTAGTCCAAGTTTTCCAAGAATCTCCATACTGCTTTCCAGATTGGCTGCACCAATTTGCAGTCCCACCAGCAAAGTATGAGTGTGCCTTTTCCCCCACATCCTCGCCAACACTTGTATTCTTAATAGCTGCCATTCTGACTGGAGTGAGATGAAATCTTAAGAGTAGTTTTGATTTGCATTTCTCTAATTGCTAGAGATGTTGAACATTTTTTCATATGTTTGTTGAAGAACAAAAATAGATTAAGATGATTTCTGTTTTGAAGAGGTGTTCTGGATAAATCCTTTAGCAGTAACTAAAGAGGTGTTATGGTTTGGGTCTGGAATGTTCCCTGAAAGCTTGTATATTAGATAATTCGGCAATGTCAGAGGTGAAGAGAGCTGATCAGGAAGGCTCTGACCTCATCAATGCATGAATTTTTAAACTATTTTTTTAAGAGCATCAGCTTGAGATTCAGAATTTCTGTAACGTGGAATGCAGAAATCCCTAGAGGTCTGTTATATTTGAATTAACTCAGTCAGATCTCATGAAAATACCTCAAATTTGTCACTTATAATAATCTGATACTATTAAAATATTGTCATATATATATGGATTACTAATTTTCATGGACTACCAGGTGGTAACTGTAGGTAGTGAAGTGTGAATGGAGGAAGTGGGTCACTGGGGATGTGCCCTTGGATGATATTTTTTCTCTGGCTCCTTTCTCTTCCTTTCCCTCTCCTTCCCTCCCCTTCCCTTCCATCTCCCCACCTCCTCTCTCTTTTCTGGATGCCACAAACTGAGCAGCTTTCTTCTGCCATGATGTTCTACCTCATCTCAGGCTCAGAGCAATTCAGCCATATATGGACTGAACCTCTGAAACCAGGAGCTGAAATCAACATTTCCTCCTCTAAGTTGCTCTTTTTGGCTATTTTAGTCACTGAAATGGAAAGCTGACTAACACAACAGACAATGCATGTACTGGAAAGGTAAATTCTTCTAACATGATTATATTATTCCACATGTCTACAGAAAATATTCAACAAGTTATACACAAAGTGATGCCCAAGGAATTATCTTAATATTCCTTAAGTTATGCAAAATCCCATCAATCTTGGAGTAATGTCAAGTTTATGCTGATTTACAAGTACTACACAGGAGTTTATTAGATTTCACAAATGGCTCTCACAAGAGTTATATACTGTTCTAAAAGAACAATGCACATTCTCTTTCTCAATAAATGCAAAATGCACTCTTGGATAGAAAAGTAAAACCTGATAAGAGAATTTAGATGAGGACTGTGTGTTCTTCACACATTTCATTTCTCAATATTATAGTTTTTAACTTACGTCCTAAACAGGAAATCATGTGGTTGATTTTTTTTACATTTAATATTATATTGTAAGCTAATTACTTAGTAATAAAGACTGACAGTATTCCTAGGAGAAAAATCTAATTACATTGGGTTGACTGCCAAAGAAATTGCCCCACAAGTAAAGTCATTTTATTGGTAATGCTATGCAAATTACCACAAGGAAAGTGGCAATCAAAGGGCTAATTTCATTGTTCCATCAACATGTGTGAATAGAAGAGGTTTACAATTATCCAGCTGAATAAACATAAAAGAAAGTGAGCAGCATGTATTTTATGATTTTGATATTTGACAGGTCTATAAAACATGAAGTCCAGAGTTAAATCAATCAACTCAGTCAATTAAAAGAAAAGAAATGAAACAAGCTTAAATTGTTCTTGGAATAAATTTGCTCCTTGTTTACATGTCTTTTATCTTCTATTAAATCAAGTGGACAAAACTCTGTATAAACTTTGACTTCCTGTGTTACCACTTTGTTCCTTCAGCTATTGAATGTGACTTCCAGTGAAGTGTCTTTAATACATATTATATGTAGTGTAACTCTTGGTGTCGTATCTTATTACCCAAGATCTAGTAAAAATATCTACTCATCCAACCTACCATAGGAGCTACAAATTGGCCAACCAGGTAGAGACTTGTATTTTGCTACATTTTACTCCATGATAAAAATCTCCTATGTTTCTGATTAATTGATAGGAATCACTCTAGAGCTCTAAGTTAGATCAAGGTGTACCATTTGATGAAGCACCCATCTGTCTGATGACTACCATGAAAAACTGAACAGAGCTTCCTGAAGAATGATAGTCACTTCACTACTTCTCCTGTAATAATCATTCTTTTTCTCCAACTTTCTTGAGTAAATCAAGCAACGTAGCTACTGTAGGACTTGAATTTTCACTTTCAAACATCTCCATCCAAGAATAGCTTGGGCCAAACTTAATTGGTATTACAGCTTTGAAAGGAACCTGGAAAAATTAAAATTGAGAACTAAAAAAAGAATAGAAAAATTTCTTTCCCAAATCAACCATAACCTTTGGTTAACCAAATGACTTATGAGTTTCAGTAATAAATGATGTATTAGTATACTAAAAATGTTCATTCAAAGGATACATAACTAAATCTACACTCCCTCCTGCCAATGTCCACAAATCCAAAATATTCTTTTTTTCAGGGGCTCATAGAGCACAAAGTCTTAGGATTTGGAGATGGTGGTAGAACAAGCATATATGAATTTGCAGAATTGAGAAAAGTATTCACAGCAGAACTATCAAGACCTTGGGTTAGGCACTGTAAGTCTGTGGCAATGATTAATGTCCTGAGTCCACCTTAGGAACAGTGAGGAATTAGCAGGATGTCTCATTTCCTTTAAGATCTTAAATTGATTGATTGATTATTCCTTTATTTAGAGACCAGGTCTCACTCTAGTACCCAGGTTTGTCTCTGAATCCTCAACTCAAGTGATCCTCCTGCCTCAGCCACCCTAGTAGCTGAGACTACCTGTATGTGTCACCAGGTCTTGCTTGGTTTTCAATCTTTTGCCTGGAAAGTTTCATTTGTTTATTTTGGTGCACCAAAGATTGTCCTGTTAACCATAATAGTATAACAATAATAGTATCACACTATTATTTGAAAGTTGTCTTTTTTTTTTTTTTTTTTAGTGATACTGAGAACACCTATTGCAAAGTTAAGGGAGAGAATCTCAGATAAAACCCAACTATAACAAAACAAATAAAACTAGCCTGCCCAAACAGCTGAGGACTAAAAATTACAACCAGCGTAGATTTTGTTTGATTAAAATTTAAGAAACCACCCCCTGACAGCTGCCATGAGGTGAGCATTGTTCTTCTGCCACACCTTCTGCCACATGCTCTGCCTCATCTCCAGCCTCGTGACCATGGAGCCAGACGGCCATGGACCAAACAGCCTCGGAAACTGCGAGTTAAAGTAAATCTTCCGTCCTTAAAGTTGCTTTTTTGCAGTTTTGTTTCAGAGAAGGAAAACTAAAACGCTTGTCTTTTCCCACTTTTGGCCTCTCATATTCTCCAAAGAAAATAATACCAAATTACTCTCCAACTTAAAACCTTTACTCAGAAGGGAGGCCAATCAAAATAGAAGTCGAAGCCTTGCGCTGTGGCTCTCCAAGCCTTCCACAAGCAACCTCTGTTGTCAGCTCACGCTCATCTCCCCCAATCGTCCAGGTTTTGAGCAGCGCCAGCCCCGTGCTGGCCCACATCCTGCTCACAGAATGTCCCCAACTCCTTCTTCGCACATGTCATCCTTCCTTTTTGATTTCCAGTACCTGGAGGTTCCCTGGTGGCTCCTGCTTCCCTGGATGGATGGCTGCTCGGCCTTCAGATCAGGACCACCTGTCTACTGGGCGCATGAATTTCTTCCAGAATTCTCCCATTTCCTCCAGGGACCTTCTATCATTACATCCGGCCCATTATCTCTAGAAGATTTTCACACTTTTAATTAAAAGTGGGCTGCTACCTGGAATCCAACTTTTTTTTTTTAAACAACCAGTGTTAGATAAGTTAGAGTTTTCCCTTGAACCACATTGCCCCAGCCTCCCTCACCCACTTTTGATTTTTTATTTTGAGGCAAAGTCTCCATAAGTTGCATAGAGCCTCACCGAGTTGCTGAGGCTGGCTTTGAACTGGCCATCCTGCCTCAGCCTCCTAAGCCACTGGGATTACAGTCTTGAAACAGCTGTCCAGACACTACTTAATCTTTTTATATATGATTCTTTAAACAGCTTTATATCTTTTTCTAGATTGCATTTAACATTGTACATTTAAAATTTTTATCTTATATTTGTAAATAAGGACTCTAAGCTCCTTCATTTATCAGATATAGAAGCTTTTATGAGTTTCTTCAAAAGCAATAGGAGACGCCCCAAAACCCAGCACAATACAGGAGTAGTCTGTTACTTGAGGGTCAGTATATGCCAAGGAAGCCAGAGGACAATGTCATAGTATGTGTTCTACAAAAGTATCCATTTTTCTGCATTTACAGTCTATTAAAATGTTTGACTTCTATTGACACAATTTGAACCACTTGTAGAAATATGCATTTCTTTTGGGTTTACAAATTTAGAACCAAATATTCCTGAGATATTCAGAATGGCTAAATAATTCCATCATTTTTTACTGCTTTTTTTGTGATGTTTTCCTATTTTATTTTCAAAACCCAGCATTTAATTTTATTAATCAATGTAACTTTAATTTTAATGTATTAATTTTAGTTTTTTAATCAATTTCCTCATCTTTAAATTTAACTATAATTCCATTTTTATTTCTTTATTTTATGAGAGCATTATAATTATCATAGTATTTGGGTTAATTCTGATAAAACTATACATGCAAGGAATTTGATTTCGGTTCCCATCCCCCACTGTCTTTCCCTGCACCTATTCTCCCTCCTTTACTGTACTAAACGAGCTTTCTTCTACACATGCATAAAGGTGAAATTCCCTTTGGTATCCTTATATGTGCAAATGACATTAATTTTGTTAAATTAATTCCATTTATCTTCCCCTTTCCTTCCCTCCCTCCCTCCCTCCCTCTCATTCTCCTTCTACTCATTGATCTTCCCTGGATCTTCATGCTATCCAATCCCCTCCCCAACTGCCTTCTTACCCTTATTTTGCTTTAGCTTCCACATATGAGAAAACATTTGACCTTTGATTTTCTGAGGTGGTCTATTTCACTTAGCACGACTTTCTCCATATCCACCCATTTACCAGCAAATGCCATTATTTCATTCTTTATGGCTGAGTAAAACTCCATTGTGTATATAGACCACATTTCCATGATCCATTCATCTGTTGATGGACATCTGGGTTGATTTCATATTTAGGTATAACACTGAAGTGACTGTATAAACACTGAAGTGATTATGTGACTATCATATGGTGATTTTAGATCTTTTGGATAAATATGTAGGAGTGGGATAGCTGGGTTATATGATGATTCCACTTACAGTTTTTATAGGATTCTCCATACTGCTTTCCAGAGTAGTTTTATTAATTTCAAACCTATTATGCATTTCAAAAATAATATATTATAGAATTATTTTCTAAATAATAAAAAATTTGAAATAATACTTCATAACATGTGCTCATTTCAGTGAATTTTAACTTTTTATGACTTTATTTTAAGTTAAAAAATGCTTAGAAACTTTAGCTATCACTTTTCTTGCTAATATCCATTTTTATTTCACTGTGGTTACAGATTGTGGTTTTAAAGATCTCTACTTTTTGGAAGTTTCTTTGTGGCTAAGTACATTCTGTACATAAATTAAATTTATGTTCATATCATTTGACTTGGTAATTCAACTTACAGTAATGTGATTTTCTTTGAGAAAATAATAAATTTGTGTGCAATTAAGTTTACCACTGTACTATTTATTTTAAAAAGGATAGCAATCAAAGAGTGAAGATATTCATCAGAGTGTTGATTTCTGCCCAGGTATTTAGAAACATGCCTGCAAAGAAGAGTGGGGGACCAGAGATTCCCACAGGATCAGGGAAGCAACGGAGAAGAACAGGAAGCAATTTCTTCTGTAAAAACATATAAACATTTACATAGGCACAAAGACGACTGACTTCAATGTATCCTAGGCTGATTATTATGGTTGGGCCTGATGTTTTAGGTATTGAATGTCTTACCTGGCTGACTTGTTCGTGGGAAAACACCTTTGGCCAGCAGATACATAGTGAATTCCCTGGTATGAGACCCATCTACTGAGCCAGGAGTCCAAGCGCTAGTCCAAGGAGGAGTCACTGCCTGGATTTTCCTGTTCCCAGCTTTGGGTGTCACATTCAACTGGGACATTTTGAAGATGTTAAAGGAATTCCCAGTCAACACTATCAGAACCAAATCTAAACTTATCAGGAAAATACCATTCAAAATGATCCTAATCTCTTTACATGTTGTCATTTTAAAAAGAGTCGCTTTGATGTTTGGGGCCTTTTTATCCAAAGAACACAGAAAGTGGGTGGGTGAGAGGGCTTTTCAGTGAGCACCTGTTCTGCCTGCCCATCCTCAGAGGTATTTCAGCTCACAGCTACTAGCTGTGGTTTTTAATGTACCTTTTTGGGAAATGATCAGGCACAAAGAGCAAATACCAGAATTTTATTAAAGGATTATTGTGGGCTTTTGAAGCATGCAAACAAATGAGGAATTTGTATATGATCTCCACATTTCCCAGAATATTATGTCCTTGTCCTTTAGGATGAAACTGAGGACATTCCAGAGAGCTTAGATACTAGAAAGAAAAATCTTAAAAGAGATCGTGTTAAAGGTAAATTAAATAGAAGAATGTCACTTAAGGACAGATTTGATATGCTTCAAGTATCTTAAAAACTATTTTCCCCAAGTTTGAAATAGACTAATAACTTATTTTTTAGTTATTTTCCAATTATATTACCTAATGTTCTTTGTATTTTCTCTAATACATGAAAGTGTGTTGTATCTATAGACACTAGATTAAACTTTACAACATTAAATTTTGAAGGTCAAAAATGGTCAAACATCAGTAGTTTTGCATGATTAACAAAATAAATCTGAAAGCAGCTGTATCTGTGATGACTGATCTTTGCAGGTCTATCTCTAAGAAGAGGAGTAGCCCACCTGCAAATACTCCTAGCAAGTAACTAACAACTGCTGAGACCTTCCAGTGACAATCATGAGGCCAGAAAGGCCTGATCCCTGTCCACAACCACGCCCTGCCCTCACAGAGCAGGACAGAGCCAACTGTGGGAGCAGTGATATGTTGCCCCTGATCGTAGCCAGGACAAGTCTGATGCAATTACTGCCCTCAAACCTGATCTAGCTGAATAGGGCACATTGTAGTGCTGTGGCCACCCCAGTTACGCTTGCACTAGGAGAGGGACAGTGCTTCTCTACTCATGCAGTTTATTCTCCAAACCACAGAGTTAGGATTTTTTTCCTAAATCCTACCTGATAGACCTCTGTGTGGTCTTAGAACAAATGGGTCTCTGGTTGTTAGCGTGTACATTCTCATTACCGCTCTGTCCTTGTTGGTACGTTCACGCCTTAGCTTTTCACTGACATGCTTTTATTTGACTCCCAACGTGTAGGAGGAATGATATTAAGAGGGATGATGGACGCTGATTCCAAACACAGTGAACTTTCTGCATCCAAGATCCTTCGAATCTACTTTGAAAGAAAACATGGATAAAAATCAAAAATAATAATAGTAAAAGGACAAGTGATGCCAGAGAAGAGAATAAGATCTCAATTTGACAGCTGTAGAAAAATGTGCACGTGGGGAATGATGAAAAGAATCACTGTGGCCTGGAAGAGCCGAGGAGAGCTCCAAAGAAAGAAATATGGTGTGGCCAGGGGGTCCCCAACGCAGGCAGCTGGGTGACAAGGGGCAAAGGGGAGAAAGAAGGGTATATTCAAAAGGCTGTCACTAAACATTTTTGTTTGTTGTGTGTGGTCCACAGGAAAGAGCAGAGGGAGTTCAGGGTTGAGGTGATGCCACATTAACTCCCTCCCACCCCTGGGTCTGCCCCGCCCACTGCTCTGCTGAAACCTGTCCCTGAAATCACACAGGAAGACAGTACCAATGAGGAGGGGCCCCGTGGGTGTCTGGAGAGCCCGCCCATGGCTTCTGTCATCCCAGACCTCTATTTGATCACCAGATATGCCCATAACCTCATTCTCATACAGAAGCAAATGGTCAGTAGGGCTCCCTCCCCAGAGAAGGCGGTGCCCGGAGCACAACAGGCAGCCTGCACTCCCTCCAGTGCCTGCAGCATCCTTCCCACTTGGTCACTCTTCAGGAGAAAGGAAGAGAAAGAGCTGAGAGGGCAAGTCCACAGGCCAGAGCACCCTTGCGCTGAGGGAAGACCAGATTTGGGAAGGATCCTAAAGCAGGCTTGAGCAGCAGCTGCATTCAAGGAAAACCTCCCCCCTGAGCACACACAGTCAGAAAGAGGACGCTGAACTTACTCTCCTGCACTGTAAATCCTCTTCCACTTACTTCATTAAAGAGTTGGCTTGGTATCTGCAATTGTTGATTTTTAAGTTCCTTGGTTTGAGTACTATTGAGAGTCAGTGGCTGAGTCATTTTGAGGTGGCTCCTTTTCACAGTAGCTGTTGAGCTCCTTCCTCCCCCAGTAATTCCAATCAAGTGATTCTCAGCCTTGACTTACCAAAAGGAAGAGTCTTTAGAATCCCAAAGACCAGGTCAGATCCAAAACCCAAAGAAATAAGAGCAAGAATCACTGCTCTCACCAACCTTTCCAGATCTCTGTTGGCTAAGTTCTTCCACCTGAAATAAGATCCACACCACTCCTTGGTATCCACACATTACACTGACACTTTAGAAGATATTTATGGGAATCACAAGCTAGTATGTCATCAATTTGTGCAAGCACATGGAATAAGCCCAAACCAAACCAGGCACCCTGCTTTGCTCTGCTATTAATCTGTAAAAGGCATTGACATAGTTAACTTGGAAAAGTTTGTTAGAGAAAAGGTATATTTACAACCTTGTCTTCTGTGAAACAGATGATCTCCATGATGCAGTATGGAACTTTGAACATTATCAGCCCCTACAATTTCCAAACATTCAGATATACACTGTGAAGGCAGGAGTGTTTCCAGACAGTGCCCCAAGACGGCGAGCTTTTAACAACACTGTTTTAATAGCAATGGGCTAAGCCACCACAAATTTCTCCTTAAAGTAAAAGAGATAGTGAAATATCTGAGATCGTGAAAAGTGAAAAGAATATGGCTCACCTTGAAACCAGGTCATTTTGATAACTTGCATGTCACTTGATTTTGTCTGATTAGTAAAATGGGAGGCAGCAAATCCAAGGGTTTACATGCAGGGTCTCAGTGTAAATGCAGAATCCACCACTGAAGAGCTGCAGGAACTTAGGAAAGTTTCCTAATGTCTTAAGACCTTCCCGGCCTCATATATAACATGGAAATAATGGTATCGTCTGCCATGCCAATGTCTTGCCCACGTTAGACACGTTAGACGTGGAGGAAGTGTGAAATGCACACAGTAGCACCTGTCGGCATGAATCACCCAAACAATGTGATCAGATGTTGCTGTCTAGAATCTGGTTCTTTGGGAGGGACACTTTCAACCGGTAATATCTATTAATTATGTCAATTTCCTCTGGTCTAAAGTCACCAATTCATCTTATAACCATAGTTGTATTTATGTTTTCAAAATGAAGACAAACTGTGTCACCAGATTTAAAAAAAAAATATTTAAATGAGTGAACCTGAACTAGCTTTTCACTACAAAGAAAAGACATCACATCCTAGGTCTCTGCCTGTGTGATGTAGTCAGGCTGCCTGAGCTGGAATGTTGATAGTGCCACAATTCTTAGGTTTTCTAACTATGAATTTGTCAGCCATGGGACTTGAATAATAAGGCCATTTACTTCATCATGTCATGAGGATTAAGTGAAGTGCTTCACGTACAGCACTGAGAACACTGTCTGCATATATTAAATTCTCAATAAAAATTGCTTTTATTATTTCCAGCATCCTGAGCAATGAATGAATTCGAATGTCCTGGTGTGTTTGTTTTTATAATGTTGCTCGGCTATGGATTCCAAGAGTTATCTGGCACACACTTTTCTTGAACACAATCCTGGATAAATCAGTGACTCCAAGGATGCAAACAGTGGATGAGAATCACTGTTGAGAATAGAGTACTTCTGCTTCTGGGAACCAAGAATCCGTGCCTAATGGTGTGTCATAGCTAGACTCCAGAGACAAGGCCTGTTCCAGGAAGAGATGATTCAGACTCACTGACTTCATCTGGGACCCATGCCCACCCGGCTGCATACTCAGCCTGCAAAGGTGCCTCAGACTTCCTTCATACACGGAAGCCAGTCCGTGCATCACAACCAGGTACACCTACATCAAGGGGCAGAGAAGATCTTCTGCCAGTGTCCTGGACTTAGGAGCCAAAGGCTTGGCAGAACTCTACATTGTCATCTCCTTAGAAGGACAGGGACCCATCTCGACCCTAAAGTCACCACTGGAAAGGAAGGGGCACCAGGCATTTGGTTGAGACCAATGATGACTTCACTCTAAAGAAGGCAATACATCCATCTGCTCCAGACTTGCATCGGGAACAAGTACTCTTCCTGAGAAACCAGGCCTGTCCACAGAAAGACCGGCAGATGGTTCGGCATAGGAAATCATTTCCTTTCATCCCCAAGATGAGATGGCACTTTTAAGTACTAACACAGTACAAGGTGCAAAGTGCTGCACAATAAATTGTCGTTTTAATCCTGACAAATGCCAAGAAAATATTGCCTGGGGGTTGAAGAACATACTTAAGACATCTTAAGAGCAGGAAGAACCTTGTCCAGTGTCAGGTCAGACTGAGGCAGAGCCAAGGGAATAAGTGAAACCCTGACCCTCAGCGCCTCCTAAATCACATTGTTAAGGCATTAACTTAGGAGCGTATGCCATTTTATTAGCTACTAAATGCCTTATGTTACACTGTACATAAAATTATATTCATGAGACATTTTTTTCATGAATAATAATGTCAGGAATTATTTGCACAGCTTACGAGAAGGTAACAGTGAAGGTTAAGGTGAGGGAGGGAGCTTCGTCTTTATGGATCGGCTGCCTGCCTAGCACTAGAGGATCCTATGGAAAGATTTCACAGATATAAATTCTCTAATATATTTTCCTGAGAGTGCTGCATCAGCAAAGCCTGGAAAGACCCCCTGTGGCCTAATGCAACCAGCATATTCCAGTGAGTGATTAGTAGTAAAATTCATATTTTGAAAGATAAACTGTGTGGTTACTCAGTTGAGCTGCCAGCTACAACTCACAAGCCCCAAGTCTACCAGTAGAATTCACAAGTGCCTGTATTTGCATTCATCAAACTGTTCACATTGTTCTTCGAGAGACTTCCTCCTTTCCAGAACAGTTTTAGGTTCACAGTGTAATTCAGATGATACACACATTCCTGCATGTCCCTACCCCCACACAAGGGTGGCCTCCCTCTGTCAATAGAGTGACACACTCATTACATCCGTGAGCCTACACTGACAAAGCATTACCAACCAAAGTCCATGATACCCACGGATTTCAGTCTTGGTGGTGTGCATCCTGGGACATTGCAAAGATTTCAAGGATGTATAGCCACCATTACAGCCTCACGCAGAGAATTCTCACTGCCCTAAACCTCTGCTCCATCCACATCTCAGCACTCCTGATCGTTTTACCGTCTACATAATTTTGCTTTTTCCAGAATGTCGTACGGTTGGAATCACACAGTAGGTGGGGTTTCAGATCGTCTTCATTCACGTACTAATATTTGAGTTTCCTCTATGTCTTTCTTGTCTTGATGGATAATTCCTTTCAGGCGCTGAATGAGGTCTACTGTCAGGTGATGCTACAATGTTTGTACACATTCACCTACTGAAGGATGCCTCCACTGCTTACAGATTTGGGCTATTATGAATAAAGGTGCTGTAAACACCACACACCTGTGCAGGTTTCACAAGAAGACGAGTTTTCACCTCCTGTGGTCAGAGAGCAAAGAGCATGATGCTGGATCCTCTGACCACAAGATGTGTGTTTAGTTTTAAGAAACTGTCAGGCTATCTTCCAAAGAGGCTATGCTTTTTGGAATTTCCACTGAAAGTGAGTGAGAGTTCCTTCTGCCCCATCATTTCCCAGTTTCAGCATTATATGTCTCTTGGATTTGGGCCATTCCATAAGGCACATAGCTGTATCTCATTGTTGTCTTAACTTTTTCACATTAAGTAAATTAAAATATGAAAATCAACCTTGAAAGGACTGTTTCCTTTAAATGTGACTTATAAGCAGCATTCTTACACAAATAAACTGAGTGATGATTCCAAACCAGCAATCATATTTGACCATGTAAAGGGATTTTAATAATATTAAACTCTAAAATACATGTTCCACTTGTTAACATAGTTCAAGGCACAATATTTTTTCCAAATGCTTATTAAATGATGCTCTGACATAACTTAAATCTATCAATAAAGCTATGATGTATACATTCACTAAGTATAAAAGCTATCTATTAAAGTAGTTTTAATTTCTGGAGTAAACTTTTGAAATATTTTTCAAATGTATTCTTAGACCTCTGTGGAATCTATCTTTGAAAAGCCAACCAGAGATCCATGCATTTGATTCCAACTTAGCATTCAGGAGGTACCAAGCATCCTTCTTGCTGCTTTAGTCACATTCACAGTCAATCTACAGCAAATGAATGAGTCAAGAGTCGTTACCACCCCTATTTGTTCAATGAAGAGAGTAAAACAGGGAGAGCTTAAGTGTGCTGCTTGGGAAGATAAGGCTTAAACCTGGGTTTGACCCCAGCTCACACAGCTGAGGGTGAACGCTCCAGGTAATGTCCTGCCATCTGTGTGACGTGAGCTGTCATCTGGTGTATTTCCCTGGTGCTATGGTAGCTACTCATGGTTGGACAGGTGTACACCATTCTGTTTAAATATAACATAAAATGAAAAAGATTATGTTGCTGATTTATTCTTAACTCACGTTGATAGGCCACTTCCAAAGGTTGATGAAAAATGTGCTCCATCTGTAATTAGTAAGAGAAAAAGAAACCTAGAGGTCTCTTGGGATGTGAAGTTAAGTCAACCATGTCGAACATTTTTCCATTTGATAGGTAATTATGATGTATTTAATAGAGATATGGCATCAATTTTCTTTGTACCATATAATTAATACCTTGGAGTTTTGTCACTCCATAAACCATTTTCTTTTCACTGAAGTAGTAGACTCACTTCTTACCATGAAGTGCTACAGGAATAATCACATGCCAGAAAGGAAAGGAGTACACTGAGGTATGGATTTATCCTTAGGTCTGGGGAGCATTACATAGCATTTTAGCAAGAATCCCATGTAGCTGATACCGCTGGTGTAGGAGTCATACGTTGGAGAACTGTAGTGACCTTTCGTGAAAAATTCTCACACACCACACACACACACACAATGGCTTCTCAAAAAAAAATATGTTGGGCAGGGGTCATAGCTCAGTTGGTAGGGTGTTTGCCTCATATGCAAAAAGTCCTAGGTTCAATCCCCAGCACCTCCCCAAAAAACAATAATAATATGTTTATTTCACTCACATAAACTCCACATGACTTCCCCACATAAGATTTGGGACTTCAGGTGCATTTCTTCTAAAGTCAGAGTCGCAACTGTCAACGTTCCTGGGGAGATGCTGTTAAAGTTAGCATTGAGGGTCCTGCACCATTTTCAACCTGTGCCATCCTTAAAGAAAAGGGAGACAGTAAAACCCCATGTCCCTGAATGCCCCCTTTCTGTTCTCAGAAACGTAGCCAAGGTAGTGGACTCATGAGAGAAAGCCTGGTCTGCAGTGTCCACATACATGCTGTCTTGAGGGACACTGGCTTTCTCTTATGGCTTGGAGCACTAGGGAAGTCAGTGTCATCCATGGAGAGCTGCTTTCTTGCATATGAACCAGCACAGTTGCTCTTTGGGAATTTGTAATACAAGCAAACTGAGGCTGATGGTCATCCAGCTTCTACAGCCTAACATGCAAGACCCCTCTCTGAGTGGGGACAGATGCCGACTGAGGGCACTGCAGATAGGATCCACAAGGGACAGAGGCTCCACTTGGTGAAGCCCCTGAGGGATGGAGGTGCTGTCTCTTCAGCCTGTAGCCGCTGAACTCTTCTTGGAGCAGTCACCGATCTCTTCTCAGCTTTCCCCAACAAACCATATGTCTTTCATGCTGTCCCCAACACTTCCTTTGGCCTTTCTGCAATCTATGCCCAGCCCTGGCACAACTGGGCTGTGGTCACAACACACTCACATCCTATGGACCAGAGTGCAGATAAAACGTAACTCAACTAAAGCAGAGAATGCCCAGGGAGAACACGTAGCATTGTCTACCTGGGATCATCCAGCAGTTGCCACGGCTGAAACGGTTCTCCTGCAGTGACGACTGCATCATCAGGCCAACCTGGTATGCAGAGCACAGTAAGAGGCTGTGTGTGGCAGAGCCATGTGCCCTTCCCTGTACCAGGTTAGCGCCTTCTCCACAAGAGGTGTCCTTTACGTCTGCAGGGTAAGCGTATGTATGTGCTTTATGGTTTGCTGATCTTATAAAACCCAACATTCTTACCGTTACTCCGTAAATGCCATACATAACTGAATAGCGGGAGCACTGGCCCGGCACTACAACACCCTGCTGAGCAATTCCACCCACAATCTCGTGTAACCCTTACCCATAGAGAAAGGACTTATTCTCCAAATTATGATTTGTAAAGCCTGAACTGAAAATCTCTCTCATAGGTAAAGGGTTCATAAGCACTCTGAGATGAAATGCCAGACAGAAGGGTCACCATTTCTAGGCCTGGTTGATCATGAACAAATGGAAGCAAGTCTGCCAAGGCCCTGGGGTTGCTGCACGTCAGCGTGTGTGACCCTTGATGCCCCCACTGGTTCTTCCTTCTCCAAAGCTGGCACTTCCACTAGCTGCTCACTTCCTATTCTCTTGCACACTAGAAAATATTCCTTATGAAGTAAGCCATACAGCCGTGCATTGTAAAATGCTGTGGGAGGGGTGCCCCCCTGTTTGTAATGACATAATGACAGAGCATGGAGTGCTCACCTTGCCAGGGACACTAGCGACTGTGAGATGGCTGGGGAATTCGTGGTCAGTGGTTTCCAAGAATAATATTTAAAAAGCAGATACTGATAACCAGTCTCTGGTAACATTGATTTCACACACGGATATCTGCTGAGACTCCTTTCTTTTCCACACACCTGTATTCAACACTGGCATGAGCTCACATCTGCAGATGGAAACACAACCAACCAGAATTCAATTATGGCTTTCTTCAGATCAGAAATTTGGAAAATAATCCCCCTTTCTATTTATACTTTTAGCAATCATCTTAGAATTATGCAATTATTTTAAAAGTATACATTTTTTTCTGGGTTGAAAATTAGAATATTTATCATCATAAAAATAATAGTGGGCTTGATCAAAGACAGATTTGTATCCTCATCTTATACATATCCTATGTGGTGTATCTGTGTCTTTTCTGACCATGTGGTTTCCCAGGGGAACTAAATAGTAGATCTATCTGTATACAAAATAATTTCATGAGTTTGTTAGGTTAGTGTGGAATCCCATTTTGTTTATAAGAAATCAAATAATTGAGTTAACTAAATTGGGGTTTTAACCAAGCAAATGTTCTATTGATTTCAAATTTCAGGCTGGTACTCTATTCACTGACCTACAAAGTTAAGTCTGAGTCCAGTTCCCTAAAACAAGCTCTGCATGTTTTCATTTCCCATCCATTATTATTCCAAGGACAGAAGTGATGGTGGTGGGGCTGGGGATGTGGCTCAAGCGGTAGTGCGCTCCTCTGTCATGCTCAGGTCACTGGGTTCAATCCTCAGCACCACATAAAAATTAAAAAATAAAGATGTTGTGTCCACTGAAAACTAAAAAATAAATATTTTTTTTTAAATTCTCTCTCTCTCTCACTCTCTCTCTTTCTTTGAAGAAGAAGAAGCAGCAGCAGCAGCAGCGATGGTGGTGATTGTCCTGAGGCCAGGGCTACAAATTGGAAAGGACTTATTTTTTGTTTCTTTAGAGTGAATCAAGTACAAAGAAAAATTCCAGATATTTTGTCACACAGCATAATGGGGGAATACCTGAGGTTGAGAAATTAGGCATCTAAGGACTGATCTCCCATAGTCACCACATGGGCACGCCTAGTCCCCCCCACCCCCCGCCAGGGATCCCGTTTCTATAAAATTTAAAGTTGAAAAGGTGGATCTCAGGATGTACCAGACACCCCTAGAATTCAAGTGACAGGAAAGAAGATGTCACTAGCCAAAGAGGGTGTTCTTATTACTGCCGTAGTCTGTAGACGCTGAGTACCATGGTGGACATGAGATCTTCAATTTACCCCCCACACAGGAGAGGTAACATAACTCCAGCAGGGTCTAATTTCAGAAATGCTGTATGCCCAAGTAAATCTGAAGACTCAAAATACTCTGAGAACATATCACATTTTGGGCTTTTTTAAAAAATACTTATCTGAAATTAGTTTCTATGAATTTCCAAATACCAGTTAGAATTTAAAATTTAATTATCATAGTTAAAATGTTTTCCGTGGTTTTATCCATGTACATTAACAGTATATCTATCCTGACGAGGATTTCCCTGGATTTCTACTCTACTTCTCACAATTCCTGAGTGGCAAGTGACTAAACGACTCTGGACCTCAGTATGCGTGTCGCATCATACTAGGAGACCTTAACCCCAAGCACCTCAAAATGAACTGTATTTGAGGACAGAGACTTCGAATACATAAAGCTAAATGAGGAGCTTATGAGGCGGGGGAGGGGAAGGAGGGGAAGGTGGATGAGGTGTTCCAAGGAATTGGTCTCACCTCTGTGGGGCTGCCAAGCGCAAAGTCTGTGCCCAGTGGGCAGGAAACCAGTGGGAGGCCCATTGTTCAGTCTTGATACTGGGCAGACCTGCAGGAATCATTCCCAGGTCCCAGGTGGCAGTCTGGAGCAGAGCTGTTGACTGTTGGGGAAGGATCAGGATTTGCTCTGGCTTTCCACTGACTGAATAAAGCCACATGATTGAGATCATCTGCTCTTCTGGAAATCGGCCAACCACAGGCTAGAGCTGCATTCTCAACTAACCTCACCACAATGTCCAAACCAGGGTTGGACCAACCTGTGCTCAAAGGCTCAGCAGATAAAACCATGTAGCACTAGGAAAGCCAATGACACATCAGGGTGGGCTCTTTTCTCACTTACTCAGTGACTGCTTTCGAGGACAGTGGACAGAAGGTCACTGTCTTATCGTGACAGCTGACCCCAGGATTTCAGCATAGGAGCATGGGATTGGACTTTACATTCCTGAGGCCGGGGGTGTGAGCACATTAGTAACACTGTGGCTCCTCTTCTCTCATCCTGGAGTAAATCTCAGAGTCTGTGCAGTTCCTGAGCCGTGGGGTTGCTCAGAGGAAAGAGACATGCCGAGCTGAAACACTCTTCGTCCTTTGCAGGTGCCCTCCAGAGTAGTGGTCACCACCCATAAGGACCCACAGTTCCAGGAACAAAAGTCAGCTCAGTTCCAAGTGTCAACAAGAAAGCAACCTGTGCTATTGGGGGGTACCACCTAAGGTCACAGGTAGAGTCATTGCTGCCTGAGGGATTAGTAGACAGATGCAGGAGTAACTGGACAGGAACAAAGACTTGTGAACCTGAAGAGGTGGTCCAGCTACTAGAGGAAGTGGTGTGGGCCACCAGGGCTCCCTGGTTTTCTGGCATTGCTCTGTTGTTGTTTGTTTTGCTTTGTCTTTTTCAGTCGTGGGGATTGAAACAAGAGTCTGGTGCATGCTAGGCCAGGGCTCCACCCCTGAGCCACACCCCCAGCACGCAGCTCTGTTTATACCTCAGAGATTTTTGAGGCCTGATAATTGAGTACTAAGAACACACTTTGAGATACCTTGATAAGTTGTTTCCTGGTTTTTAGAGAAGATGCAAATGACTTAGCTGTATTATTAATCATACAAAAGCATTCCCAATATTCAAACCGTGCATGGTTTCATTGAAATTGAAACATAGAAATAGCATTTATAAAGGTTTATTTTTTCTCATCGTGGATTAAACCTTGTTATCTGTTGGCAGTTTACCTCTTGTTTCATTATTTAAAATTTTTTGCAATTTAATTTAAAAATGTTAAATGTGGCAAAATACTCTCCTAACCAAAGTCAGGCACATGTAGTTATGGTAGACACTGACCGACCATCTGAAGATGGATTCAAATATACAAAACAAATAGGTCAGAAAAATATAAAATCAGTTCTTCCTTATTTAAGTACAAATATAACTTCTAATCAGACTCAATATCTTAAGCATTAAAAAGACTTTCTTCAAAGTCACTGCAGGGCAATGTACTGAATTATTTAATTCCAGCAACTGGTGACGAAAATCTCTTCCATTTTCCATACTCAGCTAGAACCTTCTATGTACCTACTATCCATTTACCCAATGCAGTTATTGACTACCTATTCATATATAAAGAGGAATTAGCTACTATCTCTCTGCTCCAGGAGCTAAACAGTTAGTAAATTAATCAATAATTGTAACTCAGTGTATAAATGATCTCTGAGATTTTATCTTAAGAAAATGAGGCAAAATTAAAGAAAAGAAGTAGGGAAAGCCAAAAGGAGAATTCCAGCCAGCAAATCTTCAAAGAGGAGATAATCCTAGCAATGTGTCTAGGAGAGAACTAAGAGATTGATCAGTATCTTTAATCTCTGAAGGAATATTAATTCCCGTACCAAAAAACAAAAGGCTTAAAAATTGAACAAAAACAACTTAGGACTAGGATACACATGTTAATTATAATTACATAAACTCTTCTCTCTCTCTTCCCAGGCAATGTTTGAGATAAGATTACAATTTACCAAAACCTTCACTTCACCATCATCAAAATATAAATATTTATTGCAAATGCCTCAAGGCATATACTATGATTCTCAGTCATGAAAAGACAAAGATTGGTTGGTAGCAACATCTATATACTTTTTGATTCAAAAAATTGCTCTCTACTTCACAGATAAGGGGCACTCTACAATAACAACTGAGGGGAATGGTTACAGAGGGTAAATAACATCCTTCTACTTAGAGTGATAGGAAATAGTCCATGATAGAATAATGCATTCGCATTCGTCAAAAATTATTTATATATATCTGTGATTATGCTAAGGATTACATTCAAATGTTAAATATTAATGCATATAAAATGTAAATTTTATTTAGCAGGAGGTAATTAATATTTTCATGGTTGTCATTTGGTTACCAAGTTGTGACTCCACATACTTGCCATCTTCCACCAGGAAAAACTATGTGGATAAAATTGTACATTATATTGAAAATGTCTGATGGTGGACTGTGTCTAAGATTGATTTTAGAATATCAAGATGGGCTGGAAATTAGTTGAAATAGTTCTCTTTCCCTCTGCTTCATATTAACACAGCATTTTTGTCTCTAGGGACCCAGCATCCAGGTTTGTCTGGGATGAGCACAGACAGCTTTCTGCCCCCATAAAGCACCAGACCCCCACAAATGGATGGCTGGGCACGCCAACATTATGGTGTAAATCTGAGAGACTGGAGTCAGTGGGCCATGAGCCTCCCACAGATTCAGGAAAGCATAATCCCCCACTGCTTAAATCACACTAAATCCAGAGGCCCTGCAACATTGTTAGAGAAAAGTACTCAAAGTTGTAATCACTGAGACCTACACGTTACCCTCAAAGAACACATTAGAATAATAAATACAAACACTGCTAAAATAAATGGGAGGTTAATACAGTGTTTTCATGGGTATTTTAAAAATAATTTTAACTAAAACTTTTATTAGGAATACCCAGTAATAGACTGTTATTATGGACATCTGTTGAGCATTTAAATGGTAACTAGGCCCATAAAATTTTAATCGGCAGATTTTTCAGTATTTAAGACTATATTGCTATCAACATATTTTTCATAAAGTAAGTCATGCACTACTGTCAGTTATATTTATTACACAGAGGAACATTTTAATATAATAATGCAGATGTCTTCATTCTATAAACCCCAATGGTACTTAAAACTAGGATTTTATTACTTGTGCCGAGGGCCAAACAAAGCTATAAACCCGCTAAATTCTAACTGAGCTCCTGCTGTTGGATTGTGCACATTTGAGTTGTAAATTACAATATAAAGTAATCAAATATGTATAAAAATGGTAGTCATGGAAGCAGTATACGGGATTCATAAGATTTCATAAGAAATCAAGAAAAGAATTTATAAACATCAACACTTTGCTCTGAGTTTATGAAATTCTCTTCCCCAAAATACGATAACACTATTCTAATAACTTAAGAAATGATCTGTCAATCAACACTACCTCCGTTATTCTCCTTTTTTCAATATCTCCCTCATTCACAACTTATTTCCAAAATAATCATATAGGCCACCCTGCTAGCCCAGATCCTACACTGAGACTGACCAACTCTCCAGGTAGTGTTATCATCAAGATATTAAAACAATTACAGAGGCTCTCTCTGATGACATTCTATAACATGCAAAGAATTTAAAAGCACCATTTGCAAAATAAAAGATTTTTAAAAATGGGAAATTTGTCTGCTACCAGCTTCAACAAGACAGTGAAACCACCCAGAGACGTGGAGTTTTTCTGTGTGAGTGATAAGTTTGAGAATCGACAGATTTGTTCCCTCCTAATGTATTGTTAGCCCTTATATAATTATGTCTTATTCTCTTGCATAAGAATAAAATAAATTTCCTTAAACATTGAACATATTATAAGCCTTAAAACTGTATCCATGGAATCACACACACACACACACACACACACACGCACACACACACATACACATACATACACATTTTCCTCCATATTCATTTGCCTACATTATAGAGTATATAATTTCTGGAGTGGCCCATTCAGTGAAATGTATTCCCTTAAATTATCACAATAAGCAAAAATAAAATGGTATGACAAATATCTTAATGATGTAGAGCACCTCCAATAGTCCTTCATAAGGATTAGATTTTCTGTGTTTGGCACATCTGGAGAAAATCTAAATTATTCCAGCTTTGTAAAACACATATCTCAAGAGACATGACCAGCCTGCAGAATCAGTGGGCCCTCAGAGGAAGCCCAGTCCTGTATCATACTGTGCAGGGGGACTTGGGCAAGTTAAACTCTCTGAGCTGCTGTTTATTCATAAAATAAAGATAATATTATCAAATTAATTGAGTTGCTGAGACAAGAACATGAGATGATAAAATAAAAAGCATAGCTTCAGGAGTGGGCTAGAGACTCTGTCTGATAACTGATAATATCACACAATCAGTATTTCATTATGATTATTTTAATTATTTTATTGTAATGGTGAAAAAATCTGAAAACAGTATTTACCAAAATGTTAACAAAGCTATGTGTAGGGATTGCAGGTAGATATATTTCTCTTAAGAGCTTATCTGTATTTACAAATTTTCTGTGAAAGATATACAATTTAAAATCTGGAAAAAAATGTTTTCAAAATAGTTGAGGATCAATATCCCATGGCTTTTATTCTTGCCTCTATAAAATACGTACTCATGAATTTTACATTACAGATAGTTTCCAGTAAAGAGTAGTTTCCCTTCCATTTTACCTGGGAATATCACTGTGTAGGGAGACCTTTCCTAGGTGAAGCCCTCCTCTAGCACCTGAGCAGAGAGCACCTGCACTTCTTCAAGGCCACCAGTAGGGGCGGCTGTCAGTCACAGCCAGGGAAGTTATAAATATCACCTGAAATCTGAGTGGATGAAGCAGCAAACCTGGATTTTCACTCAAAAACCATTAAACCCAACGTCTGTGTCCAGCCTCTGTGGCACACAGGCTTTTGAGTAGTGGAAGCCTTGAATCATTGACAGTTGTAGCCACCTCAGGATAATGTCCTTGATCCCTTCCCTCCAGGCTCCAAAAGTGTTGACATGCCAGGAGAGTGTGGTGCCCTGTAGATGTGACCAGGAGTGATCCAGTTAGTGTCAATTCCCTGGACAGCAATGCATGTGTGTGTGTACTGAAAATATGTCTCAACCAGAGGAGGGATAGATTCTAGAGAATTTGCCATTAACTCCAGGGTATGTCTGTCTGTCTGTCTCTCTCTCTGTCTCTCATTCTGTGTGTGTGTGTGTGTGTTGAGCACAATATCAGGGGGAAGGTACAGAAAATAATTATCAACAAGGATGAAGTAAGTCTGAGATCCAGGGCCTTGAAGAGCAGTAATGGTGTATGAAATGTTACTATAAATTCACTTACATTTAGTCAAAAAGTAGGCTAATGTTTTCACAACTTTTAAATAGTTTGTACAACTACTCCGAAATGTGTTTTGAAATGTAGTGTCAAAGTAATCCTCAACTTAAAATTAGAAATTTACTTGAAGTCAAGAAACCTTTGCTGTGAGCAATACAAAATGAACACCCTTCTCCCCTATGCTAAGTCGTCATATAAGTAAGCCCATTTCCTGATGCAGGGTAAGTAAATGGTCACATATTTTGTAGGAAAGATAATGAGTTCTTTCTGTAAGATGTCAGAGTGAGAGGAGAGAAGCAGGGTACAATGAGATAAGGGCTTCAAGGATCATTTTTAAGGACAGGGACAAGTTGGTGGGCAACAAGAACAAAAAGAGGGTGACTGTGAACTAGGGGGGGAAATGAACAAATGAATTCAGAACCGAGCTTCCAGGGGAAACAAGCCGTGACTCCTGGAAGAGGTTGGGAAGATGATGCCAGAAGATACACCACACTCATGCTTCTTTCCAGTAGGAGTTGCTCCTCTTGTTATATTCAAGAAAAAAAAAATTCACAGGAGCAGAGAAAACAGAGAGTCCTGTCACCCAGAGCTGATGACTGGCCAGACAGAAGCTGAAGAAAAGGACATGTGAAGGCGTTCACAGGAGGAGTAGGGGCAGGTTATAGGGATCCACGGAGCCGGGCTGACCCTAGACCACTGTCCACTTTGGAGCTTCACACCATTCGGAGAACAAAGAACTAGAAATTGGAGTGACAATAGGGACTTTGAGGGTTTCAAGATTAACTTCAAGCAGTGCAGCGTCAAAAAGCACCAAGCTGTGGGGAGTGGAAGCGGATGGAGATAGAGCTAGGAGAAGGGCAGAGTGGGAGCCCGCCAGCCTGGGCTGCCACCAACCACAGGTGTTCCTCCTTCTCTGTCCAGAAACTAGCAGCCAGTGTTTATATGGTGCTTCTGTGCATGAAGTCATTGCTTTGGGTGAATTATAAATTTTGTTTGTTTTTATTTTGCCACTTCATCTTGTGCAGGGGATACTGTTTTAATTTTTGTATTAGGCTTAAAGACGAAAACATCATTGTTCAAATTAGGAAAACCAGCATGTGGCAAATCAAGTGCTTGGAGTAACAAATCTGACCTTGGAAAGCTGTACAATTTCCATATATGCTAGTGCAACTTATTTAAGATAATTTTAAATTTGCATGATAATCTGTGCCTTCCAAAGTGCAATAAAAAATAGAGAAAACTGTGTGGCAATGTGTAAACTAGAGAGACCATTAACCGCTTTCACACGCCACCCATGAATTTGTACAGTCTGAGACTAAAGACCTAGTTCATGTTAGTGTTTCTCACCCAGAGCTGAAAGAAACAAGCTAGTCACAGTTCCTCCTAATTCCAGCATCTATGCCTCTTCACTCCCTGAGAACACGATCAATGGACACCTTGCCCACCTAGTAGAAAGGGCAGCCCCAGGACCAATTTCACCTTAGTTACACTTCAGTCCTGGACATGGAAGGTTTACTATAGGAATATTTTGCCAAAAAATATCACAAAGATCATTTTTGTAATTTTAGGTGTACCTGATATACATTTATTTTCAGCTGAAAAGCAGTAAGGTTTTATAAATTCTTCTGAAACACAATTTAAGGTGAGGAGGCCCTGGAATCCCTTAGTAGCCCATATCAAATCTCTCTCTTTTTCTGGTTTTAAATGAAAACACTATACCTTCAACTTAAGATGGTAAAAAAAAAAAAAAAAACACTTACACTTGGTTTATTTCTTCTTATTATATCTTGGCTTAAATTAAGTTTTATAAAAGTTTTCAAATCTCTTAATCTCTTGTCATGTTAAAAATTAAATTTTCAAATAAAAAATATTCTAAGCTTGTTTGTAACTGTGATAATAAATACTGTTGTATAAATTCATACTGAGATAATAATTCAAACACTGAAGTGCATAAAGACAGAAAAAAAAATTCCCCCAGGGAATATCTGTTGTCTAAAGAAAAAGAATTGAAAATAATTTCTCAAAATTACTACCAGTAGAAGAGAAAAGAAAGAATTTTTTTTCATTTTTTAATATAATATGCTTAAAAGCAAAAAGCTGGTATTTTTTCTAATTCATTGTACACTCTTTCCTCCTGGTCTATATTATGCTTCCTCACCAAAACCTAGTTTCATTTTGCTGTATAGTGTGTCACGGTAACAAAAATACCAACTAGGATTTTCTCAATGCATTTGGAATTACCCATTTATCTCACATCTTAATCCTTTTGATCTAAAAATTGCTGTTTTGTAAAATTCTGAAAAGCTGACAGCACAATTGCATGTCCTTCCTCCTACAGGGAGCCTGTAAACGGAGCCTGAATGCCCATTATGTCCTCAACTGTACAATGACAAATATTTATAGATAATTGCCCCATAAGGCAGATATCTTGTTGATGACACACATAGTATTTGAAAGACACATGAGCATAATCGTGATCTAATTTCCTAAGTAATGTGTGTATTTAAAAGACCAGAAGAGATGCCCAGGACACAGTAAAATGATGTGGCAGAAAAGAAAGGCAAGAAGAAAATGACTATTTTTTTTTTCTTAGTTTAATTTTTTTCTTTGTACTGTGGAGATTTACACATACTTTACTTTCTCCTTGAATGTCTTAAAAGGGACATAATTACTGTAAAAAATTCATTACTCACATGCAATGGTGGACCTTAAAAGATGAAGGAAGGCTGGGGTCTGGATCAGTCTTGGGAAGGATTCCTGGATCTCCTTTCCCTCCTGCTCCTCAGGAGGTCACCCATTCCCCAACAGGTCCCACCAAGAATAAGTGTAAAGATGGCAGGATGAGAGGAGCCAGGGAAGGAGGGTCCTACTGCCTTTCCACCACATTCTTCTTCCACTGGACACTGTTTTGTTTTGCACTTTTTTTCTTCGTTTTGTCTCCTGTCTTTTAAAGTCTCAGCATTAAGCTCAGACTTTGCAGGAAAAGTTCACTACTCTTCTCTAAGGAGAAGAAAACCAAATAATCTTGTAAAACCATTAAAATATTTTACTGTTACTTTTTCCAGGTTTTAGATAGTCCCTCTGACCCCACCTCTCTCTCCTCTAAAAGACTGATGATCTAAAGTCAGAAGACAGAAAAGAAGAGTCCTGTTTGGTGAAGTTTGGCAAAGCTGTCTGGGTTACTCTGACCTCTCGCTGAGGCCCAGTTGCACTGCCTGCCTCTCAGCTCAGTCACACACCTGCTTGGGTTTCTATTTAACTTTCACCCTTGCATTTGTTTCATCTTACAAGCATAAAGACTCTGCCATAGCCATGTATTCTAGTCCCTCTGGCAGCAAGCAAAGCTCTCTGCATTTTGATTAAGGGAAGGGCCTTACATCATAGGCTTGCTTTTTATAGAGCATTGCAAATGAGGAGAATTTTCAGTGTGATTCCCACTGATCTTTCTCTCACCATAGGCTGCAATAAAATGCACAGCAACAGAAAGAACCAAGCTGAAACAGCTCCCGGTCCACTCTTTACCCACCCACGTTCTGCATGATAGATTAGCAAAAATGCTGAGACCCCAAGGAAGTTTTAGTGCAATGGTGTAAGTGGCCTCCTTCCTTCATGTCCCTGCTCTGAGGAAGACTTTGTTGTCTCTTTAGCTTCTACTCCCGCCCCCCCACTGCTTTCTTGAATCCACTAAAAAAAGCATGCCCACGTCTTTTCTCACATATCTGGAGTGGTTAGCAGTCAATTATATCCTCTTTTCTCACCTTTTTCATCTAATTCATCAACTTTTCTAATATCTGAATGATATTGTGTATAATGATTGACTAATGAGTGTCTCAAATGAAATACTTTTAGCATCTTCTATTTTATACCAAGTATGGGAACGTCATCCTAAGTGCGCTTTATTGAAGTTTGACGTGCAAAAACAAAATATTAAGCTGGCTACAGTTTTAATTCTGTTATTGAGGCAAAAGGAGCTTGTTAAATAACAAAGTTACTGACTGAAAGAGACAAGTACGATAAGACGGTAGTTACATATCAATACTTCAGTGCAATAAATAAACACAATAAAACCACACGGCAAAGTCAATAGATGAGAAAACTTTTCTTATTGATAAACTCTACACTTTTAAATTAAGTGGTAGAAAATTCCAAGTGATGACAAAAGTATATATTCAAGAGTAACACCGAATTAGATACTATTTTTCATGGATTTTTTTGTGGTCACTCAGAATAAAAACCAAGACTCAATGTATAATGTATTAAGTAAAAGTGGATACCTTGATTTATAATTGAGTCATACAGTTCTCTTTAAAATTGATGATTTACACATGCAGGTGTAAATTATGATAATTTTTAAATGCAATTATTAAATTTGATTTTTTATTATTGGTCAGAACATACTATTTAAATACAAGTACCACATCATTTTCAAGAGTTTAAGGTCAAAACTACAATTCTGGGAGACATTGAACATCTGAGGGGATGAGAATGCTATTTTGCATATGAAAGTCAGACATGTTAAAAGGCATCCAATATACTCAAGTAAACCATGCGTCAAATTTCAGGTATTACTCGAACTTTTCCTAAGTAAAATAACTACTCCCGTTTTCTTTATTTATATTATACATCTATATTTTTTAAAGAAAGAACAAAAATATGTAGTGGGAACAAACTCAGTGCAGTGCGTTTCTTTGTGCTCTCCACATTACTAAGAAGTTCTCGGGGTGAAGTGTACACCTTCCTGGTGCACTGAGGGTGTTCTGCACTCAGGCTTCACACTCAGGTCTCCAGCTACCCCATCAGAGTGCAAATTGGGGATGACAAGTCACAGAGACAAGCAGTTGAGAAGACACATACTTGGATGCCATACATATCATCAAATTTGTTTCTCACTAACTTCAAACTCTCAGTACCTGAAAGCATACTTCAGCCCTCTTCAGGATATTTCATCATTAGAGATAATATATGGGCAGCAACTGCACAGTGTCTGGTATGTCATTAGCACATAATAAATTGCAGCATTTGTTAGCATATTGTTTGCTCATATTTTTTTCAAATCCAGGGGAAAAGTAAAGCATGTGCGGAAAACGGTTTCTTTGTGGAAAAACATAGCTCAGGGTCTTAATGATGTATCATCTCATTAGGTGAGTCATTAACACCTCATGATTCCAAGGCCTACCTACCTCAGTGTTAAATGCATTTACAAAATTTGAGACAATCTTCCTGTATGATAGGGTAAGTAAGATGAGGAAGAAAATAGCTTACAGTTACCACATGCTAAAATTATCATCAGTTGCTAAGTAGGATGCAGAAAATAACCTGGGCATTTAGGTGCTGCATATGTAAAAACAAGCGCAATGAAGTTATCATGAAGACAAATGTCCTGTGTTTATGCTCTTATCCTCATATTCACGCATAAAACTGCACGTTCACCATTTAACATGCATCTTTTTCTTTATATATGGTAGATTGTCCTCCTGACTCCTGATCTCATTTAACTCACATAGAAATAGATGTTTAAAATTCCCAAAAGGTTCTTTGGGTTCCCCACTGACATTATCAGCAGGGTATGCATCTGATGAATCGGTTTTTTTAAAACAATGTCTCATCATCTATCTCAAAACACAGATCGCAACTCTCCAATATAGAATTAGATACAAGAACATTTGAAACGTATTTGGAGTTCATCAAAATGTTTGGTAACCTCCCTTTTTATTCCCAGAGGTAGCTGTCAGACAATTGGCCTAAAGGATTCTGGGAAGAGGTACGAATCGACCTGATGAAGGACATGACAAGGTGAGGTCCATCAAAGCCTGAGCTCCACACCAGCGTGTGTCAGGAAGCCAGAGGTTTCTATGGAGCATCTCACGACAGACGCTGCTAGCTTCCACTCACACATATCAGCGTCATGTGAAGGATAGGGAGGGAGGTTCATTTTCATCAAGTGGATTCTCAGAGAGCTGGCAATGCATCGGCCCTGATCCACCAGTTACTCCAAGAAAATTTTCAGATAAAAAGAAAAATGTGTCAGTTGACCTTAACTGAGACTCCTTTCTTTTTATTAACACATACTAATTGTACATATCAATAGGTTCAGTGCTCAGCAAAACTCAAGGCACAAGGAGAGCTACTCCCGGCCAACTTAGTCACTTCAACTAGGAGGGGAGCCGCGGTGGGAAGTTTGAAGGCTTTGGGGACTGATGCAGGCAGAAGACTTGAGGCAGGAACAAAGACTCCATTAGGAGTCCTTGAACAGAACCACATGAGGTCCCCGATTCCCAGCACGCACCATGTGAGAGGCACACGGCAAGAGACCGTTATCTAGAGTGGTGAGCAAGCAGTGAGCTGCTGGGACAGGGGCATCAGAGATGGGCCCCTGGGTCAAATGATGCTGTTCAGGAGAGTGGTCCAAAGGCTCTAAGGGAGAGAAGCTGTGGGGTCCCAAAACGACAAACTACATTGTCAGTGGCTTGAAGATGTGGATGCAGCTTCTCCATGTAGACAACACTGGAACTAAGTGGGAGAAAAGAAAAGAAAAAAAAAACTGACTTATTTGCTAGATTCAAAGCCACTGGATTGTAAAGGTTTGAGTGTGGTGTCTGTGGGCTTCTTAGTTTCGAAAGCTACTGTGGAAGTATTAAGACCACTAGGGGCCAAGGTACTGAGGGCTTTCTGGCTTATTTGTATAGCTAGCAATTTTCTCAAAACAATGACAACAGCAGGCCTCAGGCCCACACCTTGAATCTGAGGGCTTCTCCAGAATGACAAAATACCGAAACAAATAAATCTCCAAAGACAGTGGTATTAATTCAAGTCCAGGTTAGAGTACTAACATCCATTACTTCAGAAATCAATTACCTTGTTCTTGGCGAAGGATTTATAAAGAAATGTAACTCACGCCCAGTTCTGTGTAGCTTGTGTGCTCACCTGTGTGTACACACCCAGGCCTGCCCCTGCGCTCGGAAGAGTCGCATCCAGTGTATTTCCATTTTCCTCTTTCCCCTTGCAATTTCTCCAGGATTTTCCTCATTCTCTCCTCCAGTGCTGCCTGACACGTCTCCTCTTAAGTTTCTCTTTATATGCAACTTCCATAAAAGCTTTGTTTTTCCTCTTCATACCATCCTAAGCCTGCCTGGATGAGGGTGCCAGGAACCCCTCTGGGCTCCTGGAAATGCAGAGTCTACTGGCAGAGGTGACTGCTGCTTTCTGGTTAGGCATCTTTCCCTCGTCCCCATCTGTCCAATTCCTAGCAGCTAAGACGCCTCGACTTACCCTACAACTCAGTCACTGCCCTCTCTGAAGTGGAAGAGTCCTCCTTGACACTTCCCATGCAAACCATGTGTGACCCAGTTTTCCCATTGTGCATTTCATATCAGTAAGGAAATGCACGATTCCCTCAACTGCCTTCCCCCTGGGCTCTCCTGCCCTAGGCCTCCTGTGTGCACTGAAGGCCCTCCCGGGGAATCGCTGTTCAGCCCTGGAGCTGCAGGCTGAGGGCCAGTCACTGTAGACGTCCAGGACCTCTGTAGGATCCTGGTCCTCTGCACAGAGAGGGCTCCTCCCTCCTCAGACTCCCTCCAGGCTGCTTCCCCAACTGGAGCAGCCGCAGAAGCAGAGTGTCGGCCTCCTTCAGCAGGAGCTTCCGAGTCAGGGAAACTCCGCTCCCCTGGGCCAAAGCCCAGAGATCCAGCACAAAACCCCACCAGATGGAAAGGTGAACGCGGGGGCTGTAGAGGCTGCCACACCAGGTGGCAGAGCCGCCATTGCCCAGGGACTGCCCGGGGTGGAGCCAGGCCTGAGGTGATAAGTGTAATACGAGGCTTTCTGGGGCGTTGTTTTGTTTTTAGTTTTTGTTTTTCCTTCCTTTCCTTTCTTTTCTTCCAAACAGACTTGAAGGAAAGCAATGCCTATGATATTTATTAGTACCAGGAAAATAATTTAAGAATAGAAGGAAGAGGGGAAGGTTTTTCTTCTAATGTTTTCAAAGAGTTGGAATTTTCACAAATATAGTTCACTGAAGTCGATGGTAAAAATGGCACCTTCTCAATCTGACAGGTAAGCTCCATTTAAATTAATTTCCTGGCTTTTCTCACCACGGATCTTCATCTATGTGCTTTTCAAACATCTGTCATAATGTTACAATGATATTAGTATGTAATTATTTAAGTAGGTAATGTCTGATGCTGTTCTGGTGGCCATAACAAACGTACCTGAGAATGGGGGACTTCATAAATCACAGAAATTCATCCTTCACATTTGTGAAGGCCTAACGCAGTTGCAATGTGTGGCGAGGGCCTTTGTTCACAGAGGGCCCTTCCAGGTGTGTGCTCACAGAGCAGGAGGGGAGACAGCTCCTCCCCTTGTTCGGGCACTAATGTCCTTCACCCAGGCTCTGACAATGACTCGATGACCTCTTAGTACCATTGCCTCAGCGAGTAAGTTCCGAGTGTTCTTAGGTTCCAAAGACACAAGCATTCAGACCAATAGTACTTACTATTTATGTTATTATAGTAAATATGCAATTATTCTATCTAATAATAGTAGTTATTATAATAATATATGGCATGCCATCAAAACAGAAAAAAAAAAGATTTACCATTTTGTCTGAAATGTTTTTAGGTTACGAAGTAATTGGTTTAAAATGAAACCTATGCTTTCTGCTAACCAGTCGGCCACAGAAATTCATGCAGGAGTAAGAATTTTTTTTTTTTAACTAAAGAAAAAAATCATAATAGTGGAAATATACTAAAAGTTCCACACTCAAAAAAATTGACTTACTGTGTTGATATACAATTAAAAGAGAAACAAACGTGTGTGTATATACATACATAAAATACATATATATATAATATGTATAATATATATTTTATATATATCATACAATTTGGCCTAATTAAGGCTAATTCACCATTTCTCTTTTCATCCCATTTTAAGTCAAGATTTTCCTTGTGATTGCATGTTAATTTTCCATAAATTCATACACACAATCCACATAAAATATAAATGAACAGGACACTGACTCCCAAGAAGAATGTGGAAAACTGAAAAAGCTTGTTCCTACAAGAACAAAGAACAGAAAGCTGCCAGATAATCTATATGTTTACAGTTTTTGTGTACCCACCAGGAAGCTGACATCACAGAGCAATCAATTAACCTAAAATCTACGGAAAGAGACACCTTCAAGGAGAACTAGCGTGACAGAACTTGCTTCCTGGAACAGACACTACTAGGAAGAATTCATCTAAAAATTGTTAACAAATAACTCAAGGCCAAGTGTGAGCTAAGGAGAAGATATAAGGGCCGAGGGAGTGGCAGGTGCAAGAGGAGTCCTGCTTCCCACCAGGCTCTTCTCCTTGAACTCCACCTGCAGCTCCCAAGATGGCTGGGCTGAGTCCTGGGAAAGCCTCCCCTGGCTCAGGACCTCCTGGGGTGACAGCTGATGCCTTGCACGTGCAGAACCCCAATCTGCCATCTCTCCTGTGGAACAAAGACTTTGTGCATAAAGACCAACTCTGTCCTCATGGCTCTGTTGAAACCCCTGCAATTAGGGAGATCCACCTCCCTAAACAAGAAAACAAAAACAGAAGGAAGCCCTGAGTCCCTGAGGTTGGAGGGGTGAAGCCAGATCCATGTTGGCCCAAGTAGCTCATAGAACATTAGGCCCCAAACCGAAGTGCACCTGCTGTGTAAGAACCTGGAACTGCTAGAAAACCAGGGAAAGAAACGCTGCGAGCACAGGAACAAAGATAACATTCGCAGTGACTTCCCATAACTGGTCAGATGAGCCAGGAGAAACGGAAGTGACTTTTAAAAAGAGATCAACCAGGGTTCTGTACTCAGAGAAGGGACATTTCAAGATGAAGAGGAAATAAGGTGCCCATGACAAATCCATGTTTAGTAGGAAAATGTATCGACAGAGATCTACACTGTAACAAACACTATAAGAAGACAGCTGCAGAAGGGATATAAAACTGACGGAGCCGGGAACAGTGCACACTCATAATCCCAGCCACTCCAGAGGCTGAGGTGGGAGCATTGCAAGTTCAAAGCCAGCCTCAGGAACTTAGTGAGGCTTAAAGCAACTTAGTGAGACCCTCTCTCAAAATAAGATAAAAAGGGTTGATGATGTGGCTCAGTGGTTAATGTCCCCTGGATTCAATCCCCAGTACTAAAAAAAGAAAAAAATAAATATTCCCTCTCAAAAAAAAAAAAAAAAAAAAAACCCTGATGGAAAGCTGGATCTACACAAGCAAATAAAGAGTGTAGGGTAGGGTAGACAAAGATAATTTTTAAATTTGTTATTTTTTATTTTTTGATTGCTGTGAAAGCAATTTATTCTCCAAAGCAAAAGTAGTAGCAACATTTTGAATTTACAATGCACTTAAAAGTAATATACATGACAGAGAGGCAAAAATGGCAGAGAGGTTGAAAGCATGCAGTTGCTAGAGTATTAAACCATGTGTGAAATAGTATGGAATCATTTGAAGGTGGAATTTAATCAATAAAGGTACATATTTTATTGCTAAGATAATATTTACCTTATTTATTCTGCTAAGACTAAATAAGGATGTTTGGTGATGGATGTGTTAATTAGCTTGATTTGACCATTTCACAACCTGCTGATGTACATCTGTCAATATGTCCTGTTTACAGCACCAATATACACAATTTCCATTTGTCAATACTACAAGTGATCAAAATATGCACATTTTGAACCATATGGAAATCACTAAAAGCGTTTTAAATAACATAATAATAATAATCCAAGACTAGAAACAAAATGAAATCATGGAAAGTACTGAAACAGGAAGGTAGAAATAAATGAGAAATAAAGAAACAGAAGAAATAAATATCAAAGAGCAAAATGGAAGTTTTAATCCAACCACATAAATAACAATATAAGTGTTCTAATTCACTGAATAAAAAACAAGCTACAATTTTTAGGGAAAATACCCAAATCCTAACTACATATTGTTTACAATAAAATCTACATTAAATATAATGACAGAAATAGGTTAGAATAAAAAGAAAAAAGTAAACTATTCTAACACTCACAGAAAGCAAGCTGGAGTAGCTACCAGCAATCTTCTGGACAAAAGGTTGCCTGTCAGGCAGAAAAACATCATAGAATGCTAAGGGGTCTCTGATCCATGAAAGTATGTCAGTCTTCATTAGTACACGGACAGCTTCAAAATTCCTAGGGCATGCACCAAAAGGACAGCCGGAAGGAACAGCAGTAGTCAGTGAACTTTGGAAAGAAAGAAACCAAGTATGGTGATGATGGACTCATCTTGGTATCTAGACCTCGTAGAAAGCTACACTGGCCATCACAGTGCAATTATAGAGAAATTTGGAACACACACACACACACACAGAATTTGGAAGATATATATGGAGAGAGAGAGAGCGCGATAGAGAGAGAGAGAGAGAGAGAGAGAGAGAGAGAATAGAGAAACAGACTCACAAAGTTAATTGATTTTCAAGAAAAATACCAAAAAATACTAAAGCTATCCAATAGAGAAACTATAATTTTTGCAACACATGTTCCAGGAATTAATGAAAACAAAAATACACATCTATGTCTATGCTTTCTAAAGAGAAAAATCTAATATAGAACATGGAAAGTATAAAAAGTGCTATGTTTGAAGAACTAGAAAAAAAAAGTCCTAAAATTCATTTTGAGGAATAAAAGACCCAAAATAGCCAAAGCAATTCTAAACCAAAAAAGCAATGCTGGAGGCATCACAATACCTAATATCAAATTATACTACAGAGCTATAGTAACACAATCTTCATGGTACTGGCATCTAAACAGACACACAGACCAAGGGTACAGAACAGAAGACACAGAGACAAATGCACTTATCTATAGTCATCTCATCCTTGATAAAGATGCCAAAAACATACACTGAAGAAAAGGCAACCTTTAACAAATGGTGCCAGGAAAACTAGCTATACATATGTAGAAGAATGAAACTACACCCTTATCTCTCATCTTGCACAAAAGCCAACTCAAAATGGGTCAAAGACCTAGCAATTAGATCAGAAATGATGCCGCTCCTAGACGAACTCCTAGGGTCAATACTCCAGCTTTTAGTCACAGGCAATGACTTTCTCAACAGTACCCATTAAAACTTAGGAAATAATGCCAAGAGTTGATATATAGGATGGCATCAAATTAAAAAGCTTCTGTACAGAAAAGGAAACAATCAAGAACATGAACAGAGAGCCTACAGGATGAGAGAAAATCTTTACCACCTGCACCTCTGATAGATCATTGATCTCCAGGACATACAAAGAACTCTAAAAACTTAACACCAAAAAAACTCCATTAACTCAATCAATAAATTGGCAAAGGAACTGAACAGCACTTAATAGAAGAATATGAATGCTCAAAAATATATTTAAAAATGTTCAACATCTCTAGCAATTAGAGAAATGCAAATTAAAAATATACTGAGATTCCATCTCTCTCTAGGCAGAATGGTAATTATCAAGAATACAAGTAAAAATAAATATTGACAAGGATGTGGGGGAAAAAGCTACACTCAAACATTGCTGGTGGGACTACCAATTGGTGCAACCACTGTGAAAAGCAGTATGGAGATTCCTTAGGAAATTTGGAATGGAACCATCATTTGACCCAGTTATCCCACTCCTTGGCCTATACCCAAAGGACTTAAAATCAGCATACTACAGTAACACAGCCACATCAATATTTATAATAGCTCAATTCACAAAGCCCAACCTATGTAATGAACCTAGATTCCCTTCAGCAGATGAATGAATAAAGAAAATGGAGATACACACACACACACACACACACAATAGAATATTACTCAGCTATAAAGAAGAATGAAATTATGACATTTGCTTGTAAATGAATAAAACTGAGAATATCATGCTAAGTAAAATAATCTAGTTCCAAAAATCCAAAGATTGAATGTTCTTTATGACATGTGGATGCTAACCCATAACAAGGGAGGGTAGGGAGAGGAAGTATGGAAGTTCGGTGGATTAGACAAAGGGGAATGGAGGAAAGGGAGGGGGCATGGGAATAGGAAATACAGTGGAGTCAATTGAACTTAGCTTTCCTATATTCATAGATGAATACATGACCAGTGTAACTCCACATCACATTCAACCACAAGAATGAGATCCTAATGGGAATGGGTGGCATCCCATGTATGTCTACTATGTCAAAATACACCCCACTGTCATGTATATCTAAAAATAACAAATAATAAAAAAAAAGAAAGTCAAGAGGGATAAAGAACAGTGGTTACTGGATGCAGGGAGGTAGAGGGGCTGAAGGGGGTGGACAACAGGTACCCAAACACAGCCTCCGGAATTAATACGTTTCCATGCTCCGTATCACTGTCAGACTATAGTCGTTGTATATTGTGTATTTTAGGAAGACTTAGAAGAGCAAAGCTCTGAGGCTCCAAACAGAGAAATAATAGGGAGACAGAAATGCTAATTTCCCTGATTTGATCATATGTGTCAAGTGCATGGTAAATATCATACCATACTCTCAAATATACACAATTATTACATATTAATCTCAATTTCTAAAAAAATAAATGGAGACTGATATACATGATTATATATAAGAATCTTGAATGCTTTAGGCAAAATAAAAGTAGCCAGACACAAAGAACAGCATGCTGGAAGATTACATTCATATGATATCTGAAAAGGCAAAAACTGGGTGGACGTGAAGACACATTGTCCAGTAGCATGAAAGGGAAATTGGGCACAGAGACGGGGAATCTGGGCTGGTGCTGGGGCGGATTCTGCCTTGACTTTAATGATGACCTGACCATAGGACTTGGTCAAAAGCCACAGAACTGTACCCTGAGACGGGGTTTTACTGTATATAAAATTTGTTACATTAATGGGAGGAGATTGAAATGCTCTATAAGGTTTTAACATTTATAACAAATCAATGTAAATTAAAATGAATCAATAAAAGATAACACATACATAGCGACTAGAGTTGTATCTCAGAGGCAGAGCGCTTGCCTTGTACGTGACAGGCACTTCATCGATTCCCAGCACCACATATAAATAAGCAAATAATATAAAGGTTCATCAACAACTTAAGTAAATAAATAGATAGATAGATAGGTTAAAAAGATAACACACACTCTTATTTTCGAAAAATATCAATTTATATATTGACCTCTATATTGTTTTAGAAATCAAAATCAATTTGTTTTCTTACATTACCAACTTCATATGCTGCTGGAAGGAAGTTGTGATGGGCTAGAACAAAGAGTGGGTAGGCAGAAAATGATAAATGTCAAAAGTGCACGATCCTGTTCCTTTGTTTTGTATACAGGTAGAACCAGTCTCATTAAAATGATTAATGTTTGATCACAGCACTTTATTTGTAAAACAGCAGAGAAATTTTCTTCAAGCAGAATTACAAAACTGTCTTTGTGTCTGGTGTGGTTAGAATGTCCCCACCAAAATTCCTGTTGACATTAGTCCTACTATGAGTTACTAAGAGGTCAGACAGGGCGGGACCTTCAGAGGTGATAGGTCAGGGGGCGGAGCCAGCCCTCTGTGGGTCAATAGAGAATAGGTTCTGAGCTTCTCAAGAGCGCATCTGCTGACAAGCTCAGCTTGGCTGTCTCCTGTATGGGCCCTGTCAACTTATGACGCCTGTCACGTGTGCTTCCTCGGGTTGCCCCAGAAAGATTCCATCAACAGGAAGCCCTCACCAGGGCCCTTTAACATTCCAGCCTCCAGAACCCTCATGGGAATAAACCTTTGTTCTTTATAAATCACCTTGTCCATATATCCAGATACAGTAACAGAAAACAGACCATGCCCTAGCAGTTCTTCTCCATCCCCATCTCTTTTCCACTCCCCTGCCTCTGGCCTTCTTCATCTCTGCTTCCCACCTCGCTGAGATTCGTCCCTCCCGACCTCAGAGGAGTTTAAAGTGCCACCTCCCTGTGAAGGCTTCCCTAGAGGTGAGGTCAGACACCACCACAGTGTGTTTCTGCATTAGGAGCTCTCTGCTTTCCAAGGTACTAACAGTGAACAGCATGAGAGTTTCAATATGCTTTTCAAAATCTGCCTAAAGTGCATGCTTAATGAACTGTGACTATTTATGTCATTGTATCCCCAGCATCGAACCCTAATTAATAAATGAATAAACTGAGTCTGCTTGGAATACATATTAAGCCATCAAGATAAGTACTTCAGTGCTTGAATTTAATTTGGCATTGCATACTTGGCCAAAAATATTATTAAATACATAAATTAAGTTTAACCTCAGAGATATTTGAACTTGCAAACATAATAAATAATTGATATTTGGAGTGAAAAGGAAAACTTTTGCAAGATAGGCATCTGGCCACAACAGTCAATTAGAGAAAGAAGCTTTCAGCCCTTATGGAAATGTTCTGATGCTGGCTCTCAGCGCTGTATGATGTCAGAATCTATTATGGGATGGATCCCCAGCCAGGCAGCCTGGGTCCAGGAGAGCCAGCGTAGAACCACAAGCAGGTTAACTAATCTCTGTGCTTCAGTGTCCTCAGCTGTAGACCAGAGCAAATGACAGTTCCTGGCTGATACTCAGGCAAAACAAGCATGCAACTGGCTTGTGCTCAGCTTGCAATAAATGTTGGCCATTTTTATCAGAGATTGCTACTTAGCCTCTGAGTGACAGAATTCTAACATAGAATCAAGTGCAGCAACAGCAGAACCAAGTATCTCATTTTAACACTGCTTTTATTTTAATACCTTAGATATTAAACAATTTTCATACATTTTAAGTCTGAACACTTTCATAATCTTAAAGATGGAAGAAAACTACAGATGGGCCCAATAAATTAAGACTTAAAGAATATTTTAATGCTGTCAATAAACTCCATTCTTCACATCTCTTAAATATTGTATTAGAGGTTTTCAGAAACACATTTCATGAAGTTTTTCAGTTCCCCCGTTCCAAGATTGGGGATCACAATCAGCACCATCCATCAGTGAATCAAGCATCAAATTACATTTGACAAGGAATATTAAATCCTCGTTGTAGCAGATTCAGATTTATGTTTTGGATCTAAAACAGTGTTTAGTTAAATGTAAAATAACAAATCCCAATAACCATACATATTGATTTAAAATGAACCAGTCTTGACAGATGAAATTGGTTCATTTTGAATGTTTTGTAGAGTAAAACCAAGATGAAACCTCACATCCCTGACCCTGGAGACACACGACCAATGGATCTGCCACTGTTGGAGAAGCCTTTTCTATAAATCAGACCTTCAACAGCTCTAGATACATACACTTGTTATTAAAAATTTTTACTATGAAATAGTAGCACATAACTTTCCTCTAATTTGTCATAAGGGCCCTTATTTTGCTAGGCATCTAAGTCCCCAAACTGTCACAATTAGTCGTCAAGGTCTCTGCCCCCAGGTCTCTTGCCTTGATTGTTTTCTTCCTCTTCCAATCTTCTGTGTTCATTTGGAGTTCTTCAGCCATCTGGAGACCTTCAGGCTTCTGCCAACCAGATTCCCTTCCTCAAGTTCCACTGTTTCACATTTGCCGTAAACCAGTGATGAATGGACTAGCTGAACCTGCATCTTCATTAGCACTGCCATCATTTATTATTGCCATGCCACTGATTACACCTGCAGAAAAATTAGAAGACTGAAAAGTGGCAAGCATTGGCAGGAGCAAGGTGACGCGCAGCCCTTGTGCATGATTGGAGGGAGCAGATGGGCACTGTTGTCCTGAACAGGAGTGTGACTGTCATGGCCAAATTTGGTATCCATGCACTGAGACCAAGCATGTGAGCAGGCGCATGTGTGCCTGTGCATGCAAGTGTGGGTGTGCAAGCACATGAGTAGTCATTGTACTCATCTCTTTAACTAACCACAGTCTAACCTTCCTAGAATCCTGCCATTTCTACAATTACTACCAATCACTGGATGTTTAATTCTGAGAAAGTTATTCAATCTCTGTATCTGGTAAATGGAATAAAATGGGGCTAATTCACAAATTTGTTGGGATTATTACCTAAAGTAATATGGATCAAAAAATAGATCAATATAATGATAGTGGCTTTATAAATAACAATTGAAAACTGGAAGCAACCTAAGGATCCTTCACCGTGCAAACTGAGTACAATCCACGGTTTATCACAGAACTCTACTCAGCCATGAAAGTGAAGAAGCCACTCATACATGCAGTGATATGGAGGGATCTTGTCAAACACGTGATGCCAGGGAAAACAGCCAGAGCCAAGACCCACATGCAGCTTTACCCCATTTAAATGGCCTTCTGCAGTACAGAATGGACCAGAGACATCAAGCCCTGGGAACAGCGGACACAGAAATCAGGTGACAGAGGCTGATGGACACTCTCTTCACTTGATCAAGGTGGGGCCAGAGGTGTATCTGAGTTGTTACAACCAAGAGAACTCTACACTGTATGTAAAAGGGTAAACCTTACTCCATATTGTACCCTATAAACCTGATAAGCAGGTTAATTGAACTGAGTGTTTTAAAGTAAAAATTAACTAAACAATTTAAAATAAATAAATAAGGAAATGAGGCACTTTGTAAGCTGCAATGTGAATTCAAGTTCAACATGTTATTAAAGGAATTTTTCTTTAGATAATTGAGTAATTGTACACATTATAGTATATAGATGAATTGTTTTGTAGTAATCTTTATGAAATATATTCATAAAATATCAAAGAAACATATAATTATTAATTGTTTTCTAATCTAGGGATATGATACATTAAAGAGAAGTCAGGTAAGATTATTACATAAAATTATTAGAAAATTTAACAGTCATATATTTCTGTAATAAGTAAATATGGTTGTTCTTATTCCATCTTTGTCAATGAGACTAGTCTCTTCTCTCTCTCTCTCTCTCTCTCTCTCTCTCTCTCTCTCTCTCTGACAGAAATAGACAGTCACCGAAGACCATCATGACTCTCCGGTCTCCTCTGTTTCCGTCTACAAGCCCCGACTTCATGATTCCCAGTGCTGCCTTCTTTGCGTTTCTCTAACCCTTCCCATTCACGTCACCTGAGTGGAAGTCACTGAATGAGAACCCTCCTAACTTCTTACTGGCAACTTAAATATCTTCCCCAAAATTCCCATGAGGTATTCCCTTTCCAAGGAAGATTACCTCATCCTCCTTAGAACTAGAAAAACTCCCCAAAGATCGCTTATAAAACAGTGGTCACTTGACAGATGTAAAAAGTGAAGGAACTGAGGGGTCCAGGAGAAAAGGTAGTCAGAGATTTGAGAGATTTGAGAGATGAAAATTCTGAGCCAGGGACCTCAGGACAAGGACACCTGCCTTGTTCTTGGAAAACCAACTGCCAAGTGCAGAGGAAAAGCTACCTAAACCTGGTGAGAACAGAGGGTAAAAGTGCTCATCACAGAACCCAGGTATCAGAAAAAGACCAGGAACTTGATTATTAAAACTTGGCCCAGGGTGGAAGCCAGGGCTCAGGAACACTCCCCTCCCGCTGGCACAGAAACACAGGGCAGGCCAGCAACAACCAGGCTCCAGCTCCACAGCAAGGGGCCACAGCAGGGAGCACAGCAGGAAGTAGCCCTAGAAATCCAGCGCGTGGGTGAAAGGCTTCTTCTGCAGTGGGAAAATCAGAAATGTGCGTCTGGGAAATCAGTGGACTCCGTACTGTGGCTGGGCTCTGTGGGCAGAAGAATGAAGAACTGGCTGAACTCCTCATCAATTGGGGGCACGATGACACAGTCTTCATCCAGATCACAGCATTTATTCATTCTGATGGTTATAAAATCTGATTCAACGGTCAGAGTGGTGCAGTCCATGTGCTGTGTCATTGGGGCTTAATGTTGGAGTCCATGGAGAGATTGTACAAGGTGGTGGTCAGAAGAACAGACTGGAATCCGACTGTCTAGCTGGAGTCAGAGCTCCTGCCCTTACCGTCTGACCATGGAAAAGCTGGAGGGTGACACTCATACCCATGCTGTAGAGCTGGCATGAACAAAGGCAGCTAAGTCTCTTGCAGAACACAGGCTGGTACACACAAGTGCTACAGAAATGTGCTCTGCTCTCAGCTGTATGGCCACCTGAGTTTACACCATGCACATCATAGCTTCCCGGGCAAAAGGTCATAGTACTCTGAGATGAATGTGTTTCATAAGAGTTTCAAAAAGTCAGATTTATTCTTTGAATAGTGTTTTTATTCCTTACTCTGTTTTATCCCTATTTTCATATGTGTGATCATATCTAACACCCACACTCATATACACACACACATATAAATATGTTCTGCATAAGTACACGTACAGTTTTATATATATATATTCTATGTATATTATTTGCCTAAATTTATTTTATACTTATGCATACATTTGTTAACAAGAAACTCACTCTGACACTTGCAAAAAAGACTTTAAACAGGGCTGCAATTGGTGTAAAGATTCATAATTGCAGAGAGATTGAGATCAACTCCAAAGACAACAAAGAGAGATGGAGATTTATAATCAAAAGTAGAGTCAAGGAGTCAACAAAAAAAATACCAACAGGAAAATTTCATCTGATTTAAGAGGATTCTTGCTAAAGGTAAGGCAGAGTGAGCAGCTGTCAAGGGTGAAGGATGAGGAATTTCATAACCTAGAGCAAGTGATCAGACATCAAGGGGAGTCCCGTCAATCAGTCTTAGCAGGATTCCAGCTACCACTGGCTAGGCAGGGTTGAGGACAAGGCCCTGGGATGAGACCTTGATAAAAAAGAGGGCCCATGGGCCTGTATAAAGTCCAGTCAAGGAGAGAAACCTCATGAGTCCCTCCTCTATTCAGAAAAACCTCGTGAGTCCCTCCTCTATCCATTCTGTTACCTCTGAACAATGTAAGTCCAGCTCTCCTTCGATTGCCTCCTATTCCCTAAGGACAGCTGCCATGACTTCGTGGTAGAGCACTCAGGGATAATTCTAGATGTTGGGCAAGACGCGTCCCAAGATGTCTGCAGGGCAGCAGCCCAGGGCAAGGCAAGGCTGAGGGTCCTGCACCTTCAGCTAGCTGGGCATCTTCTAGGGGAAATTTGGTTACCAGTCATCCACACCCTGAGGACCCTATCAGGATCCTGGGAGTCAGGTCTTGGTTCTCAGGGACACCAGTTAAGGAGAATGACCAAAGAATTGGAGAGCTATAGCCCAATGATAGGGAGAAAGAAGAGTTGAGATGTGGTAGGGACTGACCAAATCTGCAAGATGCCAAACCCATTCTATTTCACAGATAGTCAAACCTCAAAGACAATCAAGGAAACCCTAATCTGATGGCACACAAAGGTGTGCTAGTTTCCCAGACCAGAATATTTCTTTCTACATAAATCACTCTTTATTTTTAAAGATAACCAAAATAAGATTATTCTTCTTTACAAAATAAGTCCTATTCTGATTGGATTTGACTGGGCCATTTATATAAGTGCAACAAAAGTGTTAATTGCCAATGTAGGTCTTTTTAAGTTTACATTTCTGACATCTTTCATAAGGAATCTCAGATTAGACTTTTAAAAGTCTCCTGAGGCTTAGGAAACAAGCCAAAAATCCCCAGGGTGTTCAACTTCAGTACTTATAGATTTGAGTGAATTCCTCCCTTCTCAAGGACTCAAATCATCATGAGCTTCTGGAGCCACCGAGAAATGACTTTCTATACTCACCTCAAAGGCTGGGGAAGCTGCAAGCTGGGTGCCAGGCTGTTTTTCCCAAGCTTTGCAAGAATTGCCTCCAAGAAAGTCAGTCTCAGTTTCATAAAATTGGTCATATCTCATTCTCGTACATCATTCTCAAGCATGACACACCAGTGGAAGGCTTGGTTATGTAAGTTTCCAGTTATGTGCTATGACAAGGACAGTTCCTTAGTGAAGTGTGTAAGTGGAGTCTCTGTGAGAGTTTCCAGAAGCTAGAGGGATTAGGCAGGAAGAAGGGGGAAAAAAGTGTTTCACTTCTGTTTACAAAAGTGTAATCTACAAGGTTTTTATGAACTATAATTTAAGAGAAAAGCAAAAGCAGTTTGTTGTGCACGGAAACTAGATCACTGAACATCCACTAATACTCCAAAAAGTCATAATCACTCTTGATGAGCTCCTTCAGTCTCATGTACTTAATTTGTGATATGCTTGACCTTGTGTTAGTAGTTTAATGGATCTATCTGGATCCATGCTCTTGGAGAAGAATTAGAATGAAACAAAAACTATCTGTGGAAGTGAAAAGATTTTTAAATGGTCATAGTTAAAGGTGCTTTGGACTTTCCAGGGAGCTTCTTGGAAAGTCAGAGCAACATTATGAAGAATTCATGTGAGATTTGATTCTAATAAGGGAAAATGTCAAAAATATTACAAGGTTTGATTAAATAAGATCTTAGGTTACTGTGAACCAATATTTAGCTTCTCTTTTAACTGAGGTGACAATGAAATAATTCAAAATTAAATGTAGATTTCACAAAAATATAGTTCTTTTCTTAAATAAGAAGACCTGTTTCTCTTAAAATCAAGAGCACAATATTAAGCACACGTAAAGCAGAGGGAATTTTTTTTGATAAGATGCTACATTTCTTACGTAAACACTTAAAAGTTAAAGAGGACTCTTGTGTAATTTCTTATTAAGAGAAGACCAATAGTCTTAAAGAACCCAGCTGTTTTAATAAAGAGAAATCCACATTCTACATTCAGCATTGATGTGCTATCAATACTAAACATTAAAAACAGAAGAAAAAATTTATAAATAACTCCATCCAATCTTAGCCGGTTTTCAACAAATGATAAGATTCTTTTTTCCAAAATTATTTTTTCTGCAAACTGTCTACAACTTTTTATATCCATTCAGTTGTTCTTCTATGTTTTCTTCTTTCTAAGAAGGACACAATTACTTTTGTCCTTTAAAATCATATATCCCACATTTCTAACAATGTTCTCTTCCTTTACTCTGATTAAGTTTTAAAATTTTATTTTCATATCTTGATTATAAACGTAACCTATTAATGACTTTGTTTTTTTCCTTTTTCCCACAGAGAAAAGTAGGATGCAGGCAAGTTTGCATTTTTGTGCAGACACCAGGATTTGATAGTTCACTGGTCAGCTTGGTAGACCTGCGATACAGGTGTGGGCTTCCTGAGTACGGGGCCTCCATGGGGAAGAAAAAACAACTTTTTAAGACTCAAATTTATTTTGCCTCTTTTACCACATCAAGGAAGAAGATAAAATTTTAAAAATTATATTTAGGCTTCGTGTTACAGTAATTTATCTTTTTGATTAATGAAAACCTGTTGCTTAACTTCACATAACTCAAAGGTTGAAAATTACTGGGAAGATTCTAGGAACTATTTTTAGACAATTATAACATTAAGCAAAGACAACCATTGTTTAGAGTTATCAACCCTTTAACTATTTTTTTTTATAGCACCTGCTTCTCAGACAACTTCCATAAAAGCAAAAACCCTAAAATAGCTTAACATCTGAGTGTTTTGTTTTCCTGCTGTGGTTGATATGAATGAAGTCATTCATTTGTATTTCATCTCTTTTTCAAAGTAATTTTTAATATTTATTTTTAGTAGTAGTTGCTCACAATACTTTCACTTTATTCATCTTTATGTGGTGCCAAGGATTGAACCCAGGGCCTCATATGTGCTAGGCGAGTGCTCTACTGCTGAGCCACAACTTCAGCCCCCTGTATTTCATTTTTACTTGTACATTTGTTCATAGGTTGAATTTATAACATTTATACTCTAAAACATCCGGTACAGTATTACCTCATTTAATTAGTAAGATAAAGCAGAATAAAAATGAATGCTCACATTATACTTAATTCTGATACCCCAGAAAACATAGTGGTTTTTAATAAATCAGTAATAACAAAATAGTCTTATTAGTCAAAGATTTACTCAAGTCATGTGAAAGTGGAAAACATTTGGGTTAGTTACTATATTTCTGGGATTTTTAAGAATATTTATTATATAGGCACTTATCTATCTCTGCAGCCTTTGAATGTAATTCTTTCACAGGATTCCATGATTGAATGTGATAATACCATCCACAGTCAGAAGAGCATCACACACAGAGCATATGTGCCTGCACACCACAAACACGCAGACAGATGCCAATACAGCACTTACAGCTTTCATTCTAAGCATGTGATTGTGAATCACATAAACAGTACTATAAACTCCTGGTTTTGTGAAATCGTGGCTCACTTGGCTCTAGTTTGTGTTTCTGAGTCGTGTTTCTGTTGGATGGAGAGCATTCAGCCTACTTGCTCAGTAGCAGAGCTAGTGATTTCTATGCTGACTTGTGGGGGATGCTTTAAGATCTTCTTTTCCCCTGGTATGTAGTGGCTGAGTCCCTTGAGAGTCTGTGATGGGGGGTAGGGTCCTAAAGTTCAAGGTGGAAGGAGCTGGGGGAGGGGCTGGAATACCAACAGAAAAGTGTGGCAGTGTGTTCGGAGGGAGAGAGGAGGTCGGGGTTTGAAGATGTTCAAGTCAGAGGACTCAGGGACTTGAAGAGAAGATGGAAGATGGAACAAGGAGGATTGTAACCAGAAAGGGGAGGACGAAGGAGGTATCTGAAGTCCACCAAAGAAGTTTCAAATCATCCTTAGTAAGACCCTGCCAGTAAGAAAGGAAGGGTCCAGAACTGGCATCACAGGCAGAGGGTGCAGTCGGAGGGGTTGAGGAGGCTGTGGGGTCAGAGGACAGTGGAAGGTATCATCACTGAGAAGCTTCTGTGTTCTGAAGGAGCTGCAGCTCACAGGGAAGCCATCCAGGTCTCCATCCAGCCTTGTGTCTTATGATCAGATGCCCAGGGTACCCAGGACCCTCACCCACTGCTGAAGGAGGCCTCATAAAAGAGCAGGGGATTTCCCATTCAAAGGCTAAGGAGTAAATCCCCTCTCAAAAAGAGCCATGAAGACACCGTCCTGGAAGATCCTTTTCTTAGCAGGAGCTAGGGCCCTGACCCACCCTTGAGAATATACTCCCAAGCTTATTACTTTTCAGACAACCCTCCTCCTCCAGAGCACTGGGTTGGATGGCGAGTTAGACTCATCTCTCCTAAAATGTTAAATGCTACACTTTAATAGGATTCTTGCTATTAAACAAGCAGGGTGGGCAAAATTAAAAACAAGGCCCAGAACAAGGCTTACTACAAAGAGGGCTCAAAGGCCCTGCTTAGATTAGGTCAGGGAAAGAGTCTTTGTTATTCCCAAACCACCATCCACTTACAGTATCCATGGACCTATCCATGCATGCACCTCTGTATCCACCTGTCTATCTACCTAACCTAGTCTATTCATGTATATATTTTGATATTCATATCATCATCTATTTTCCCTACACTTATTTCTAATTACAAAGTGTTATTTTATTCATTTATTCATCGTAATTCTTCTCCAAAAGCATATGTGCTTTTGAAGTTAAAGCCTGTATGTCAGGGATATGATGCACTTTCTGGGAACGTTCCTAAGGGAAATGCCAGAGGACCTGCTGCACCCTGACCCAGCCCCTCTGTGGCTGGAGCCTGAGAAGATGTGGAGCTTGACACTGTGTCACAAGAACTCTCAGATTTTTCCAACTGAAGGGGAAACCACCAGAGTTGGCCTCAACATAAACTTCCACAGTTCCAAATAGGATCCACAGACTGTGGCTCCAAGTTCAGGTAACAACCCTACAAAGTGATATTGATTATCTTACAGGCCAATAGGCTCAACTTGATAGCATTTGATTTGAACCAATCTGTCCTGAGTTATCTACAGAAAATATCAATATTTTTATGAAAAGCAATTAAATGAAAAAAATCTAAATTTAAATTTACATTCATTTTGGATTTTACTTAAATCTTAACTCACTGAAAAATAAAACATCCCTGTATGTAGTTGCTGCACATTTATCAGATCTCCCTGTCAGCTGTACCAAGGGAGGGGTCCTTTTTATGCTTCCTACTTGCTCCAAGAGTGAAGAACCTAGACAATTCAGTTATACAAACAGTAGCTTACTTACCCTCCAAGATCAAAGCTCTTATTATAGTTAAATTAAAATATTAATGGCAATTGTTTGCTTTACCTTTTAGGATTGAAACATGATACCATTTCTTTTCATAAGTACCTTAAACAAGTTAAAAAAAACTATATTGTTTTTGGGCTAGGGCTGTAGTTCAGTGGCAAAGCACTTGTATAGCATGTGTGAAGCACTGGGTTTGATCCTCAGCACCACATAAAAATTAACATATAAAATAAAGGTATTCTGTCCATCTACAACTACCAAAAAAAATTTTTTTAAAAAAACCTATATTGTTTTTAAAGTATCATGAACACATGAATTATATAAAAAGGCTTGGTAGAGAGTTTAGATGTAACAGTTCCTATTATAAGCCGTTTTCTACATCCACAATCTTTAAGATTGCTACAAAAAGAGTCATGGAGGTAAAAAAAAAAAGACAAATTAACTTCAAAAAAAGTTTGGCAATATCCTTTGTGTAGCCTTTTTAACACCTCACTTTGAAACTTTGTTTTCCTCTGGTGTACAGGTAGGCTACAACTGAATGCCACTCTCCATCTTTAGAATCTCCCCTTGGTTTAATTTAGTTAGTTTAAATTTGCTAGTATGCTTTAGGGCAAGGCATGCAATCATTTCAGGAACTTTCTGATTCCTAGTTCTGAGGGAGACTTCTCCAATCAGGCAAGTTTAAAGAGGCATGTTGCTCACCTCAGGTACACCTCATTTGCTTAATGCACTTGATTTCTTAGCCTTTGCTCTAGACTCCTAAACAGAGAGTGATATGTGGACTTATAAAACATGCAACATCGTTGAGAAAATAAATTTTTTATTTACATGCCTGAGTAATTTTGAGTTTGTCTTTGCAAAGAATTCTGGCAAGAGAGATAAAGGAAAAAATGTTTCCATTTTTTGTGTGTGTGTGTGTGTGTGTGCATGGGGATGACGACTAACCAGTGAGAGCCCAAACTTCAGTGTTTCTGATATGAGAATTTTGGTAAATTTATATTATATTAAGATATTGCAATTTTTCTATTACAATTATAATAAAGCAGTTATTATGTTTGCAGCCTGTAAAATTGTGCTTTTTTAAAAAAACAATGTGCTTTATTGAGATAAATGTGATGCAGGTATGGGATTACTGATAGAATGTAGCTTTCTTATTTGACAAAATGCCTTTTCACACTGTACTGTTCATACTGAGATGCCATACAAACAATAGTTTTTTTTTTTTTTTTTTTTTTTTTTTTTTTAAAAAGGGTTCTGAAGTAGGAGAGTGCACAATTCAAATTGCATCTCTGCAACATGTTTGTGCTGAGACCTTGATCATCGCATTTAAAGTATCTGCTGGTAGTAATGTCCTAATGGTTGTAGGGACAGATCACAGCAGACCACTCAGTTCTTTGGCCATATTAAGTGTTCACTATCAGCATTTGGAAGCAGCATCATTCTTCCAACACACTGCTCACATCCAGACATCTCTCCTAAATATAAAGGAAGGAACCCATACAGTGTACACTCTCATTTTCACCGTATAACTTTAAGAGACCCATGAGCATTATGGGAGAAAAACCTGGAAGTCCAATCATCTCATCCTTTCATAACAGTTAATTTTGTTTGCATTTGTATTTCAAAGATATTTGAGACATGAACAATGGAGAGAAGTAAATTCTTAAGCTCAAAACATCACAAAATCTTTCTGAAGTTTTCAAATTACACAATTACATCAATTTGCATTTAGCAAAAATAAAGCCACATTTTTATCTTTCTATAACTTGATGTAAGGGAATTCCCAGAGGCCTCTCCCTGGAACTTTTTTGCATACTAATTATGCAATGGCTTAAATCACAGCAGCAGCACCATCTATTGGGGATATTTTTTTCCCCTGAAACGAATGTTTCTGGAATTCTGGAAGAAAATATAATAAAATAAATTTAGGATCACTTCAGTTCTCCATTAAGATAAAGAGACAAAATTTATTTTAACAAATAATTTTTTTTCTAACAAACTCAGAAATTTATTGAGAACCATAAATAAAAAATCATATGACATCCACTGTTTGGTGCAGTATATTTTGAGACATTTAAAAAAAGTATGAAAAAAGTAATAGGTCTTTGGGGAGAATAAGTCTTCCCTAATTAACACAATCTGACGCACGCATGCCTTTTGCCTGCTAATGACTGGGGAGATGTGGCAATTTCCTTTAAAACTCCAGCCCCTTGTCATGTTTTTGTGCCAAGGTAATTCAGATGTGATGGGTGAAGAGAAGATTAGGCCATGATCCACTGATCATAACTTTCTACTGGATTTATGGCTCCAGCTGGTCTAATTACTCTCAACAATTCTCAATCTCTGTCTGTCTGGGAGACCAGATGTAATTTCTACCTTCTGGTGAAATAAATTCTGAAGATTGAATACAAAAAAATAATTGCAAAACACAGGCAAAATAATTGAGAGAGAGAAGTGTAAGTGAAACTCTATACCCAAGCAAAGACACTGGGTCCACCATCTCTTCTATTGAGAGCAAGTTTTCAGAATGGCTCAAAATATAGAGAAGGCTATGATAGTGGTAAATTTTAATTATAAATGTTATTCATACTCACATACTCACATGTGCACAAATACATGTGTGCAAAGTTGCAGAAATATAATACATACAGAAGTCATGATTCTACCCATGCCTTCTGGGCTCATAGTTCTCCTTTGGTTTTTTCTTAAGTAAGATCTTTATTCATTTAGTTAATATCATGTACAAACACCAAAGTGCTAGGCATGGTTCCCTGATGGGTCTGATGAAGACAGACATCAATTGCTGTCTCATTTGATCTTTGCTACATGTCTGTTTCTAAGGATTTGACTACTTCTCACATGACTCTGTCATTCCAAGGAACTCACCACTTAGAAGGAAAGAAGAGATCATGAGGTATAAAATGGGCAATTCAAGACTGTCCTGTGTTAAAAGCAATGAGCATTCCCTGAGTCTGCCCCATACACTGTAGTACTTCCAAGGCTGGTTCAGGAGCCCTAGTCATCCATTAGTTGGCTAAAGATCCCACCGTGTTCAGCAAGGGATGGGAGGTAACACAAGAGCTCTTAATTAGATATCAACTAATGTTCAGTATTCCATGTCAGTGCCAGAATAACATTCTCCTCTTCATATGTGAAAAATGTAAACTACGTTCTTCACCTCAGCACATAGGCACTCAGAGTTTCCTCCCACACCCTCTCCAGTCTACCCCTCACCATCCATTTAACTTAATACCCTCCAGGCTGATTTTAACAAGGACAGAGTTCTTGATTCACACTGAGTGTGTCTTCTTTTTCTATCATCCTCTGTAAGCACACTATCTGGCCCCTAGGAAACAATAGATATTTTGTGGAATTAAAAAGGAAATATCTACACCCGGTTCCCAAAAGAATAGATCATTTTTATGAGTAATATAATTGTTCTTTCCATTGACAGTTTACAATTCCAGAATATGGTATCCTGACATGGTGCTGAAAATATAAAAAGAAGACAGGTTTTCACGTCCTAAATTTGCTTTTCAGTGATAGACTACTTTCTGGAAATATACTGTTTCTGATCTAGAGTTATGTGATTATTTAAAAATAGCATTTCAAAGACAAACATTTCATAGAATAGTACACTCTTAAAGCTGGCTAAAATCTTTAAAGAGACCCATGTAAAAATATTGCAAGTGAGGTATTTTAGTAAGGAAAATTTGCCAAGTGTTACTTAACTGAGCTATATTTTAGATCATCTTTTTTACTATGATATGCTTAAGTCAGGTGTATAATAATGATAATCCCAGAATCACAGTAAATGATCAATTTTTTAGTGTAAAGTCAAGGGAATAATTATATGTCCTATGTGCTAGGGCACTTGGAAGCAAACGAGATGGGAACATGTGTTTTTAAATTAATAAAGTAGGATTCAATAGATGTAAAATAGCTAGGAGATGCACATTGCGAAGCATTGCTGATTTTCTACAACTTAGTGTCCTTTGCAACCTGATATGTAATCCAAGGCGAAATCAGTATTCCTGAAGAATATGAAGGGACGATGGTGAATATGTAGGCACTGCTAGTCAGGATGCAGGACTGGTGGTGGTTCATTAATAAGCCGCTTCCACTCCTTAGCTGGCTCCCCTGCAAGGAGGCATCCTCACCCTGGGGAGTCCTGCTGTAGGCATTAAGAAGAGGGAATGAAGATTCCTTCTCCAAATTAAGTTGTCAAGCAGCTCATTTACAAGACACAGCAAACGCATGTGGGCAAGCTGATGAAGATGGTGATTTATGACGCTGTAGACACTTAAGTGATTCCAGTGATGGAAATCCACAGCAAAACCCACTTAGGAAGATGGAACAGAACTCCTATTATCTGTAGGAGGTAAAATTATGTGCCTTTTGCCCTTGCAAATTTCAAGTTACCCTACTGGGTTTGAGGATGTAAGGAAAGCTCATTTGGTTAAGATTCATATTTCTGTTAATGTTATTATACAAACTCACATACATGACATTTTTTGAAGTTTATAGTCAAGAGATCTTTTAAAAGACTTTCAGCATAACTTTTTCCTTTTTGGGGGAGGGAGAGAGGCTGCAAGGACTAAATGTGTCCAATCACATCACTCTATGTAACATAACAACATTTGCTATATCTACAAAAATGAATTGTAGCCTGACTGCAAAAGCAGTAAATATGTTTTTTGGAGAATTCTATATGCAAAAAATATGGTTTGAAATGCTAGGCAAATTCATAAACAGACTTGACTAATGATTGTGGCCATCACCAGCTAACCTCTTCCCAATGTATAGAGAAAAAGTTACAGGGCACAAAAAGAGTAAAACAATAAAACCAGGGTGGGAAGAGTATGTTATTCGTTTCATTATGTGAAGACTTACGTGAATTTATAAGCTTGGCTCTTAAATTTTAAAATGTTTGTAATTTCCCATTTTAGTAACAAAGTGTCCATTTTGGAAACAGAAATTCAATAAGTAAATTTTCACATAAGCAAAGCAAAAAGACAAAACTCATTATAGTCTTACAGTTTTTACAAATGATTTTACAGAGTGAACCATTGACCCTTTAGAATGATTCAACGCAACCAGCTTCTATGAGTTTCCCATTTATTTACACCATATTAAAAATAATAAGAATTCCTTCAACCATGTGCATTTATGCATTAGATTATTATGTATTTCGTATGCCATAGAAATATAAACAAACGTTGACCATTTTATTCACAGCAATGTTATCTTCTTACAACGTTTGTTCCTTTATAAAAGATGCAAAATGTGGGCTCAGGAATTGACAGAACGGACTTGGCTCCTTTTGGCACAGCTGAAGCACAGGAAGGAGCAGCCGCTGCTTTTGTTTTGCTTGTAGAAAGTGATTCATCAAATTTTCCTCTTACATCTTCCAGATTCCAGGAGAATGTAGCCGATCCATGTAATTTTTTTATTATATTACCATGTTAACAGATCAGGTAGGTGTGTATGTAAGTGTATTCACAGTTCAACAGTATGATGTAATAGTTACTATGCATATGCCCACTGTAATTTCCTTAATAACAATACCACAAGTAAAATAAAATATTCAGCAAAGGTTTTGTTTTGCTTTGTATGTATATTCTATTTTTCCTTCTGAATTTCAATATAACTAGATTTAGCTAATTCTTTTTTAAACAAGTAAATCTATGTCATCTCTACAGGGTTCCATGAGTTTTCATGCTAATGATAAGTCGGTTTTTATCACATGTGCTCTGAGCAGCCTTAGAAAGCACACATTGTAGAAATGTTGATCATTTCACTTGCACATAAACACATATAGTAAAAATATTAGGGTGCAAAAACGGCTCAGGAATTACAGATGGTAACAACAGTTTCCCGGGACCTGGTGTTGAATCACTGGGGCTGTATTTCAAATTGGAATATAAGTGAAGAAAATGGTATTTCTCTTAAGGGCATTTACAATTTAGTAGAACTAACATTTGTCAACTAAAGTAACTTAATATTAAAATGCCATAATATTAACTATATTAATCAAATTATATTTTTTAAATTGTATCAGAAATGTTACATTTGTGTATTTTTCTAAAAGATGGGCAGTACATATTGTAACATAAAGATGAACAGGAACCCCACAGGACAGCCAAAAATCACAACTGAGAGTGGAATTAAATCAAAATTTATGCATTGTGATATTATTATCATCCCTAAAAATCAAACTAATGGAACCCTCAATATAGCACTGCAGTTTTAATAGTCCACTGAGAAACATGGAAATTTGCCTTCATGTACGATTGCCCTCCTGTCAGATATTCATTAAAAATGATCTTCACAAATCGCATGTTGAAAAAACCTGTCTTTCTGGTAACGCTTCTGCCCCAGTAACACCCACATTACCCCAATGCCCTGTTTTCAAAGCACTTCTGGGGGCCCCTCACAACAGCTCCTGGGGGCGGCTGACCACACAGGGCCATGATCTCACTCTGCAGACAAGAAAACCCAGACCCCACGCCAAGGCTGCCAAGACTTGCTGTGGCATGTTACACACCTCTTTTTTCCAATAAAAGGAAAATGCACGTCAGCTTTAGATCTGACCTATATATGTGTGGGCCATAACTGGAAGCTTCATCTCTCTCAAAATTCTCAACCAAATCCCGCCTGGGCAGAAGCCTGGGTAGATGGTGAACAACTTCAGAGAGGCTCCCAGCAGGGCCTTCCTAGTGTCACTGCCCACATCCAGATCAAGAAAGAAAAAGGAAGGGGTGGCAAGAGGTGGAACTGCAAGATGAAGCTGCTTTACTAACATAAAATAAGCTCCTGAAATATACTTAGTTTTAGATAGGTCAATTGAATAACTTATTTATTAGACAGTATAACCCAATAACAATCAGCATGTAATAAAGGTTATCAATACAAACAAATACACGTATTTATATGTTAAGGGATAAAAGTAACAAGTACTCATATTGTCCTCTAATGAGGTTTCCTGTTTGTTTTAAACTGAACACAAAGTTAAGGAAATGAGTGAAACGGGATTCAAATAACTGAGAACAACTAAGGGCGCACACTCCAGCTGGCTGCCTTCTATTTCTGTCCCCAGCATTAATAAACAATGCCCACTCCGGGAAGTAAGTCTCCTACTCACAGAAACAAAGGACTCTACAAGACTTTTGGTTGATTTATTTCCTCACAAACTTTGAACTCAAATCAAATTCTGTGTTTTACTGTGTTCTTGACTTAAGGACAGTAAAACTTAGACCCTTGGTCAAACCTCCTTGCGTAATCCCAACGGGGTGCACTGGAAACCCAAGGCCTTCCATCCCCACACAGTCTGGAAAGGACTCCTGTGACTCCCAGTGTCGCTGTCTTTTATTACATTAGCTGTCACTGTTGGATTGGTTCTTGGACCACTTCCGAGATCGTGTGATGGCAGCGGACGGCCTCCCATAAAACCTTCTTAATGCTATCACCTCTATGTTTCTCCCCAAACTCTTCCTGTTCGAAAACACTGCAAGTAAAAATTGAATGTATTTAAGTATGCAATACCCATCCAGACCCACAGCTGCATCTGCATACATGGGTGCGTGTTTGTGTGCGTACTTTTAAAAGAGGCACCCTATGGATTTAAAGTCCCCAAGTCCTTGACACTTGGCCTTTACTTCCCCAATTATTTTGACAGTTGGGAGACGATGCAGAGGGATTAGAGCAAGCCAGACATCAAACCCATTTATTCTGAATCTTAAATGGTGAGTTTTATCAATATTTTGGTTACATTGTTTCACAAAGAACAAATTAACATCCTGTTTGAGGTCTCATATTTGATTGCTTTGGGATTAGTGACACTTCCTTGGCATAGGAGCCCTGCACCCATCATCTCTCAGCTGTGTCTTAATAACAGTGTTGCACAAGAAGCATTTGTAAAACGGCTCCCGGGTGCTTTGACCAATACCTTTAGTTGCTGTGGTTTCCAAGTGGCTTCCTGCCAGGTGCCTGCCCCAGTGTCAACCAAGACCTTTCCTTAGAAGATCCCGAGGAAGAGGGGCTGATCCTGTCTTCTTTGTAGCACCTGATCACTGTGCTCTCTCAAGGTGGATCCAAACAAGGTAAAGCACTCCAGGAAAACAGGGCTGAGGGGATCTGGTCACGACAGCGACACAAGCAGCACAGTTCAGGCCCACCCAGCAATGCCAGGTTCTTAAAGGATTCCAAGTATAAATAAAAATAAATAAATAAATAAAATCCAGGTTGCGAGTTCTAAAGATGCATCTGAGAGACTCTCTCAGGAAGAAAAAGCAGACTTGTCCATTTGCTATTGTTACTCTGATAGATAGACACTTTTGGTTTGGTGTGGTCTCATTCAAAACAAAATATTCAGGTTTTGTTTTGTTTTGTTTTGTTTTATCTCATCCATGAATTCAGCATACATTTTCTCCCTCCACCCCAACCCCAGTGAAGAAGTTAAAAGTGGGGTAAGGATGGAGGGCCCTGTGTGCAAAGAAAATAAAGCTTCTCAAGAAAACACAAACAATACAAAACAAAACCACACTCAGTCCAGTCTTGCACACTTGGCTCCTCTGGATAAAGCACTTCCTGACAGGTTCACAATGCCCCGCCCCCTCCCATCCACCCAGGGGACAAGTACAGAATGAGGGTGAAGCCATTCTTCCTCTTAAGGCTCTACAGACACACAGGGGACACAGGTCAAGGACTGTCCCATGGGTAGTTCTTTGCCAGGCTCTTGCTTTGAGCCTCGACTGCAACCTGCAGTCCATCCTGGGGTCCACAGCAGTGCTCCTGCCACCGGGACAATGACACAATGTACAAACAAAAGAAGGTAAGTCAATGGTCCCAACAATAGAATCCGATATCGACTTTACAATCACAGGTACAAACTGCTCAAATCGATAATTTCATTTCTCCTTAAGACCTTGTCGTCTAAAACTAATTAGAGGCCAGGTTTCCGAGGAATTGTCAATATTCAAAGAAAATACTGGAGATTTAGGAGGAAATCATTCTTGGATCGCAACAGTCTGACAGAGGCTGGAAATGTGTTGTCCTATTCTGGCAAGTTGAGGGTGTTATGAAGGGGGGATTCCTGCGTCCAGATTGCAACTTCCCCATCATGGGGGCGGGGGCTGAGTCTATAGAGGAAAAACCAAGAAGCCCGAGAAGGTGGAGTACTTCCAGCCCCCCATAAGGTTGCCCCTCTCCAGTTTAAGGTGCACTTTGTCCTCCCTTTCCATGAGCAGTAGGACTCCATTGCTGGCCGCTTCTCTGGTCACATCCTGGTCTCCTGCAAACGCTGAGATCACTGGGTAGCCATTCTGCATTAAACTGACCTAAAATGCAGAGGGGAAAGCTCAGCAGACCATAAGGAATCCCACTCCCACCTGCTGTTTTCTTCCCCACCCCCATCCTTAGAGCCCACACCAGGGGCCTGATGGAGAGGATCCCCAGTGAGCAGGGCCAAGCATCTCTGGAGAGCCCAGTTCCTTAGTTCCTCAGCCTCAAAGAGCCAAGGAATGGGCCTTCAGCAGTGAGAAATCATTCACCACACTGCACGGGCCCCCCATGAAAGCTACCCACCTGGATGGTTTGCCTGTTGTACACTTTGACCACATGGAAGCTGAAGCTATAGATCCCTTTTCGCGGAGCTACAAATATACTGGAGGCAAGATCAAAATGGTTGCCGATATTTACTAAGACCTGAAAAAGAAGAGGGAATACAGTACTAACAGCCAGCTGCTGCTCAGCCTGTTTTAATGATGCTCAGACAACAACTGACACCAGTTCCTGCATTAATGCAGCAGCCGGCAACGCTGGCTCGGCTCAGCCAGGCCTCCCCAGGAAGGGGGCAGAGCTGAAGTTATACCATCCTACAGCAGGATCCGATTTCAAAGTTATTCTAATATGTCATCATTTTTAAAGATTTTTCAGCTATGATTTATTCATGCATTCAGAAAATGAGTGTGAATTTGATATGCTTGGAGTCAGGGCAGAGAGAAAGGAACTGGAGACAGACACTAAGCTTGGTAAATAGCAGTAGCTCAAGTCTGTTCCTGAGATCTGTGGGTTACCTACCACACCTTCAACATGAAGCTCTGTTTCACAAACACAGTTCCATACCTGATGTGGGGAAAAGGGCCACGGAGCAAGAGGCAGATTCGGTGCCATAAAAGGAAGCCAGGACCTAACTCCACCTGCCCCCAGGAAAGAAATGGTCTCTGAGACATGCCCCCCCCCCATTTCCCAGCCCCTGGCATCACACAGTAGGTGCTCAGTAATGCATACTGAATGAAAGAGTTTTGTCAGTAAACAATGACTGCTGCCTGTTTCTCCTCACTTTCCTCTGAGCAACCTGTTTTACCTGTTACTTGAGCAATGGTGTCATGCAGATGAGTTTCAATAAATAAAAATAATTGAACTGGTAGCTTGGGCACCCACAGCTCAAACTAAGAGAATTCTACAACATGCAAGAAAATAAATGAGAGAATTTGCCACCTGACAGGAGATCACATGACCCTGTCAAAGGTTTTCCTCAAATATGAGGGGACCAGAGGGTTACAGTATCATAGCAGAATTTGTAGAATGGCAGGTTCCCAGTTATGACCCAACCCCCTTTCAGACATTCTAGACAGAATCTGGCCAATTTTTGTCCAGATCCTGCCCCCCATCCCTCCTCATATACAAATTATAATTCAGTAAAAATAATTAAATGGCCCACTGGCGCTTTGGTTTCTAAAACAAAAAGCCAACAGCAACAACACCCTAGATTCAAGATTTCATCATCTGATCAGAAAATAAGCCTCAGCCTGAGTAACTCTGGTGGTTACTTCTTACACACTCATTGTAAGTGAACAGCTGAGACCCTAAAGCCAAGGTAGCTTGAGGAACTCCCCAGCGTCCTGGACCCTCCCCTCAGCCCACCTGGGCCCAACTGTTGAAGAGGAAGCCCTCCAGGGCCCCTGCTCTCTGTCTTCCTCACAATGCTTTAATGGAGAATAAAGAATGCCCCACTTGGGCCCTGAGGGTTGCTCCTTCCCTTCACAGGCACTCCTTTGCCTCAGTTCTGAATTTAGAAAACTGGCAAATTCACAGCGTTGGTGCAGATGAAAGGACACCCATCCTGGCCCTCAAAAGTGGACCTCAGTTAAGACCTAGCCCTGCTCAGTTTCCTTATCTGTAAATTAGAATTCTATTACTACTGATCCTGCCCTTCATCACCGTGTTCTTGACACCCCAAAGAAATGGTGGATGTGTAAATGCCGTGGAAGCTATTGGTAAGACATTGGGAAATGAAAAATAGTTACAAAATAATAGCACATAGAGAACAACTTATTAATAGAGCACACGGTTCCCGAATGCTCTTTCATTGTTATCTCCAAGATTTGGAAATGAGTAAAATATTTTTATATCTTAAATAAATAAAAACATAAAAGAAAAATCCCCCCTCCCCCGGCAATACACCCCTTCAAACAGAAGATCCTTAATAAGATTTACAAAATGAATATACTGGCCTAAAAAGAGGCCAGGTGTGTGTGTGCCTGCTATTGCTTAGGTTCTGGAGCTGACTGGTGGAGACAATAAAGCCACCAGAAAGTGTTCAGGAAGCACAGGTATGCTCAGGGATGGCCCAGTGCTCCCTTGTGTGGGAAGTGTTTGGGCAAAAGGATTAGCTGATGAGGTAAAGTTTGAAAAACACTAAAAAGCTCTTTAATTTGTTTCTGAAAAAGAATAGGAATCAACCTGGAAGGACACAAAAGGATGGTCACAACCTTTAACCCTTAACACCAATCACCCAGAGAAAGAATTGCAAAGGCTTGACCATGTCTGAGTCTTGATTGCTTGGAACCCAGTGACAGAAGTTAAGTGACTTGCAGCAAAGTAAGTCATTGCTCTTTGTTCTTATTTATACAGCTAAATTACATATTGACATATTGTGTACAGTGCATTTGCATACTGTATGTTTCATTTTCTATACCTTGTTTTTATATAGCCATGTTATTTTGTTTTATATTTATATAATGATCCCTGCTCTTTCCCCTACAACCTTCCTCACTTATTTTTCTCCCTACTCCATCTTCTAAAATAAACATCTCTTCTGTGATCTGGGCTAGGCTTTTGGAGTATTCCTTTTCTGAATGGGGGAGTTTGGAATGCACTCAGCCCTTAGGTTGGCACCTGACTGCCTGAAGATCATCAACCACAAAACGCTCCACCGCCCCCAGCCACCCACCCTCAGCAAAAAGTAAAACTGGCAACGTTTCCTTTTGGGAAATATATTTCAAATATCAGTTTTACAGGACCTTTATCTTAGATATCTTTAAGGGATTCTCAGTAATCCAAGTGCTCAGTAAACTGGTAATTTAAGAATACGAATGCTGCAACGTGGAAAAGGAGTGAAAAGAAAGAGAACAGCGAGCCAAAAGGTAGGGCAGAGCAGAGGGGAGGGAGCTCCCGGGAACTCCAGGTCGGAGAAAGGGGAACCTCAGCTCTGGCCCCCTGCCCCGCCTTCTCCTCCCCGGCGGCGGGTGGGCGAGCGAGCCGGCTGACCTGGTCGAAGTAGATGGTCATGGTGCGGTTGCTCATCTCCGACGGCTCGTGGTTGGTACTCCGTGTGGCAGAGAAGGCCACCTTGGCGCTGCCGGAGCGCACGGAGATGCCCAGGGAGGAGGTGACCGCGCCATCCGCCGACGGGCTCGAGTCGCACACCACCAGGCACTTGCCCTCGAGTACGATGGGCTCCGTGTCATTCTGCGCCCGCACCGGGCAGCAGGCTGGCAGCAGCAGCAGCAGCAAGGCCAGCGCCGCCCCCAGGCAGGAGCCACAGTCGGCCGGCTCGCGCAGCGCCCCCC
>NW_025999991.1:5891641-5892937 GCF_001458135.2 Marmota marmota marmota
CCGGGCATGGTCAGCCGCGGCCCGCGGGGGCCCCGACCGGGCGCCGGCATCTGGGCTGGGGGGCGGCGCGCAAGGCAGAGGCAGGCGTGGGCTGGAAGAGCGCCAGGAAGCGCGCAGGATCGCTCCGGGACAGAAGTAGCCTTCTCTGGCCTCGGTTCCCTGCTTTCCCGGTCAAGGCCAAGGGAGTTCTCAGAAGGAGGGTGCCAGCGGACCTGTCAGGGCAAAGAACCCAAACCCTTAGGTAGGGAGGCAAAGCTAGGGGGAGGGGCGGAGGGGAGCAGGTGCCAGCGGCTCTTGGGCTCCCTTCCGGAAGGCCGTCCCCCTGGTCTGGGCACAACTACCCCCATCCCCGACTTGGCCCAACAGGTTCGGAGAAAGCCCGAGCGCGCGGTGCTGCGCGTCGGTGAAGGCTCCTGCGTGGCTCGCGCAGGGGTGCGTGAGGTCAAGGACCCGGGATGCTGCAGAACCTCATTGCTAAGACAGAGTCCGAGACCCTGGAGAGGGCGTCAGCGCCGCCCCCTGCCCACTCAGCTAAAGGAAGAGGGGGTTTAAGAAGCGGATAGAGAAAAAGAAACTGATTTACCGTCTTCATTTCAGCGGCATTTTCTTGAAAGTCAAACCAAAAAAAGAAAAAACCTCCTTTCCCTGCCTTTCCTTTAACCCTCTATTTTTCCGTAAGAAGGTGTCTTGTGGCAGCTCCTTTTAAAAAATAATAATAATTCAATTTTCTACCCAAAGAACAAACCCCCGGAGAATCTCCTTAGGGTGAATGGGATTAAGAGGAGATAAAAAGGAGAGAGGAGAAAGACAGGTGCGGGGGAGACTAAAGCCAAGACCCACTGCCAAGGATCCCAGGGCTACTGATGAGTCCCCCTTGGGTCCACCTCCTGGATTCTTCTCCTGCAAAGAGCTGAGGATTCCACCAACAGGAATCCCAGGCTTTGCTGATTTTCCAGCCCTTGTTTCTGAACCCCGCGTCCGCTCTTCGCCTGTAAATTTCTGCTAACTTATATGCCTTTTGACACTTTCACCCCGTCCCCTCTTTCATTAAACCAGACAGGTCATTCCGATACCCAGCCAAGAAGCAAAACGCAAAGATGCCTGCCTCCTCACAGCTCTCAGCCTCCGAACAACTCTTCCAGTGTTCTTTCTAAGAACAAGAGAAGTTTATTCTCAATAAATATTCTCTGTCCTCAGTCCCCATGCAAGATGATTGCGATATTCTTCCCTCACCCTCTCCTCTCTCTCTCTCTCTCTCTCTCTCTCTCTCTCTCTCTCTCTCTCTCTCTCTCTCTC